>NC_057724.1:80011769-80038778 GCF_004010195.1 Chiloscyllium plagiosum | reverse complement strand
AGTGTCAGTGAGGGGTGTCAGCAGGGGGTGTCAGCAGGGGTGCCAGTGGGGGGTACCAGCAGGGGGTGTCAGCAGGGGTGCCAGCAGGGGGTGTCAGTGGGAGGTGTCAGCGGGGGTGTCAGCTGGGGACACTATAGAGCATCTATGAAGCTGGGAGCAGCACGGATAGCACATACAGAGAGATGGTCACACTGCAGGTGAAACCTCGACAGGCAGAAGGGGAATGGGTAACCACCAGGCCGAGTGAAAGGACTAGGCAGGCAGCCGAGGAACCCCCTGTGACTATCCCACAGATATACCACTTTGGAGAGTGTTGAGGGGGAATGGCCTCTCGGGGGAAATCAGTAACAGCCAAATTCATTGCAGCACAGCTGGCTCTGCTGTGAGAGAGAAGAGGAGAAAATGTGGGAATGCAATAGTTACAGGGGATTCGGTTGTAAGGGGAGCAGATAGGTGTTTCTGTGGCTGCAAACGAGACTCCAGGATGGTGTGTCACCTCCCTGTGCTGGGGTCAAGGGTGTCTCGGAGAACCTACAGGACATTCTGGAGCAGGAGGTATGGTTGTGGTGGTACACATCAGTACCAATGAGATAGCTAAAAACAAAAGGGAGTGAGGCTTAAAGAATGACACAAACAGATGTCATCAGATATAATAGTGAGGATTATGGAGATGTGGCTGCAGGGTGACTAGGAATGGGGACTGAACATCCAGCAGGACTCAGCATTTAAGAAGAACAGACAGAAAGGAAAAGGTGGTCAAGATTCATTCCTGGTCAAAAAAACATATAAACAGAATATTGAGGAAAGAGATTAGCTCAGGAACTATAGAATGCGTGTGGGTAGAATTTAAAAATACATTCATAGGGGAGGTAAGCAGATCACCAAACTGTGGTGGTGATGTTGGAAATGACATTAACCAGGAAATCAGAGATGCATGATGTAAAGGAACATCTGTGACTCGAATCTGCATTTAGACTGGGGAAATCAATTCAGATGTGGAATTCCTAGAGTCCATACAAGATGGTTTTGGGACAGACGTTAAAGGACAAACTAGAAATCAAGTTATCTTAGACTGGCTATTATACAATGATAAATGAGTAATTGGTAGTGTAGCTGTGAGAGACCCTGTTGGGTTGAGTGTCCATAATATTCTTCACCAAGATGAAAAGTGAAGGGACTGGTTTTGAGTCTAGGGTCTGAAATCTCAATGAGGGAAGCTACCATGGTATGCAGTGTAAGATGGCTGTGATGGATTGGGAAATGTTACTGAAAGCAATAATAGTGGATGGAAAATGGCAAACACTCAAACAGCAAGTGGGCGAGCTACAAAAATTGTTTACTGATGTCTGGCACAAGAGCACATAGTGAATAATGGCCAAACCAAAGCTTGTTATAGAGGGAAGTTAGATGTAAAAAAGAGGCATTCAAATTGGCAAGGAAAAGTAATAGACTTGAGGATTGGGAACAGTTCAGAAGTCAGTAAAGGAGGACCAAGGACTGATTAAGAAGTGGAAATAGAATATGGGAATAAGCTTACAGGGGACATGAGAACTGATGGTAAAAGTTTTTGAAGGAATGTAGAGAGGAAGAGGTGTAGCAAACTCTAATGTAGGTCCCTCACAGTCAGAAACAGAGGAACTTATAATTGAGAATAAAGAAATGCTGGTGAACTAAAATCATACTTCCCTTCTTTCTTCACAAAGCCATGAATAAGGTTCCAGAACTGATGGGAACATAGGGTTTAGTGGAAAGGAAGGACTGAAACAAATCTGTGTTAGTAGAGAATGTACATGTTAAACCAAAGAGAATCCTGGACTAGGACACCCAGGTCCTTTTGTGCCTCAGATTTATGAAACATTCCCCATTTAGAAAATAGTCTAGGCCTACCAAAGTTACCAAAGTGCATAACCACACATTTTCTGATGTATTCCACCTGCCACTTCTTTGCCCACTCTCCCAATCTGTCCAAGTCCTTGTGCAGACTTACCATTTCCTCAGCATTACCCGTGCCTCACCTATCTTTGTGTCATCTACAAACTTAGTGGCAATGCCCTCAGTCCAGGCCGTTAATGTATAACGTGAGTAGTTGTGACCCTAATGTTGACCCCTGTGCCCGTCTCTGTGGTGCAATTGGTTAGCATGTTCTGCAGGGGTCAGTGCTTGGGCTCCAGCTAGTCACAATATATGTTCATGATCTACATAACGGAGCTCAATGTAATATTTCACAATTTGCAGATGACACAAAGCTGGGTGGGAGGTTGAGCTGTGAGGAGCATGCAGAGATGTTACAGTGTGATTTGGACAGACTGGGTGAGTGGGTAAATGCATGGCAGATGCGGTATAATGTGGATAAATGTGAGGTTATCCACTTTGGAAGGAAAACTAGGAAGACTATTATTTGCATGGCTGTAAACTGAGAGAGGGGAATATTGAATGAGACCTGGGTGTTCCATGTGCATCAGTCGAAGAAAGTGAACATTCAGGTGTGACAGGCAGTGAAGAAGGGAAATGGTACATTGGCTTTCATAGTGAGAGGATTCATTACAGGAGCAGGGATGTCTTACTGCAATTATACAGTAAGTGAGACCAAGGAGTACTGTGTGCAGTTTGGGTCTCCTTATCTGGGGAAGGATGTTCTGGTGATGGAGGAAGTGTAATAAAGATTTACCAGACAGATTCCCGGGATTGCAGGACTAACATATGAGGAGAGATGGAGTCAGGATTATAAGGAGACAGTGAGGTCTGCAGATGCTGGAGATCAGAGTTGAGAGTGTGTTGCTGGAAAAGCTCAGCAGGTCAGGCAGCATCTGAGGAGTAGGAGAATTGATGTTTTGGACATAAGTGCTTCATCAGGAATGAGGCATGGAGCCTCAGGGATGGAGAGATAATTGGGAGGGGGTGGGGTTGGGGAGAAGGTAGCTGAGAGTACAATAGGCAGATGGAGGTGGGGGTGAATGTGATAAGTCAGAGAGGAGGGTGGAGTGGATAGGTGGGAAGGGAGATTGACAGGTAGGACAGGTCATGAAGACGGTGCTGAGCTGACAGGTTGGAACTGGGTTAAGGTGGGGGAGGGGAAATGAGGAAACTGGTGAAGTCCACATTGATGTCCTGGGGTTGAAGGGGCAAGATTTAGGATGCATAGGATGGGGAAGAAAACTGCAGGAGATGGGCACAATTAAAATTTGGAGCTTATTCAAGGAACAGTTACTGCGTGTCCTTGATAAGTATGTACCCGTCAGGCAAGGAGGAAGTGGTCGAATGAGGGAGCTGTAGTTTACTAAAAAAGTTGAATCTCTTGTCAAGAGGAAGAAGTCTTATGTTAGTATGAGATGTAAAGGCTCAGTTAAGGTGCTTGAGAGTTACAGGTTAGCCAGAAAGGAGCTAAAGAGAGAGCTAAGAAAAGTCAGTAGGGGACGTGAGAAGTCATTGGCGGATAGGCTATTAAAGCTTTCAATAAGTAAATCAGGAATAAAAGAATGACTCTTCCCACCTATCTGCTCCACCCTCCTCTCCGAACCATCACCTTTACCCCCCCACCCCCACCACCTATTGCACTCTCAGCTACCTTCTCCCCAGTCACACACCCCCTCCCATTTATCTCTCCATCCCGGAGACTCCCAGCCTCATTCCTGTTGAAAAGCTCCGGCCCGAAACATCGATTCTCCTGCTTCTCAGATGCTGCCTGACCTGCTGCGCTTTTCCAGCACCACACTCTCAACTCAGTTAGGATTGTATTCACTGGAATTGAGAAGAGTGAGGGGGGAATCTCATGGAAACTTAAAATTCTTACAGGACTAGACAAGTTAGATGTAGGGAGACGTGGGGGAGGACAAAACCAGAGGTCATAGTTTAAGGATAATGGGTAAACCTTTTAGGACTGACAAGAGGAGAAACATCTTCACCCAGAGAGTGGTGAGCATATGGAATTCTCTGCTACAGAAAGTGGTTTCGGCTAAAATATTTTGTGTTTTCAAGAAGGAGGTAGGTATAGCTCTTGTGACTGAAGGGATCAGGGGAGATGGAGGGAGGGTGAGATTATAATATTGATTTGATGATCACCCTTGATCATATTGAATCACATAGAACAGGCTCGATGGGCTGAATGGCCTACTCCTGCTCCTATCATCTATCTTTCTATGATAGGTTTGTGGAGACTACTGACATCAAAGGATATGAAAATAAAGTGGAACAATATCATTGAGATAGTCAATCAGCTATGATCAAGTTTTTTTGGAGAAGCAGACTTGATGGGCTGAATGGCCTATTCCTAATCCTATCAGAGAGACCTGGGTGTGGGACACGTACAGAAATCTGTAAAATTGTGGCAGGGCAAGTTGAGATGGCTGATAAAATAAGGCAAACAGTATCTTTGGCTTTATAGAAGGAGGCATAGTCACTTGGAGGTCAACGGACCTTCTCATGTTCCTCTGGTTTCTCCAGAAGTTGGTATCTTCTATTGAAGCATGAACTTGTCAGTTTTATTTGTTGTTAAAGCAAGATATTGAACAAAAGCTGTCATTAAGCGGTAAAACAAAATTTACTTTCCATTGATCTGCTGTTTATGTACCACAACATCTGATGTTACTTCCTGGAGGAGAGAAGTCTGCTAACCTATTCTGTATGTGATTTGGTGTCCAATATTAGGGATGGTGCTATCTGCATTGGCCAGTTTGCTGACCAATCAGCTGGATTCTGAGACCTGGAATTTCTCTGTTGGGAAGTTCCGTTCCAGTGAATTTTATTGCATTAGCTGATTGATGACAGGCATTTCTGCCTGGTTATCATTTTCGTGATTGGATGGTGCTTGTTGGGATTTGGTTCTCTTTTTACTATATTGGTTTTGTTATATTGTTTATTGGATATTTGCTGTTGTAATGAGACTGAAATTTGATGAACTTTCTGCAGCTCACAATGCCGTTTTCAATAAAGTTTTCCTTTGCTCACATCGAGATGAGCAATAATATCCCTTTCCCAGATGACTGGAGGGTTTCCAAATGATCTGTCTGGTAGAAACTTTCTCAAAATGGTTTCAGTCAATAAGATTCATGGATTTTTTGGTTGTGTCAAAGGTTACTGTGGTGATGAATTCACACTGATATTTTTCTGTGTCTGATATATTTTTGTGTTGAATTCAACACCACATGAACACGGCACGGTGGCACAGTGGTTAGCACTGTTGCCTCACAGCGCCAGAGACCCGGGTTCACTTCCCGCCTCAGGCGACTGACTGTGTGGAGTTTGCACGTTCTCCCCGTGTCTGCGTGGGTTTCCTCCGGGTGCTCCGGTTTCCTCCCACAGTCCAAAAGATGTGCAGGGCCAGGTGAATTGGCCATGCTAAATTGCCCGTAGTGTTAGGTAAGGGGTAAATGTAGGGGTATGGGTGGGTTCGCTTCGGCGGGTCGGTGTGGACTTGTTGGGCCGAAGGGCCTGTTTCCACACTGTAATGTAATCTAATCTAAAAAATCTAATGAACAGAATCACATTTTTTCCCTTGTCACTAATGACATTTTTTTTAACAATTAAATTTGATAAAACTTTTTGGTTGTGAATAAAACTTTCTCACCCAAACCTTCAGAAGTCAGAAGGTCACCGATGATTACACAATATTCTGCTCATAGCTCCTCAGATACTGGAAACAGCCCATGTTCAACTGCAACAAGATCTGGACAATATCCAGGTTTCAACTGACTAGTGGCAAGTAATGTTTGCATCACACAAATGTCAGGCAATGACAATCTTCAATAAGAGACAATCCAACCACCGCCCCCTGACATTCATCACGGAATCTCCCACTGTTAACATCCTGTGGATTACCATTGACAAGGAACTCATCTGGACTCACCACATAAACACTGTGGCTACAAATGCCAGTTAAAGGGATTCCCAGGCAAAGCCATCCCACTGAGAGAGTGTCCCGCTCCGGGATTCCCAGCCACACCATCCCACCGAGAGAGTGTCCCGCTCCGGGATTTCCAGCCACACCATCCCACCGAGAGAGTGTCCCGCTCCGGGATTCCCAGCCACACCATCCCACCGAGAGAGTGTCCCGCCCTGGGATTCCCAGGACCACTGACTGTTTCTGCAGCCATGCTGCTTCTGAAAGAGCAGGGTCTCTCCTGAGCCCATCGCAGCTGCCTCCTGCCGAAGAGATCTCTTTATCAAGTACATTTGAAGATGAAAATGGGCTTGAAGGAAAAAGAAAAAAGAAAAATGCAGAAGAAGAGGGTAAGCCCAGGCACAGGAGCCAGAAGGCAGCCTATCCACCACCACCATCTTGTTTTAAAATTGCTAAATGGCTGCCCACCGTCTTAACTATTGTTCCTAGCATCGTTTTTCACATTTTTTTCTCGAAGAGTTTGATGTTGACTTCGGCATCTGTTCATTGGCCTTTTCCATGGGTCACTGATCTTGATTATCCCATCGGCTTTTAATGGGCTTTTACAGCTCTCCCTGCTTTACTTCCCCCTTGTTTCCCTCAGCAGAAGTTTCATGTTGCAGAGATTTTCCCATCACAGCAGCTGTTCAACTCTGTGTGTCTTCTGACTGCTAACTGCTCTTAAAGCTAGACCAATGATATTTTGAAAAGTGCTTTAAAATTCCTTCTTTTCTCCAGACCGTTTGAAATCCATTTCTTGATCGTCATTACTACCATATTTTTCTATGAAGTGGATTCAATTGCTGCTACTATTTTTTGTCACGTGGTTTTTTTTTGTGTTCAGAAAAGACTAGTCAAGAGAGGAAAAAAAAGTCTTCAGCCTTGGGTTTCTCTTTGTAGATTGTGGCTTATTGTTACAGTTCCAGTTGGTGTTATTACTGGACAAGTCAGACTGAAAGCTGGCTTGATAGATCATATTTTATTTTGTTTTTGTTAAAAAAACTGATCTCTAGCTGAAGAATAAGGCCAGAACATGCTGATTTAACACAAACATCAATATTTATAGAACATAGAACATAGAACATAGAAGAATACAGCGCAGTACAGGCCCTTCGGCCCTCGATGTTGCGCCGATCCAAGCCCACCTAACCTACACTAGCCCACTATCCTCCATATGCCTATCCAATGCCCGCATAAATGCCCATAATGAGGGAGGCAACATCCTGGTAAACCTCCTCTGCACCCGTTCCAGTGCCTCCACATCCTTCCTATAGTATGGCGACCAAAACTGCACACAATACTCCAGATGCGGCTGCACCAGAGTCTTATACAACTGCAACATGATCTCAGGACTCCGGAACTCAGTTCCTCTACCAATAAAAGCCAGTACGCCATATTCCTTCTTCACCGCACTATTTACCTGGGTGGCAACTTTCAACGATTTGTGTACATGGACACCAAGATCCCTCTGCTCATCCACACTACCAAGTATCCGGCCGTTAGCCCAGTACCCCATCTTTTTATTACTGTTACCAAAGTGAATCACCTCACACTTAGTTACATTGAACTCCATTTGCCACCTTTCTGCCCAGTTCTGCAGCTTATCTATATCCCGCTGTAACCTGCCACATCCTTCCTCACTGTCTACAACTCCTCCGACTTTCGTATCATCCACAAACTTGCTCACCCAACTTTCTAACCCCTCCTCCAGGTCATTTATAAAAATGACAAACAGCAATGGTCCCAAAACAGATTTCTTGAGGGCTGGTGTGGGACTGAGTCTAAACTTAGAACTGAATTTATTTTCCACCTGCAGGAGCCATTTGGTTACTTGTTTATATTGTTCTGTGCAATTCTCAACAGAATAATCTCAATTTTACTGAGCAGAGTATATCAAATTACACATACTTCCTTCTCTAAATATATCCGTGATTCATAATTAAAATGATTTTGAAATAAAAAATGCTTGGCTCATTTTTAAATCCTGACTTTGAATTATGGATTTATAATTGGCTTCTGTAAAATTAATTACTTGAAACACATTCTTTCGTTGTCAATTATGAAGCTGCTTTAAGCACACAGGAGACATACTGAGAAGCTAGCACAAAACTGGGAGATGTCATTTACCTTAATTTGACTCGTTTTTTGCGTCAAATAAATTATTATCTTGAGGAAAATTAAAGGATAATTTTACTTTAATTATAAGATGAAATCGATTTCCAAGCCAATTTTTGTAAATTTTGATAAATGTGGAATATTTTTGTTGTAAGAAACTATCTTATCATCACTTCGAGTTAAATATGAATTATTCAAGTGCTCTTTTTTGTTCTCCTGATGTTTATGTCCAATTATTTTTGTTGTTGTGCAGGGATGTGGGAATTGGTACAACCGTGTGTTTGACTATTGTCTGTTGATACCATCAACAGAAAACAGCTTATCGTTAGAAAGTAAAATGATAGCAAAATGATTTCATTGAATGGGAATGTGGAACTTACCACCACAGCAAGAGGTTGAATCAACAACATTGATATATTTAAGGGAAGCTGGAGAAGTTCAGGGGAGGAAGGAATGGAAAATTATGCCAATAGGAGGGAACCCTAGCTTCAGAACAGTCGAGGTGGACAGAATGGCTTATTTCTGCAATATTTAAATATTGTGATGACTTTGAACATCATTATAATGTGATAGCATTCTGAAGGAATTCTTTGCAGTATTGTCTCTGTCTTTAGACCAGAAGTCCTGGGTTTAAGTCCCATATACTTTAAAGTTGTGCTATAACATCTCTGAACAGATCGATGAGAGAATGTCAGTGAGAGGAATCTTTGTTAAGATGGAGAGTGATATAATTAATTCTGACACTAATGCCCTGAATCTAAATAGAAGAAATGATGACGGTATTGTGTGTCAACTGGGCTAGTGTAGAGTGGATGAGCTTTAACCATTTAAAGATTGTATCGAGGGACTGCGAGAACTAGCACAAAAACAAAATGTGGCCTGAGCATGGTTAACAAGGGAATTTCGGGATGGTATTAGATCCAAGGAAGGGTCATACAAATTTGCCAACACAGAGCAACTGACCCAAGGATTGGGAACAGTTTAAACAATGATAAAGGGATTATTAGAGAGAAGGAGAATAGAGTATGAGAGGAGGCTTGTAGGGAACATAAAAACTGATGGTAAAAGCTTCTGTTGGTATCTGATGAGAAAAAGACTAGTGAGGTCCCTTGTAGTCAGAAACAGAGAAGTTACAATGGGGAACAAAGAAATGACAGACCAATTCAGTACAAAGGAGGATAGAAATAATGTCCTAAAGCATGGAGTGGCACAGTGGCTCAGTGGTTAGCACTGTTGCCTCTTAGCACCAGGGACCCAGGTTCGATTCCAGCCTCGGGTGACTGTCTGTGTGGAGTTTGTACATTCTCCCTGTGTCTATGTGAATTTCCTCTTGGTGCTCCGGTTTCCTCCCACAGTCCAAAAATATACAGGTTAGGTGAACTGGCCATGGGAAATGCAGGGTTACAGGGTTTGGGTGAGATGCTATTCTGAGGGTCAGTGTGAACTTGATGGGCTGAATGGCTTACTTCCATACTATAAAAAAGGAGTGCTAGGGAACAGAGGGTTTAGTGGGAGGGGGAAACTGACAGTAGTTAGTATTAACAGGGCAATGGTGTTGGGGAAATTGATGGGTGACTGAAGGCTGAGAAATCCCCAGGGCCTGATAATCTTCGTCCTTGAGTAGTTAAGGAACTCCCCTAGAAATTGTGGCTGCATTGGTAATCATCTATCAAGACCATGCAACAGTTCCTAGGACAGCCCATGTAACCGCACGATTGAGAAATGGAGGCAGAATGAAAACAGGGAGTTATAGAGCAGTCAGCCTGACTTCAGCTGTGGGAAAAGTGCTGGGGTCTATAATAGAATAATTCATTGCAGAGCAGTTGGATAGCAGTGACAGGATTGGACAGAGTCAAGATGGATTTACAGGAGTGAAGTCAGACTTGATAAATCTGCTGGGATTCTTTGAGGATGTGACTAGTAGAATTAATTGGGTTTGTGGTTAATTTGGACTTTCAGAAAGCTTTTGACAAGTCCCACTTTAGAGATACAAAAAAGTTGCTCCATTAACAAGGTTGTGTTGTCCTTGGTTTTCTTCAAACGTGTTGTACGAGACGGAGTTGCCGAAATATCTGAGTTGAAGAAGCTTTTAGATTTTATAAAAAGTCCTTGTACAATGAAAGGGGAGTGGCCCGTTCTCCCAGCTCAGCTTTTCTCTGGTTTGATTTGGTTTGGTTTTAACAAGCAGTCAGTTTTATGAGTTTGTTGGTCAGTTAAACAGCTGGAAGAAGGTGTTCCATGGTGAATCTCTCCACCATTTCTCTCTCTCTCTCTGTCTCTCCTGTAAGACCCTGTGTTTGGTTTTAACTTTTCTGTCAAGGGATGTTCATGGGGATTGTTGTAGGAATTTGGAACAGCATCATTAAGTTGAGATAGTCTGTTGGTTTTGAGAAAGGTTAAATTATTCTATATTCAGTTCTCTTTTGTTTTTGTTTCAGTCAGTAACCTTGCAAATAAATTGTTTTATTTAAAAGTAAGTGGTTTGACCAGCTGCATCACCTTACATCTACCTAAAACAAGTAGGAAGGTTAGGGTCTGGGCTATCGTTTTGAATTGTTATAAAGGGGTCTGACCGGGTCCATAATAGAGATTAATGTGAAAAGTTTAGATGCATGGGCTGGAGAAATGGTTAGCAGACAGGAACAAAGAGAAATGGGTCTTTCTCTGAATGGCAGGCAGTGACTCATGGGGTACTGCAGGGATCAGTACAAGTACCCCAGCCATTCACATTTTATGTTAATGTCTTAGATGAAGAAATTCAATGTAATAGCTGCAGGTTTGCAGACGACACAAAGCGAGGTGGGAGTGGGAGCTGTGAAGAGGCTGTAGAGATGTCTCAGTGTGATTCAGAGTGGGCAAATGCCTGGCAGATGCAGGATAATGTGGATTAATATGAGGTTACCCACTTTGGTAGCAAAAACAGGAAGGTAGATTATTATTGGACTGGTGAATGAGTGGGATAGGGGAAGGTGCAGTGAGACCTGGATGTTCTTGTACACGAGTCACTGAAAGTAAACAGGCAGCTGCCACAGAGGGAGTGCAGCAGAGGTTCATGGTGGCTCAGTGGTTAGCACTGCTGCCTCACAGCACCCAGGGCCCAGGTTCAATTCCAGCCTCAGGTGACTGTCTGTGTGGGTGTGTTCTGGTGTCCTCCCTATGATGATGCTGATACTTTAAAAGGATTATTTTGTCCTTTTCTTTGGAAGAGAGGTTGTAAAGGCAGAGGTGCCGAAGTGTGTAGGTTGCTGGGTTTTTTTTAGCAGTGTAACAGCGTAATGGGTGTGACCAGTTTTCCCCATTCAGTTTCCTAGTTTTTTTGTTGTAACAGTCACAAGATGTTGGGGTCCAGAAAGGTTACAAGCTTCAGTAAAATATTCTGAACTGACTTTCTCTGAAATGTCTCTCTGGGTGTTGTTCCCTCCTGCTGTAAGAATCTGCGCTTGAATTTACCTTTTTGCCAAGGGGTGTGTTTATGGGAAGTTACTGGATTGGAACAGTTAATTAGCTCAGTTGCTGTATCAGGTCGGTTAAGTTTTCCAATAATTAAATTATTTTAAATTTCGCTTTCTTTTGTTTATGTTTCAATCGTAGTATTTAAATAAATTTTGTTTTGCTTAAAGCTGAGTGGTTTGACCAGCTGCATCGCACCTGGAATATCCACTGCACATCTGCCTTTAAAATAAGAAAAAGTTAGGGTCCATACTAACTTACTTTGAGGCAGGAGGTGGGTGGGTGGGGAGGGTGCGGTTTGGCCTGGTCCGGTCCATAACAGGCTTGGGGCTCTTGTCCGGGATTATTCTATAATTGCACTTTGGGTTTGGGGTTGTTGGACTCAGAAGCAGCAAGTGGTGGACGTTCATGTCTTTTGTTTCGGTATTGAATTGGGTTGGTTTAAACAGTGCATCATGCAGTAATTGCTCTTTCAGGCACTAACAGATTTCTGGGGTTGGAAGAAGTGACTTCGGGGACTTTACAAAAAGTGAGCAAATCAAAGCTGTTGGAATTGTCAGACAAGCTGCACTTGGAGTTATGTTTGTCTGTGAGAAAAGGGGAGGTAATTGCAGCAATAGATCAGCATTTACATTTGCTGGAAATGCCATTGGAATCTTTGAAAATGGCTCAAACTCGGTCGCAGGTGAGGCGGCTTGAACTTGAAAAGGAACTGAAACAGTTTGAATTACGGTTAAAAGCAGAAGAAATAGAAAAGCAAAAAAATCGCCCAGGCAGAACAAAAAGAAAGGGAGAAGAAGGCCTTTGCAGAAGAAAGAGAGAAATAAAGAGGTTTGAATTTCACAAATTGGCACTTAGACAGGAAAATCAGCTAAAAGGGATGGAGGTGGAGGTAGAAGATAGGCTTAGTGAGGAGGATAGTGACGATGAGCAAACCATAGCCAAAGGCCTGGTGAGGACCTGTTTAAATATATCCAAACTTTGCCTAAATTTGGTGAGAAGGATTTAGAAGCCTTTTCATTTCATTTAAGGAAATGGCTAAACAAATGAAATGACCAGTGACTGTCTGTTTTGTTGACCTAATCAAAACTGGTAGGTAGAGTTAATGAGGTTTTTGCATCACTATCAGAGGAGGGATTGGAGTGTAAGAGGAGGTGAAAAAAAGCCATCTTATCTGCAGATGAGCTTATGCCAGAAGCCTACAGACAACGTTCTAGTTAAGCAACATCCTTGGAAGCATAACCCTGTAAAATTGGCGCAGGTTCAATAAGAGATTGAACGCCTGCTACAAGGTGACATAATCAAAGTGAGTTACAGTGACTGGAACTTACTCATAGTCACGGTGCCAAAACCAGATGGTACCCAATGGTTATGTGTGAACTGTCATAAAGTCAATGCAAAGTCAGTTATAAAGTCTGATTCATATCAGATCCTGTGTTTGGAAGACTGCATTGAGTAGGTGGGACAAGCAATTTATATTTCTAAATTGGACTTGGTCAGAGGATAATGACAGGTACCTTTATCCGAAAGGGCAAAGACAATTTTGGCTTTCGTAATGCCGAATGGATGGTGTTGGTTTAAAATCATGCCATTTGGTATGAAAAATGGACCATCCACATTTCACAGACTAACTGATAAAGTAATTTCTGGATTGCCCCATTGTGTGGTATATATTGATGACCTGGTGATTTTTAGTCAAACATGGACGGACTATTTGCAATGTTTATCAGAATTATTCGATCATCTTTGGGATGCAGATTTGGTGATAAACCTGGCTAAGAGTGAAATTGCCAAAGTCCAAGTCAACTCCCTGGGCCATATTATCAGACATGGACAGATGGCCCCATGGCATGTGAAAGGAAAGGTTTTGGGGTGTTTCCCAGAACCTCGACGAAAACAGCAGTATCTGATTCCTGGGATTGAGTAGGTTTTATCAGAAATTTGTACTGAATTGTAGCAGTGTGGCTGCTCCATTCACTGGCTTATTGAAGAAGTGCAGGAACTTTCAGTGGACAGCGGACTGTCAGAAGGCATTTTATTTTAAAGGCAAATGTGAGTTGGATATTCCAGGAGTGATGCAGCTTTAAGCAAAACTGAATTTATTTAAACATTACAATTGAAACATGAACAAAAGAAAGCGGAATTTAGGATAATTTAATTATTGGAATACTTAACCGACCTGATACAGCAACTGAGCTAATTAACTGTTCCAATCTAGCAACATCCCATAAACACACCCCTTGGCAAAAAGATAAATTCAAGCGCAGATTCTTACAGCAGGAGAGAACAACACCCAGGAGACATTTCAGAGAAAGTCAGTTAGGAAGCTTTTACTGAAGCTTGCAACTCTTTTGGACCCCAACATTTTGTAACTGCTACAAGAAAAGAACTTGGAAATCCTGAATGGGGAAAACTGACCACATCCATTACACTGTTACACTGCTAAAAAAAAACCCAGCAACCTACACACTTTGGCACCTCAGTCTTTGCACCCTCTCTTCCAAAAAAAAGGACAAAATAATCCTTTTAAAGGATCGGCATCGTCGCACCTCCCCTCATCACCTTCCCGTAAGAGCACAGCACCAACATCCAAATCACTCGCATCGATAGACACCTTGAATGGCTCTGCGTAATTAGGTGTGGCTAACACTGGGGCAGTGGGTAACACAGTTTTCTGGTTGTCAAATGCCTTCTGACATTCTGGATTAGTGGTGCTGGAAGAGCACAGCAATTCAGGCAGCATCTGACGAACAGCAAAATCGACGTTTCGGGCAAAAGCCCTTCATCAGGAATAAAGGCAGTGAGTCTGAAGCGTGGAGAGATAAGCTAGAGGAGGGTGGGAGTGGGGAGAAAGTAGCATAGAGTACAATAGGTGAGTGGGGGAGGAGATGAAGGTGGTAGGTCAGGGAGGAGAGGGTGGAGTGGATAGGTGGAAAAGGAGCTAGGCAGATAGGACAAGTCCAGACAAGTTTTGCTTAAAGCTGCATCGCTCCTGGAATATCCACCTCACATTTGCCTTTAAAATAAAAGTTAGAGTCTAGGCTACCTTCTGAAAATACTTTGAGGGTCTGGCCCGGTCCATAAAAATCCCACAGTCCAAAGATGTGTGGATTGATCGTGCTAAAGTGCCCATGGGGTCCAGGGATGTACAAGCCAGATGGATTAACCATAGGAAATACAGGGTTACAGGAATGGGGGCAGGTTGGGGTGGTCCTGATGGGCCAAATGGCCTATTTCCACACTGTATGGATTCTATTCTATTCTATGATTCCTGGGTTGAAGGGTCATCCAAAGAGGTGAGATTACTTCGACTGGTCTGAACTTCTCAAAGGGCTGAATGGCCTACCCTGTTTGTATTTTCTATATTATCTGGAGTTTAAAAGAGTGAGAGGTTACCTCCTTTAAGCAAACAAAATCCTTACAGGAAGTTCAGGGGTGGAAACAGGATGACACAGTCTCAGATTGAGGGGTTTCGGACTGAGGTGGGGAGGAATTCCTTGATTCCAACTGTGGTGAATCTTTGGAATTCTTTGCTCAAAGGGCTGTGGAGGCCAGGTCATTGTGAGATTCAGGACTGAAATTGGTAGGTTTCTAAATATTCAAAAGGTCAAGAGACAGTGCATGAAAACGGCAATGTAGCAGATCAGCTACAATCTCAATGAATGGAGGAGGAGGCTTGAAGGGCTGAATGGCCTGTTCCTGTTGCTTGTGTCCTTAATAGGCTTGGGCCAATGAATCACAACAGCAACTGTTTCTAGAAGCACCCCCCCCCCCAACCCCATCTCTCAAAAATGCTGAACCCCATCTCCCTCCCACAGCCTTGACGATTCTCACTGCAGCCTCATCCCAGCTCACCCCTTGCATCTCCCTACCTGGAAAAGACCAGCTAACTCTGCAATGCTGATCATCAGCCAGCAGGCTGCACTGCACTGCACTGTCTGAAGTGAATATGTGTCCTATTCTAAACCTACTAACACCACTGTGCTGCATGTGGAGCCAATGATAATTTACTATTCAGCCGACAGGAAGATGCCTTACATCTCAAACAGAACAAAGATGAGTGGTGTGCATGACCTGAGTATGGACACCACATTCCACAACTTCAAGATCGGGTGTAACGTTTGTGTACATCATTCAACCAGCAATGGCATGAGCAGCTGAGCAGAACTCAACAGTGGTTGTCCAGAGCCCATATTGTATGGTGCGAGAGTGACATCTGTTACATCTTAATCAGATCAGGACCCTAAACCAGAAATACTCCGTAATCCCATTCCCAGCTTGCTAGACTCTAAGCATTTAAGAACAATTTTGATGAACACTTGAAATGCCAAGGCATCCAGGGCTTTGGGCCAAATGTTGGAATTGGGATGAGAATCAATGGATATTTGCTGACCAGCGTGGACACAATCAGATTGCTCATAAGACAGGAATTGAAAACACTGTGGGGTTAAAGGAAGTTACGGAGACAGGGAGGGATGAGGACATGGACAGATTTGAAATCAAGGGGGAAGAATTTGATAATTGATCTGCTGTCTCACTGGGAGTCAATGTAGGTCAGTAAGCACAGAGGTAATGGTGCAACTTAGGTGGCCAGGAATGCATTAGGATAGTCCATCTGAGAGTACATTTACAGCCGGAGAGAGAGCACAATGTGGGAAACTGTGAGGTCATGCACTTTGTTAGGAAGAACAGAGGCATGGACGATTTTCTAACTAGGGAGAAATTCTGAAGTGCAAAGAGACTTGGGTGTTCTATTCCAGGGTTCTCTCAAGGTAAACTTGCAGGTTGAGTCAGTAGTTAAGAAAGCAAATGCAATGATGGCATTTCTTTTGAGAGGACTTGAATACAAAAGCAGGGATGTACTTCTAAGGCTCTTTCAGGCTCTGGTCAGACCACATATGGAGTATTGTGTGCAGTTTTGGGCTCCACGGTGGCTCAGTGGTTAGCACTGTTGCCTCCCAGCACCAGGGACCCAGGTTCAAATCAGCCTTGGGTGACTGTATGGAGTTTGCACATTCTCCCTGTGTCTGTGTAGGTTTCCTTTGGGTGTTCGGGTTTCCTCCCACAATCCAAGATTGGCAGGTAAGGTGAGTTAGCCGTGCTAAATTGCCCGTAGTGTTCAGGGATGTGTAGGTTAGGTGCATTCGTCAGGGGAAATGTAACGTAATAGGTTATGGGTGGGTTACTCTTCAGAGGGTCAGTGTGAACTTGTTGGGCCAAATGGCCTGCTTCCAAACTGTCACGATTCTGCTCTATTTTATATCTCGGGAAGTATGTACTGGCCCTGGAGCCAGAGGACATTCACAAGAATGGGCCCAGGAATGAAAAGTGGAACGTTTGAGGACTCTGGGTTTACACTTGATGGAGTTTAGAAGGATGAGGGGACATCTAATTGAAAATTTACAGAATACTGAATGGCCTTGACAGAGTGGGGGATGTCAGAAAGATATTTCCATTGTTAGGAGAGACTAGGACCCCAGAGCATAGCCTTAGAGCAAAGGGAAGACCCTTTATAACAGAGATAAGATAAAACCTTTTCAGCCTGAGTGTGGTGAATCTATGGGATTCATTGTCACAGAAGGCTGTGGAGGCCAGGTCATCGAGTATACTTAAGACGGAAATAGAAAGGTTCTTAAGTATCAGGGTGATCAAAGGTTACGGGGAGAAAGCGGGAGAATGGGGTTGAGAAACTTATCAGCCATGATAGAATGACAGAGCAGACTCAATGGGCTGAATGGCCTAATTTCTGCTCTAATGACCTATGGTCTTATGAACTGCAACAGGATGAAATTGAACAATTTAATCAGGTGGAAATGGGCGGGCTCTTGGGTTACTGACACCGGGATGAAGGTGGTGGTGGGGGGGGGAGCACGGTGCAGTAAAGTATAACGATAGAGAGACAGACTCCCAGACAGAATGCGAGAGTTGGATATCACACTACTTGTAGAACAACTGCGTTCAATTCTCTGGGATTCTTCCTTTGATCTTCCAACATATTTGTCACAGATAATCAAAAGCATAATTGCAATTCAAAGGAAAGCAGCCCTGTTATTATGAAATATATTTAGATATCTATATTTATCTCAAAACTGCAACCTTGTCAGTGGGAAAGCCAACCATATATATGTATACACAGAGAAAACGAACGCTTCAATTCTTTCCGGACTGTGTCGTGGGTCATGTTGCAAAGTTGCTGTTTACCTTCATGTGAATTTTGTCATGTCATTTCTTTGCTGTCTGTCTATAATGGTGTAGGGACAAGTGACCACTACAGGATCCTTGTGGAGACCAGGTTTTGTCTTCACACTAAGGATTCCCTCCATCAAGGCCATTCTGAATACAGCAGAACCAGAACAGAACTGACAACTCAGGTCTGGGTGTCCATGAGACTCTGTGAGCCAGAAACAGCACAGGTAGAATCATATCCAACCATAATCTGTAACCTTATGGCCTGGCACCTCCTCTATTCTATCAAGCCAGGCAATCAACCCTGGTTCAATGGGGAGTGCAGGAGGGTAGGCCAGGAGCAGCACCAGGCAGACCTGAAGATGAGGTATCAACCTGGTGAAGCTATCAAACAGGACTACTCACATTGTAAACATTGTAAGCAGCAAATGATAATCAGAGTGAAGTAATCCACAGATCAGATTTGATGATGCTATCACTTTAACAAGGTTATTTTTGTCCTTGGGTTTTTTTTTAAGAGACGTGATAAAAGCAGAGATATTGAGAGGTCTAGGAAGAGCCAATTTAGCAACAGCAGGGGATTGGCCAGTTCTCCCAGTTCAGGTTTTTCCTAGTTTGGTTTAGCTGTGGCAGTCACAAGACGCTGGTATCCAGGAAAGGTTGCAAGCTTCACCAGGTGATTCCTGACTGACTTTCTCTCTGAAATCTCTCTGGATATTGTTCCCTCCTGCATGTAAGAATCTGTATTTGAATTAACTTTTTTTGTCAAGGGTGTGTTTATGGGATGTTATTGGATTGGAGCAGTAACTAGTTAGTTAAGTTGTTATATCAGGTCGGTTGAGTTTTCCAATAATCAAGTTATTCTAAATTCTGCTTTCTTTTGCTTGTGTTTCAACTGTAGTGTTTGAATAAACTCTGTTTTGCTTCAAGCCGAGTGGTTTGACCAGCTGCATTATACCTGGAATATCCACTTCCCATCTGCCTTTAAAGTAAGAAAAATTAGGGTCTAGACTACCTTCTTAAAATATTTTGAGGGAGGAGTATGGCCTAGTCCATCACAGAGATCTCAGCTCTGCAATCCTATCACATCCTGTCAACAATAATGGAGAATGATTCAACAAATCACGGGAGTGCATACCCCCACTCTCAATGATAGCTGAGACCTACACATCAGTGCAGAAGTCAAGTGGAAGTACTTGCGATTGTTTTCACATTGAATCCTATTTGGACACGACCTGCAGACTTGATCAGGGACCTGAAAGTGAAGGAGCTCAGAATGGGCAGTTACCACAATTTGATAACATTCACCCTGCAATTTTAAAGGGAGACATTGGAATGAGATGTAATTACATTTGAGTAAGGATAACAGCAAAGACATGAGGGAGGAGCTGGCCAGAGTTGATTGGAAGGGCAGCCTAATGGGGAAGACAGTGGAGCAACAATGGCAAGAGTCCTTGGGAGTTGTGCGGGAGGCAGAGCAGAAACTGACTGACTGGCAGAAGGCAGAGAGTGGGAATAAAGGGATCTTTTTCAGGATGGCAGCTGATGACTAGTGGGGTTCCCCAGGGGTCAGTGTTGGGACCACAGTATGCACACTACACATGAATGATTTGGACAAAGGAACTGAGGGCATTGTGGCTAAGTTTGCAGGTAACACAAAGATCGGGGGAGGGACAGGTAGTGTTGAGGAAATGGAGAGGCTACACAAGGACTTGGACAGGCTGGGAGAGTCAGCAAAGAAGGACAAATGGAATACAGTTTGAGAAAGTGTGAGGTTTTGCACTTTGGCATTAAGAATAGAGGCATGGGCTATTTTATAAATGAAGAAAGGCTTTGGAAATCTGAAGCACAAAGGAACTTGGGAATTCCAGTTCAGGATTCTCTTTAGTTTAACACGCAGGTTCAGATGGTAGGAAGACAAGTGCAATGTTAGCATTCGTTTCAAGGGAATTAGAATACAAGAGCGGAGATACACTGCAGGGGCTGTATGAGGCTCTGGTCAGACTGCATTTGGAATACTGTGAGCAGTTTTGGTTCCTGCATCTGAAGAAAGATGAAAATGTGTTGCTGGAAAAGCGCAGCAGGTCAGGCAGCATCCAAGGAGCAGGAGAATCGACGTTTCGGGCATGAGCCCTTCTTCAGGAACGAGGAAAGGGTGTCCAGCAGGCTAAGATAAAAGGTAGGGAGGAGGGACTTGGGGGAGGGGCATTGGAAATGCGATAGGTGGAAGGAGGTCAAGGTGAGGGTGATAGGCCGGAGTAGGGGTGGGGGCGGAGAGGTCAGGAAGATGATTGCAGGTTAGGAAGGTGGTGCTGAGTTCGAGGGATTTGACAGAGACAAGGTGGGGGGAGGGGAAATGAGGAAACTGGAGAATTCTGAGTTCATCCCTTGTGGTTGGAGGGTTCCTAGGCAGAAGATGAGGCGTAATTCCTCCAAATGTCGTGTTGCTATGGTCTGGTGATGGAGGAGTCTAAGCACCTGCATGTCCTTGGCGGAGTGGGAGGGGGAGTTGAAGTGTCGAGCCACGGGGCGGTTGGGTTGGTTGATCCGGGTGTCCCAGAGCTGTTCTCTGAAACGTTCCGCAAGTGGAACTAAGGTCTAGGCAGCTAAGAACAGAACAGGCCCTGGAGGAATATCAGGAGAGTAGAACTAATGATAAACGTGGAATCAAGCGGGCTAAAAGGGTCATGAAATAACTTTAGTGAGCAGAATTAAGGAGAATCCCAAGGCCTTTTATTCATATATAAGAGGCAAGAGGGTAACTAGAGAAAGGATTGGTCCACTAGTGATAAGGAAGGAAGGCTGTGCATCGATCCCGAGAAAATGAGTGAGATTCTCGATGATTACTTTGCATCAGTGTTCACTGAGCAGAGGGACATGATGAATGTTGAGATTAGAGATAGAAGTTTGTTTACTCTGGATCACGTTGACATAAGGAGGGAGGATGTGTCAGGTATGCTAAAGAATATTAAGGACCGGATGGGATCTATCCCAGGTTGCTGAGGAAGGCAGGAGAGGAAATAGCTGGGGCCCTGACAGATATCTTTGTGGAATCCTTAAATACAGGTGAGGTGCCAGAGGATTGGAGAGTTGCCAATGTGGTCCCCCTGTACAAGAAGGGTAGTAGAGATATTCCGGGTAACTACAGACCAGTGAGCTTGACGTCGGTGGTGGGAAAGTTGCTGGAGAAGGTACTGAGGGATAGAATCTATTTATATTTGGAAGAGAATGGGCTTGTCATTGATTGGCAACATGGTTTTGTGCAGGGGAGATCATGTCTTACCAACTTAATAGAGTTCTTTGAGGAAGTGACCAAGTTGATAGATGAAGGAAGGGCTGTTGATGTCATGTACATGGACTTTAGTAAGGCTTTTGATAAGGTTCCCCGTGGTAAACTAATGGAGAAAGTGAAGTCACATGGTGTGCAGGGTGTTCTAGCTAGGTGGATAAAGAACTGCTTGAGCAACAGGAGACAGAGAGTAGTAGTTGAAGGCAGTTTCTGGAAATGGAGAAAGGTGACCAGTGGTATTCCACAGGGGTCAGTGTTGGGGCCACTGTTGTTTGTAATATACATAAATGATCTGGAAGAGGGTACTGTTGGTATGATCAACAAATTTGCAGATGACACGAAGATTGGTGGAGTAGCAGAAAGCATAAGGGACTGTCAGAGAGTACAGGAGGATATAGATAGACTGGAGAGTTGGGCGGAAAGGTGGCAGATGGAGTTCAAATGGCAAATGTGAGGTGATGCATTTTGGGAAGTCTAATTCTAGAGCGAACTATACTGTAAACCGTAGAGGCTTGGGAAAAGTTGATGAGCAGAGAGATCTGGGAATTCAGGTCCACTGTACCCTGAAGGTTGCTGCACAGGTGGATAGAGTGGTCAAGAAGGCACATGGTATGCTTGCCTTCATTGGACGGGGTATTGAGTATGAGAGCTGGCAGGCCATGTTAAAATTGTACAAGACATTGGTTCGGCCGCATTTAGAATACTGTGTACAGTTCTGGTTGCCACATTACCAAAAGCTTATGGACGCTTTGGAGAGGGTGCAGAGAAGGTTTACGAGGATGTTGCCTGGTATGGAAGGTGCTAGCTATTAAGGGAGGTTGAGTAGATTAGGATTGTTTTCATTAGGAAAAAGGAGATTGACGTGGGACCTGACCGAGGTTTACAAAATCATGAAGCGGATAGACAAGGGTGGATAGAGATAAGCTTTTTCCCAGGGTGAAGGATTCAATAACGAGAGGTCACACATTCAAGGTGAGAGGTGAAAAGTTTAAGGGGGATACACAAGGCAAGTACTTCACACAGAGGGTGGTAGGTGCCTGGAACTCGTTGCCAGCAGAGGTTGTAGAGGCAGGCACGGTAGATTCATTTAAGGTGCATCTGGACAGATTCATGAGTAGGTGGAGAGTAGAAGGATATAGCTCCTTAGGAATTGGGTGTTAGGTTTAGACAGTGGATTTGGCTCCGTATAGGCTTGGAGGGCCGAAGGGGCCTGTTCCTGCTTGGGATGCCAGTGCAGGGAGAGGAATGTTCCTCCTGCATGATGTTTGAGGTGAAGAATGCCATTAGTGTCCCATCCAAATACACCTGCCGGAGGTGCACCCAACTCTTACTCCTCCAAGATCGCGTTAGGGAACTGGAGCAGGAGCTGGATGACCTTCGGATCATTCGGGAGACAGACGCTGTGATAGATAGGAGTTACAGGGAAGTAGTTACTTCGAGGCACGAAGAAAGCTGGGTGACTGTTCGAAGGGGGAAAAACAGTCAGTGGAGGGATCCCCTGTGGTCGTTCCCCTGAAAAACATGTATTCCATTTTGGATACTGTTGGGGGAGACGACTTACCAGGGGCAAGCAGGAGGGCCTAGGTCTCTGGCACAGAGCCTGTCCCTGTTGCACAGAAGGGAAGGAGGGAAAGGAGGAGAGTCTTAGTCACTGGGGACTCAACAGTGACAGGCTCAGATAGAAGGCTTGTTTGGAATGAAAGAGACTCACAGTTGGTGTGTTGCCTCCCAGGTACCAGAGTCTGTGATGCCTCGGATCGTGTCTTTGGGGTCCTGAAGGGAGACGGTGACCAGCCCCAAGTCATGGTCCATGTAGGTACCAACAACAAAGGTAGACAAAGGGTTAGGGATGTAAGGCAGGATTTCAGGGAGTTAGTGTGGAAGCTGAGAGCTAGAACAAACAGAGTTGTTATCTCTGGTTTGTTACCCGTGTCACGTGAGGAATAGGGAGAAATATCAGCTGAACACGTGGCTGCAAGGATGGTGCAGGAGGGAGGGTTTCAGGTACTTGGATAATTAGGACTCATTCTGGGGAAGGTGGGACCTGTACAAACCAGATGGTCTTCACTTGAACTAGAGGAGTACTAATATCCTGGGTGGGAAATTTGCTAATGCTATTCTGGTGGGTTTAAACTTGCTCAGCAGGGGGATGGGAATCTGAGGTGTCGTTGCAGTGCACAGGAGGATGAGAGTAGGGAGGACAGGGACAGGATTTCACAGTGACAGGAATGTGCTGGCAGATAACAAGCTGGTTTGAAGTGTGTCTATATCAACGCCAGATGTATCCGGAATAAGGGAGATGAGCTTGCAGCATGAATAGGTACCTGGGACTTCAATGTTGTGGCCATTTCGGAGACATGGATAGAGCAGGGTGAGGAATGAATGTTGCAGGTTCCAGGATTTAGATCTTTCATTAAGAACAGGGAATGTGGTGAAAGTGGGGTGGGGTGGCTTTGTTAGTCAAAGATAGTACAACGGTGGCTGAAAGAACATTCGACGAGGACTTGTCCACTGGGGTGGTATGGGCTGAGTTTAGAAACAGGAAAGGAGAGGTCACACTGCTGGGAGTTTTTTATAGGACTCTGCGGAGTTCCAGGCATGTGGAGGAGAGGATTGGCAAATCAATTCTGGGCAGGAGTGAAAGGAACAGGGTGGTCATTAAGGGGGACTTTAACTTCCCCAACATTGACTGGAAATGCTATAGCTCTAGTACGTCAGATGGATCAGTTTTTGTCCAAAGTGCGCAGGAAGGTTTCCTGACACAGTATGTCAAAGGGCTGACAAGAGGGGAGGCCACACTGGATCTGGTGCTTGGTAATGAACCAGGCCAGGTGTTTCATTTAGTGGTAGGTGAGCACTTTGGGGAAAGTGACCATAATTCAGTTACGTTTAGTTTAGCGATGGAAAGGGATAGGTACATGTCACAGGACAAGAAGTATCGATGGGGTAAGTGCAATTATAATGCAATTAGGCAAGACTTAGAAGGCATAGAATGAGGCAGCAAAATGCAGGGGATGGGAACAATTGAAATGTGGAGCTGGTTTAAGGAACAGATATTGCGTGTCCTTGATAAGTATGTCCCTGTCAGGCAGGGAGGAAGTGATAAGGTAAGGGAACCATGGTTTACTACAGAAATTGACCCTCTTGTCAAGCGAAGAAGGAGGCTTATGTGATGTTGAGGTGAGATGGTTCAGATAAGGTGATGGAGAGTTACAGAGTAGCTAGGAAGGATTTAAAGGGAGAGTTAATGAGCAGTTTTTAATCGGTAGAATTAAGGAGAACTCTAAAGCTTTCTATAGGCATGTGAGGAATAAAAGGACGACTAGGGTAGGAACAGGGCCAGTCAAAGACAGACATGGGAAGCTGTGTGTGGACCCTGTGGAGATCGGAGAGGTGCTAAACGAACATTTCTCATCTCTTTTCACTCAGGGAAAGGAGAACATTGGAGAGGAGAAGACTGAGATACGAGCTATTAGACTTGAAACGATTGAGATTAGTAAGGAGGAGGTGTTATCAGTTCTAGAAGGTGTGAAAGTAGGCAAGTCCCCTGGGGCAGATGGGATTTTTCTGAGGATTCTCTGGGAAGCTAGGAAGGAGATGGCTGAGCCTATGGCTTTGATATTTGAGTCGTCATTGTCTATAGGTTTAGTACCAGAGGATTGGAGGATTGCAAATGTTGTGCCTTTGTTCAAGAAGGGCAGTAGAGATGACCCAGGTAATTATAGACCAGTGAGCCTTACGTCAGTTGTAGGAAAAGTTTTGGAAAGGAGTATAAGAGATAGGATTTATAATCCTCGAGCAAGCAACAATTTGATTTCAGATAGTCAACATGGTTTCGTCAAGGGCAGGTCAGAGGTGGGGGTAAAAGAGGGGGAGGTGTGGCATTGCTTGTCAAAGATAGTATTACAGTGGTGGAAAGGACGATGGATGAAGACTCGCCATCTGAGGTAGTTTGGGCTGAGGTTAGGAATAGGAAAGGTGAGGTCCACCCTGTTAGGAGTTTCTAATGATCAAGGTGTCATAATTTAAGGAAACAGGGTAGGCCTTTTAGGAGTGAGATGAGGAGAGGCTTCTTCACCCAGATAGAATCATAGAATCTCTACAGTATGGAAACAGGCCCTTCAGCCCAATAAAACCACACCAACCCTCTGAAGAGTAACCCACTCAGACCCATTGCCCCTACCCTATATTTACCCTTGACCAGGGAACCTAACCTACACATCCCTGAACACTATGGGACAATCTAGCATGGCTAATTCGCCTAATCTGCACATCCTTGGACTGTGGGAGGAAACCGGAGCACCCAGAGGAAACCCACGCAGACACTGAGAGAATGTGCAAACTCCACACAGACAGTTACCCAAGGCTGGAATCGAACCTGGGTCCCTAGCGCTGTGAGGCAGCAGTGCTAACCACTGAGTCATCATGCCCCCCCCCCGATCCTGTCGGAATTCTCTGCAACAGAAAGTGGTTCAGCCAAAATATTTCGAGAAGGGTTTAGATATCATTCTTCGGGCTAAAGGGATTGAAGGGTGTGGGGAGAAAGTGGAAACAGGAGACTGAGTTGGATGATCAGTCCTGATCATATTGAATGGTGGAGCAGGCTTGAAGGGCTGAAGGGCCAATGGCTTCCCCTACCCTCTGTGTAGAATCCAGGCTGATATTTTCAGTGCAGTACAGAATGCTGCTCTGTTGCAGGTTTTGTCTTTCAGCCTGTCTGCTCCCTCAGATGGATGTAAAAAGTCTCATTGCATTATTCTGAGAAATGCAGATGGATTCCTGTCAATTTTCTGACCAATATTTATCTCAACCAGCATCAGTAACATTTTCAAGCTCTCCAGTCATTATCGCTGGACCCTTTGCTGTATGCTGGTGGTTTTGGTTTCCAGTATGATGGCAGAGTGTGTGCATCATAAAGTCCTTCATTAGCTGCCAGCTGATTTGGAATGTCCTGTGGTTTTGCAAATTGCCATAAAATGCAAGTGCTTTCTCTCATTAGTGCTGTCAGGGCAACGAAAGATTGCAATAAATGTTACCTTGTTGTTATTGCTTGCAAGACAAGTTTCAAAAATCCAATCGCAATAAATATTACGACACTCAGCCGCATCTAGCCATAACTGACCCATCCATTTCCCTGCTTTAATTGTAATCAAAGAGAGAGATAAATTATTGATCACTTAGACTGTGTAATTCAATTCCTCAATTCATCAGAATGTCAAGTGAGAACTTCATTCCAGATGACTGAGGATTTTTGGGTCAAAGTTCTCAACAATTTGACAAAGTTATCCTTGTGTTTGTGTAAAATACTTCTGGGATGGAGCTGAGACTGGGGAGATAACAGCCAATATGCACCTTGTAGCTGTTTAATGTACCTTTTTTAAACAACCATACCAACAGCGATACCAACAGCTGGTATTTATATAGCACCTCTAAAGCGATACATTGAGAATCACCTTCTCAAACTGCTGATATCTCTATGAAAACTGACAGATGTAGGAGCAGGTTTTAGAATGAACCTGGGCATTGGAGGATGTGAAAACCTTTTCCGGTGATCTGAAATTGCCTCTGTCTTACCCTAACCAGTTCCATACCCCTGAGAAAATCTTAAAGAGCCAATCGCTGGGTATATCAGGAGAATGGATATCTGTGCTCTCCCCACATCTTCATTGTAAGGCCGTTATGTCCCCATTAACATCAATTTCAACAAGCCAATCCTCCGATGCCTCATATTCAGTCATAGAGTCATAGAGATGTACATCACGGAAACAGACCCTTCGGTCCAACCTCATATTCATCATAGAGTCATAGAGATGTACATCACGGAAACAGACCCTTCGGTCCAACGCGTCCATGCCGACCAGATATCCCAACCCAATCTAGTCCCACCTGACAGCACCCAGCCCATATCCCTCCAAACCCTTCCTATTCATATACCCATCCAAATGCCTCTTAAATGTTGCAATTGTACCAGCCTCCACCACATCCTCTGGCAGCTCATTCCATACACGTACCACTCTCTGTGTGAAAAAGTTGCTCCTTAGGTCTCTTTTCTATCTTTCCCCTCTCACCCTAAACCTATGTCCTCTAGTTCTGG
>NC_057724.1:79976534-80007871 GCF_004010195.1 Chiloscyllium plagiosum | reverse complement strand
TCTACAGACCCAGAAAATAACACCGTTGTATTCCTCTACAAACACTGCCCCAGGTTAAATTAATAGCTATGTCTTATATTGTAAGTTTAGTCAAGAGACTTATCTCCAAAAACATATAATCAAGAAAGAATCCACTGTACCCACTACTGCAGCCTTTCTCTTGGACAGACTTAAAACAACAATTAACTTATCTGATTCTTTGCTGTGAACTTCGCCCAACAGTTCCTCCAAGATTAGTTGTGAATTTCACTGTTTGTTAATTTTCCAGCTGCACTCCGATGTCCAGTGATATACAAATTCAAACAGCAAAGGCAGTAACTGTGCAGGTTCTCTCTCTCTCTCCTGCACTGTCCTCACCATGTTGTTGTGGAGGGGCCGGTTCTGGAGTGGGCTGTGACTTCTGACTCATGTTTAGAATTTGCTGAATTTTACTAAAGCTATAAGAAATAAGCAAACATTTGAAATGTTCATTACAAACTCCCAGTGAACTGGAGTCATTTACAGAAATGGTTTGGATTTGAATATAGAAGGTATGGTTTGTTAGTTTGCAGATGACACCAAAATAGGTGGTGTAGTAGACAGTGGAAAAGGTTACCTCAGAGTACAACAGGACCTTACTCAGAAAAGGCCAATGGGCTGAGGAGTGGCAGATGGAGTTTAATTTAGATACATTTGAGGTGTTACATTTTGGTAAGGCAAACCAAGGCAGCATTTATGTAGTTATTAGTAGGGCCCTGGGTATGTTGCTGACCTGGGGGTGCAGGTGTGTGGTTCCTAGAAAGTGGAGTCCCAGATAGACAGGGTGGTGAAGAAGGCATTTGGCATGCTTCCCTTCATTGGTCAGTGCATTGAGTATAGGAGTTAGAACATTGTGTTGTGGCTGTACAGGACATTAGTGAGGCCACTTTTGGAATACTGCTTTGAATTCTGGTCTCCCTGCTATAAGAAGAATGTTGTGAAACTTGAGAGGGTTCTGGAAAGATTCACAAGGATGTTGCCAGGATTGGAGGGTTTGAGCTATAGGGAGAGGTTGAGTAGACTGGGGCTGTTTTCTCTGGAGAGTCAGAGGCTGAGGAGTGAACTTTATAGAGCTTTACAAAATCATGGAACATGGATCGGATTAAACAGACAAAGTCTTTGCCCCAAAGTAGGGAAGTCCAAAATGAGAAACCATAAGTTTAAGGTGAGAGGAGAAAGATTTAAAAGGGGTCTGAGGGTCAACTTTTTTATGTAGAGAGGGTGCATGTATGGAATGAACTGCCAGAGGAAGTAGTGGATGTGGGTATAATTACAACATTTAAAAGGCATTTGGTTGGAAGGGTTTAGAGGGATGTGGGCCAACTTGTTTGGAGAAAGTGAAACTGAGCATCAATAAATAATGAGGAGAAAGTGAGGTCTGCAGATGCTGGAGATCAGAGATGGAAATGTGTTGCTGGAAAAGCGCAGCAGGTCAGGCAAATGGGACAAGGTCAGATTGGGATACCTGGTTACCATGGATGAGTTGGACCAAAGCACCTGTTTGTGCACTGTCTGACTCTATGAGTCTACGAATCACACACGGTTCTGAACATTTAGCAATTATTGGCAAACATCCCACTTCTGGTCTTATGATGGAGGGAAGGTCATTGATGAAGCAGCTGAAGATGTTTGGGTCCTGAGGAACTTCTACGGAGACATCCTGGAAGTGAGATGACTGCCATCCAACAATAATGACCATGTTCCCATGTTCCAGTAATAACTCTGGCTCCCATTTACTGCATTCTTAGATCTGAAGCAGCAATTTTCCCTCTTCTGACTCAATCCGTTGGAAATAGACTTGGGGGTAGTGACTTGAGACTGAGGAGTCATTTCCTCACAGGCAGCAACTTCACTCTTTGCCAATCCACTATCATGTCTATAACACAACTTGTTTGGAGAAAGTGAAACTGAGCATCAATAAATAATGAGGAGAAAGTGAGGTCTGCAGATGCTGGAGATCAGAGATGGAAATGTGTTGCTGGAAAAGCGCAGCAGGTCAGGCAGCATCTAGGGAACAGGAGAATCGACGTTTCGGGCATTAGCCCTCCTTCAGGAATGAGGAAAGTTGGTCCAGCAGACTAAGATATTCCATATTCCCTATCTTTTATCTTAGCCTGCTGGACCAACTTTCCTCATTCCTGAAGAAGGGCTAATGCCCGAAACGTCGATTCTCCTGTTCCCTAGATGCTGCCTGACCTGCTGCGCTTTTCCAGCAACACATTTCCATCATCAATAAATAATGCAGAGTGAGGCATTGTGAGAAAGATGAGGGCATTTAAATTGTATGCTGCAAAATCTCAGCAAACCACAGTCTTTGCTGTTCATTTCACAAAAGAAAGTGATAATCAGAGAGTCTGAGTTGATGCACTTCCAGCACAACTTGCTCATAAACAAAGGCATCAGGAGTCAATTATAGAAAGCAATTGATCAAATTTATTTGTGCAATTGACAGCAAGTAATGACTCCAGTTCACTGGGAGTTTGTAACAAACATTTCAAATGCTTTCCTTTTTTATTTAGTTTTAGCAAAATTCAGCACAAATTTAATGTCTAAACATGAGTCAGAAGTCACAGCCCAGTCCAACACCAGCCCCTCCACAACATGTCTGAATATGAGGCGTCAGAGGAATGGCATTTCCATTTTAACTTGTTGAAATTGATGTTAATGGGGACATAACGGCCTTACAATGAAGATGTGGGGAGAGCACAGATATTTACTGTCCTGATATACCCAGTGATTGGCTTTTTAAGATTTTTGCAAGGGGATGGAATTGGTTAGGGAAAAGCACAGTCAATTTCAGATCACCAGAAAAGATTTTATAGGATAACCTTTACATCCTCCAGTGCCCTGGTTTATTTTCAAACCTGTTATGTAGTTTTGAGTTGGAGGCACTATTTCAATGTAGAAAATAGTGAACAATTTATGGACACAGTTGTGTGATGAAGATACATTATGTACTAGTTTTATACTCTTCTGTTCTAACATGGAAACAACCATGTATCATTTTAACTATAATGTGTGTCTGTTTACGAAGTGTAATCCAAATGGAAGACATAATTTTAGTTTCATTTTTGAGTTTGCAGGGTTGTTTGGAACTTTGTTTGCATGCATTTAAATGAAGGCTCGAAAAATCTTTGAGTTAAACTTAATTTAAATTCATTGCTTTACAAAATGAAAGATAGAAGAGAGGGAAAAGTGTCATACAGAGACTGAAACAGGAAAGAGTTTCCTTATAGAAAAATAGAACTCCCTTATAGTTTCCTTATAGAAAAATAGGCAGTGCACAGATTCATGTTAGAGAGAATAGGTCTTTGCTTGTAATAGTGCTGTTAATATAGCAATGCCTAAAGCTACCTGGGCTGGACTTCAAAGGTGGTCAGTGAAAAGCTTCAATAAGGTGAAGCATTATGGTATCAGAAACAAAGACATCCTGCAATGCCGGTGGATGCATAACTTTAAGGACCATATGTTAAGGAGTTAGTGAGCTAAATGAACAGTCATTTAAGGGTCTTAGGGAGAGACATTAACTAAGTAATATTGTCAAGTAAATGCAATAATATGCTTAAAAGAAACCAATTGCAGCAGTGCAAACTTAACAAGGAAATTAAAAGTGAAGACAGGGAAACACGTTACTGAGGTTTGAGAATCTGTAAAATTGTTGAAGGTGAAAACATCTAATCTCTATTTCTCTTAATTATAATAAGACCTTTTCAATTTGTTTGTACGTACTGCAAATTAGTTTTCCGTCTTTCATATTTAATAAACTTTGCTTTTTTATCAAAAATGCATCAGCGGCCCACTGGGGTTATGTTGAGTGACTGACCACCACAGTGAAGAAATGACAAAAACTATGGCCTATCAAGCTGGGTTTCAGTCTGGCTAACTTGTTCATATCTACCGCTAGCTGGGATCCTAACAACATCAACATCCTATAAACTGCAATGAATGTCATGATAAATTGACCTGAAATGTAATGTGCACCAGTTGCAAGATGCACTGCAGGAATTCACCAAAGATCCTCAGACAGCACCTTCCAAACCCATGGTTACTTCCATCTAGAAGGACAAGGGAAACAGATACATGGGAACACCACCCCCTGCAAGTTTCCCTCCAAGCCCCTCACCATCCTGACTTGGAAATAGATCACCATTTCTTTAACATCACTGGGTCAAAATCCTGGAACTCCCTCCATGACTGCAGTGATTTAAAAGGCAGCTCACCCCCATCTTCTCAAAGGGCAACTCGGGACGGGCAATAAGTGCCTCACCCAGTCAGTGATACCCGTGTCCCACAAGTGAATAAATAAAATTACTAACTTTTAGTCAAGACACAGAGAAGGATACTCTAGCTTTTCTTCAGAATAATGTGATGGAATCTTTTATGCCCAACTGAGAGGGTAGAGGGGCTATTCCTATCAATCAGAGTCTCCAGGGGTACTGCATTGACGTAACCTGCAAAGTAAGAGCTTGTGTTCTAAAAGGTAATGTACAACACTCTTAGAGGATCAGTTCCCAATCAATCCGTCATTTTCAAGTTGGCAAAGGAATGCCACAGGGATCAGTGCCCTGGCCTTGAATATTTAACATCGATATGAATGAACTGGGTGAAGCAACCAAGTGTATGGCTGTTAAATTTGTTGATGATTCAAAATAGCTGGGGCCATCCATAAGTCAATTAAATGAATAAACAAAACATTGGTAGTAGTAGCAGTATGATATCAGAAAATGTAAGCTTGCTTGACTTTGGTGAGGTAATGTTCGGGTTGTACAGTGTTGGTCAGGCCCCAGCTGGAGTACTGTGTGCAGGTCTGGTCACCTCATGACAGGAAGGATGTGATAGCACTCGAGGGGGGTCCAGAGGAGGTTCACCAGGAAGCTGCCTGTGATGGTGTAATTGAGCTATAACAGAGTCATAGAGTCATAGAGATGTACAGCATGGAAACAGACCCTTCGGTCCAACCCGTCCATGCCAACCAGATATCCCAACCCAATCTAGTCCCACCTGCCAGCACCCGGCCCAGATCCCTCCAAACCCTTCCTATTCATATACTCATCCAAATGCCTTTTAAATGTTGCAATTGTACCAGCCTCCACCACATAAGGAGAGACTAGCTGGACTTGGATTGATTTCCTTAAAGCAGAGAAGACTGTGGGGAGCATGATTGAGATGTTTAAGATTATGAGGGGCATAGACAGAGTGAGGAGAGAGCAGCTGTTACACTTGGTTGAGGGGTCAATCAACAAGAGAACATCGTTTTAGCGTAAGGGCTAGCAGATTTTATGGGGATTTGGGAAAAAAGGGTTTTCACTCAGTGGGTGATGGGAATCTGGAATGCACTGCCTGGGAAGTATTGGAGATGGAAAACCTTACAGCCTTTTAAAAAGTATTCAGTTGAGCACTTGAAGAATTATAACATCTAAGGATATGGGACCAGTGAAAGGAATTAGGATTAGCACACATTTAGTCGTAGTTATGTCATTGCAGACTCGATGGGCAGAAGGGTCTTTTCTGCACTGTATGAATCTATTGCCAGAATTTGCTCCAAAGAAAATAACCTGAGCTTATCCAGTCTCTCTTCATTACGGAAATTCTCCATCCCAGGCAGCAACCTGGTGAATCTCCTATTCCCCCTTCCAGTACAGTCACATCCGTCCTATCGTGTGGGGACCAGAACTGCACACAGTACTCCAGCTGTGGCCTAATCAACGTTCTGTACAGCTCCGACATAACCTCCCTGCTCTTATAATCTATGCTAAGACTGATAAAGGCTCATGTCCTGTATGCCTTCTTGTGGTGATCAGTGGTTAGCACTACAGTCTCACAGAGCCAGGGACCCTGGGTTCGATTCCAGCCTCGGGCGATGTGTCTGTGTGGAGTTTACATATTCTCCCTGTGTCTTTGTGGGTTTCCTCTGGATGCTCTGGTTTCCTCCCACAATCCGAACATGTGCAGGTAAAGTGGATTGACCATACGGTTCAGGGATGTGTAGGTTAGATGCATTAGTAAGGGGTAAATGTAAAGTAATGGGGAATGGGTTTGGGTGGGATACTGTTCAGAGGGTCAGTGTGTACCACACAATGGAGGGATTCTATGATGATTCTACCTGCTCTATTACCCTGTTCTGCCACCTCAGGGATCTGTGGACAAGTGTTCCTCTGAGCTTCCTATAGTCCTGCCATTCAATGAACACTCCAACAGTTTTTTTGTTTATTTCTTCATGAAATGTGGGTGTCCCTGACTGCCAGCATTTACTGCCCAGAGAACATTTTAGGGAATGGAGTCACATTTAAGTCAGACCAGGGAGGAACGGTAAATTACCTTCCAGGGAACCAAATAGATTTTCAATGACAATGAGCAGTAGCTATATGGTCAACAATAGGCTAGCTTTTAACCCCAGACTTCATTAATTGCAAACGTCACTCTCTACCAACCCATTCAAACCCATGACCTCAGGACAATAGGCAGCAAATCAATTGAGATCTGGCCCAGTGACATTGCCACTACACTAGTGCCTCTCTACATCAGTGTGTGCAATCAACACAGTGGGAAGTATATGAATTAGCTTTACTTTCAGGTTTGCTGTTTGTGTGAATACTTCATTGTGATTGGTTGGTCATATTAAAGTTGGTCATATTAAAGTTTCTGAATGTCACAAATACCCTCGACTTGGTGCTAGGTTCAGATGGATTTTGGGATATCATGATTCTACTTCACAAAGAGGGTAGGATCTTGGTCAGGAACTTCCTTGGTGACCATGTAATCCTGGTCAAAATGTCCCAACGTGATTTAGAGTCAAACTGTGAACTTATCCTTGTGGAGCACCTGGGAAATTTCACTATGTTAAAGGTGTTACATAGATATAAATAGAGTTACTTTTAATAAGGTGATGGACTATCCAGCAGTCTGGAGTACTGTTCAATGCCCACTGCATTGACACATTCCCAGGAATTGATTTAGCAACGTGACATAATTAATACCTTTATCTTCTGACCTTTGAGCTTAGTTCTTTACTTTTGATCTTCAGCTGTTCTTTACGAGACCTGTATTGGTTCTGCAGGCTTTGCTAATTCATTTGTGAAACACAGCACATATTTCATTTTTAATTATTGGCCTTGTCATCTTTTATTGCTTGATTTGACAGGCACAGAGTGAAGCCACTTGGGCAGTGGCCAGTGTGTGTGTGTTGGGATAATGAGCAGCTCTCAATGCTTTACAATACAAATGAAGAACACTGTCTCAAAACTGCATCGCCTGAGGTCTCTTTGATAAAACAGAAACAAAAAAAAGCTAACGACGTCTTCTCATCATAACTGCCCCAAGAAAGATTAATACACTTGTTTGGAATTGAACTTAATTGATTTGACTGCATAAAAATGAATTATTAATCTCCAGAGCAGAGAGAAATCCTTCAGAGCTCACTATTAATCTCCAAACCTCCTACAAATGGACTGACAAGACTCCAAAAACTGCTAAAAACTAAGGATAGAGTCAGAGATTTATAGGCTTTCACTTTTGCCTCAGAGTCAAAAGAGAAGGTTCGAACCAGAGACCTTAGTACAAGCGTTCAGGCTAATGCTCCAGTGCAGTACTGAGGGAGTGCTGCATTGTCAGAGATGCAGTCTGCCAGATGTGGCATTAAGTTAAGGCCATGTCTGCTGTCTTTTGTGCACCTGTCAGATCTTGTGGTTATTACTGTCCATTAGAACAACCAAGATTGCTTAGATTTCCCAACTAATATTATCCCTCAACAAACTATTTATCAAATCAATGCCTTTTGACATTGTAAGAGCATGCTATGGTTAAACCATCTGCTGTGTTTCCTCTTGTTACAACAATGACTACATCAACAGAATTTCATTGTCTTTATAAAATGCTTTGAGACTTTCCAAAACATGATGGGGATGTTAGGAATATTGTTTTCCTTTCATCAGCACTAATACACACAGACAACGAATCCCCGATTTCCAGGCTCATTTATCATTAGCATTGGAACTTGTCCATGATAGATCATGGTTCGTCACGGTAACTTATAGAGTCATAGAGATGTACAGCATGGAAACAGACTCTTTGGTCCAACTTGTCCATGCTGACCAGATATCCCAACCCAATCTAGTCCCACCTGCCAGCACCCAGCCCATATCCCTCCAAACCCTTCCTATTCATATACCCATCCAGATGCCTTTTAAATGTTGCAATTGTGCTATCCTTCATCACGTCCTGTGTCAGCTCATTCCATACACGTACCACTCTCTGCATGAAAAAGTTGCCCCTCAGGTCTCTTTTATATCTTTCCCCTCTCACCCTGAACGTATGCCTTCTAGTTCTGGACTCCCCGACCTCAGGAAAAAGATTTTGTCTATTTATCCAATCCATGCCTCTCATAATTTTATAAACCTCTATGAGGTCACCCCTCGGCCTCTGACGCTCCAGGGAAAACAGCCCCAGCCTGTTCAGCCTCTCCCTATAGCTCAAATCCTCCAACCCTGGCAACATCCTTGCAAATCTTTTCTGAACCCTTTCAAGTTTCACAACATCTTTCCGATAGAAAGTGACCAGAATTGCACGCAATTTTCTAACAGTGGCCTAACCAATGTCCTGTGCAGCTGCAATACGATCTTCCAACTCTTGTACTCAATACTCTGACCAATAAAGGAAAGCATACCAAATGCCTTCTTCACTATCCTATCTACCTGTGACTCCACTTTCAAGGAGCTATGAACCTGCACTCCAAGGTCTCTTTGCTCAGCAACACTCCCCAGGACCTTACCATTAAGTGTAAGTCCTGCTAAAATTTGCTTTCCCAAAATGCAGCACCTCGTATTTATCTGAATTAAATTCCATCTGCTGCTTCTCAGCCCATTGGCCCATCTGGTCCAGATCCTGTTGTAATCTGAGGTAACTCTCTTTGCTGTCCACTACACCTCCAATTTTAGTGTCATCTGCAAACTTACTAACTGTACCTCTTATGCTTGCATCCAAATCATTTATATAAATGACAAAAAGTAGAAGATCCAGCACCCACCCCTTCTGTCTTCAATCTTTCAGCCAGTTCAGTATCCAAATGGTTAGTTCTCATTTTATTGGTGAGGTGATGCACAGGTAATGCCATCAGACCTAGTAACTCAGGACTAATCCCCAGTTGATGTTTTGATGGTATATGTTCAAATCCTGCCATGACAGACGGTGAAGCTAGGGCTCAATGACAATCTGGTATAAAAAACTGGCCTAATGTTAACCATGTAACCACTATGGATTAGTGAAAAACCGATCTTCTTCATTAATGCCCTTTCGAGAAAACTATCTGGCATCCTGACCTGGTCTGGCCTCCATGTAATTCACCAACTTGTCCAGAGAAACAGTCATGCCAGACTTGAAACATTAACTTGTTTCTTTCTCCACAGATGCTGCCAGACCTGCTGAGTTTCTCCAGTTCTTCCTGATGTCAATCATCGAAGCAATGTAATTGACTGTTAACTGAGTTAATTGACTATCTCTGAGTGGATAGCGATGTATTGGCCTAGTCAGTCACAGTTCCATTCCATTAACAAATGTTCATTCCCTGGAATCGTATGGTAGCCTGTGTTTTAATAACTAGAGTTTGTCTAATGGGATCAGAATGGGTCAAAGTCATGGTACCCTGAAGGTTGTCAAAGAAACTCATAGACTGTCACCTAGACAGGGGACGAAACGTTTGCAACAAAAACTTCCAGCTCGGCGAACAGAACCACAGCAACGAGCACCCGAGCTACAAATCTTCTCACAAACTTTGAAAACTCATAGACTGTCCAAACTAAGATCATCAGGACCACTTATCCCTCTCTACTCCTGCTCAGCCCATTTGGTGTGGAGTAGTGGCCTCATGGTATGATTGCTGGACCCAGGTAATGCTCTGGTAGCCCTGGTTTGAATCCTGCCACGGCAGCTGGTGAAATTTAAATTCTGGAATTAAAGTTTAACAATGACCATTGCTGATTGTCAGAAAAACCCATCTGGTTCACTCATGCCCTTTTGGGAAGGAAATCGCCATCCTTACCCAGTCTGACCTACATGTGACTCCAGTTCCACATCAACGAGGTTGTCTCTTAACTGCCCTCTGGGTAATTCGGGATGGGCAATAAATGCTGGCCTAGCCAGTGATGCTTTCTTCCTGCCAATGAACAAAAAAAAGCAGTGACACTGAAATTAATATCTTCACTATTTCTTTCAAACAGGCATGGAAACGAGATATCACAAAATATATGTTCTGGAAGCACAATGGTGGAGATTTTGGACAGAGGGGTGGCAGAATGGGCAGGTTAAATGAACATCGAGCAATGACTTAATGAGGATATGACTGGATGAAGAGGTGGCTAGCTGAAGGACCAGACAGTAAAAGATATGTGCTTTAGAAAAAGGATATAAATGAATGAAATTTCAATGAGCATTAACAACTGGCCCTATCAGAAACTCCATAATTACAAGTACAGATGTTAAATTACTGCTCAAGTTTTAGTTACTTTGCTGATAATAATTATTATCATGTTTTCAGGAAAACAAACTCATCCAAGGAAGTTGAAATCTTCCAATTATTTAATTAAAAGCAGGAACAATTAACGCCAGAACACAAAATGGAAAACACAAATGGAACAATTTATAAATCAATCAATCCAATAACTGAGACAAACAGCGTGGATCCAGCATATAACATCAGGTGATTCTTTGAACAATCTGTCAAATTAGATTAGATTACTTACAGTGTGGAAACAGGCCCTTCAGCCCAACAAGTCCACACTGACCCTCTGAAGAGCAACCCACCCAGAGCCATTCCCCTACACCTAACACTATGGACAATTTAGCATGGCAAATTCACCAAACCTACATATCTTTGGACTGTGGGAGGAAACCCACGCAGACACGGGGAAAATGTGCAAACTCCACACAGACAGTTGCCTGAGGTGGGAATTGAAGCGCTGCCGCTGTAAAGTAGCAGTGCTAACCACCGTGCTACCGTGCCACCCAGTCTTCTAGTATTCCTCATATCCCTGTAACGTTTTATCTTTATTCATCCACAGCCCCTTTTGGTGGTTCTTACTGAGTCTATGTCCAATTCCCTATCAGGATGTACATTGCAGATCATAACCAACTGGCTCACTTCAGCAATCCTCATTCACCAATCATCTTATATCTGCCTCCTCTGGTTTAAGGTTGACCAGCCAATGAAATCATTTCTCCCTATTTACTGTAGCAAACTCCTCACGATTTTATGTTGTAAATAATGCACGGGGAGAGGAATTTGTGGATTGGGTGTAGACTTTGTTTTTATTCACAGTACATGGGCATCATTGGCAGGGCCAACATTAATTGCCCATCCCAAGTTGCCCTTGTGGTGAGCTACCTTCCTGAATTACTGCAGTCAATGTGCTGCAGGTTGACCCACAATGCCCTTCAGGAGAGTATTCCAGGATTTTGACCTAGTGTCACTGAAGGAAGGGAGATAAATTTCCAATTCAGGATGGTGAGTGACTGGGAAGGGAGCTTTCAGTGGGTGGTCTTTCCATGTATCTGCTGTCCTTGTCGTTCTAGATGGAAGTGATCCCAAGTTTGGAATGTTCTGTCTAAGGACCATTGGTGATTTGTAACAGTGAATCTTGTAGATTGAACACACTGCTGCCAGTGAACTTCAGTGGTGGAGAGAGTGGTTGATTGTGGGCCAATTAAGCGGGCTGCTTTGTCCTGATGGTGTAAAGTTTCTTGAGTGTTGTTGGTGTTGCACCCATCCAGGCAAGTGGGGAATATCCCATCACACTCCTGACTTGGCCTTGTAGGTGGTGGACAGGCTTTGGGGAGTCAGGAGGTGCGTTACTCACTGCAGTATCCCGAGCCTCTGACCTGCTCTTGTAGCCACTGTGTTTATATGGCTCATCCAACTCAGTTTCTGGTCAATGGTAACCCCCTATTTGCCTTGGATTCCATGCACTTTTGCCATTTGGACCAGCTATCCATGAGGAACTCCTAAAGATACACCTTGAGCTGAGATGACTGACCTCTAATAGCTACAATCATCTTCTTATGTGCCAGGTGTGACTCCAAACCATGGAGAGTTTGCCTCCCAATTCTTGTTGATTCCAGTTTTGCTCAGTCTCCTTGATGTTGCACTCAGTCAAATGTAGCCTTGATGTCAAGGGCTGTCCCTCTCCCCTCCCCTCTGGAATTCAGCTCTTCTGTCCATGTTTGAACCAAGGTGAGGTCAGGAGTTGACTGACCCTGGTGGAACCTCAACATTACTTCAGTGTGATGAATGTAAGCAAGATCGTGACAGGAGCTTCATCAAGATCAAATTGGAATAGACATTATTAAAAACAATAGGATGATAATATTTATGTATTCAAACATAGACAGAGATATTGAAGAGTAGCTGAGTGGTTGTGGTGTGTCTTAGATTGAGAAATGACCCAACATATCTTCCTTCCTTCCTTCCAATTGTGGAACTGAGCATGTGCTAATTTGTTTTTAATGGTCTAAAAGAGTATCCTTTGTGATCATGAGCATTAACATGTGGTTGTATGTTGAGTCTGTGTCCAATACCACAAGGGTCAACACTATTGAGGTTTTGACACACCATTTGAGATCAGAGTCGAGCATGTGGTGCTGGTAAAGCACGGCAGGTCAGGCAGCATCCGAGGAGCAGGAGTATCGACGTTTTAGGCATAAGCTCTTCATCAGGAATGATAAAGGCCTTTTGCCTGAAACATCAATTCTCCTGCTCCTTGGATGCTACCTGACCTGCTGCGCTTTTCCAGCAACACTCTCTTGATTTTGACAAGTCATTTTACAATTTTTCATAAGCGTTTTTAAGAAACATTTGGATAGGTACATGGATGAGATATGGAGGTATGGAGGGATATGGACCATACACAGGCAAAAGTGGCTAGTTTAAATTATGAAACTTGGGCAGCATGCACGGGCTGGGCTGAAGGGTTCTGTTTCCGTGCTGTACGCCTCTCTGACTCTATGACTCCACATGAGGTCTGGTGTCAGATAACGACCATAATTTATACTAAAAGAGTTTTAAATGTTTCTGAGTGAGAATTGAATCATTATTCTCTAGCACCATTACATTATGGAACATCAAATGGTGCTGCCCTCTGTCTTCTATGGGGAAGTCAATTTGAATCCACGTAGCCAAGTCACTATCGATTCCGTGCATCTTAAGCTTCTGGATGAACCTACCATGAGGGACCTTGTTGAAAGCCTTACTAAAGTCTATGTAGACAACATCCACTGTTCTCCCCTCATCAATCACCTTCATCACCTCCTTGAAAGATTCAATCAAGTTAGTAAGACATGATCTGCCCTGCACAAAGCCATTCTGACTGTCCCTAATTAGGCCATGCTTTTCTCAATGCACGTAAACTCTAGGAGTTTGGTCAGTCGCCAGTTGGGGTTGTCCATCCAAGTTGATTAGGTCAGAGGGTTAGCCACAGTCAGTCCTACAGTGCAGTGTGGTGACAGTCAAAGGGTTTGTCATCAGGAGCCAGTATCCTGGTCAGGAAATTGGAACAGTCACTTGTGGGATTTGGAGGGGTATTGATTGTGAAGGGGACTTGCAATGGGCATGTAAAGGGGTAGGGGGACAATAATGCTTTGGAGAGCATGTGTTACTGAGGGGAGGTGCTGTCAATGGCACCAGCCTGGCTTTGATGGAGGACAACACGATGGCTGGCATGAACTAAGCTGCAGGCTACACTGGGCATTGGGACAAGAGTGGCACTCAGTTGGTCAAATTTCTGAGATGGGATGATGCTAAGGCTGGGTAGCCTGTGTAGCGTGGCTCTTACCCAGAGGGCATTTACAAATGTGCAATGAAACATCAGCCATGGTATCCATGGATCCTGATATTTCTTTTGGATAGTTCTCCCCTGACGCTAATTGGTGATTCCTGATTTGTCGGCATTGACTAGCTGCACAGCTAAGGTTTAAACATGGCTCTGACGCTGTAAATCCTGCAGGCTCTGACAACAGGGAGTGTTTCTGGTTTTGTCGAGGGGATAGATAACAACACAGAGCACCATGGAGACATGGTGCATAGGCAATGTGGTGGGGTTTAGAAATCTCACCAGGGCTCCTGGAGAGAAACTTTCTGTCAAACTCAGCAGAATTGTCTCTGAACTGATCTCTAGTAAATGTCAGCCTGGACTTATTTAACTGCAAATCACTCTGACTCCAAACACACATATTTTGGGTGGTGATTAGCTGGCATCGAATATGCAATCCAACCCATTAAATTTCAGATATTGTTGATGTTGGTTTCGTCTTTGAAGTTGTAGTGATAATGTCTCTAGACTAGTCATCAGGAACATGCAGATAGTGTTCTAGGGACATGAGTTCAAATCTCACCATGGCAAAGAGTGAAATTTGAACTCAGTAAAAACCTGGATAATTGAGTGAGGTCAGTGTAATCACAGCTGATTGTTGTAAAAACCCATCTGCTTTACTAATGTCCTTCAGTGAAGGAAATCTGCCATCCTTACCTGGCCTGGTCTATATGTGACTCCAGACCCAGTGGCTGACTCTTAACTGGCCTCTGGCAATTAGGGATGGGCAAAAATGCTAGCTGAGCCAGTGACACCCCCATCCCCTGAAAAAAGAAATGATGAGAAATTAGTGCAGGTTCTATTTTGTTCTGTAAAGTATAAGCTGCTGTTTTTAAATTCAGGAGGGAGTGTTGTGTAATGTCCTCCACTCTGCTGCCCTCACTGCTGGGATAATGTTAATAAAACATTAGTTCAATGAACACTTTCTGCTGAGTGAAGGGGATTGGCTAGCTCAGTTGGCTGGATGGCTGGTTCAATTCCCACACTGGCTGAGGTTCCCCTGAGGTCTCTCCTTCTCACCCTCTCCCCTCAGCAGAGGCATGGTGACCCTCAGGTTAAACTACCGCCAGTCATCTCTGTCTGCACGAGGTATGGCACAAATGCAGGTACTTGAAAATGAACCAAGTTTTGTTGTTTATGAACTCTACAGCAGGGACTCAAACCTGGTACCTCTTGATTTTAAGGTGAGGATGCTACCAATTGGTTCACAGATGACAGCAAACAGAAAATGCCCCAATGACCTGACAGGCTTCAGTAGTAATTGACATGTCTGATAGCCCGGGATGTTTCTCATTGTTCATTTCTCCAGTTAGTCAGTATCTCATACCTGATACATCCTGATGTTCCCCCACTGTCCCAAACTGATTGATGTCTCCCAGCAAAGTCATTGCTTGACCTTTAAACTGATTTAATGTGTTCAAACAAAAATTGACATCGCTCTGGGAGCTGACTGACAGTTTCCCCAAGCCGCCTAGAAAAATGATTTGAACTTGGAGGCAACCTTTGATGATGAAGTGTTAAGCCACCAGCTGTGTGTCTGGTTTGTGTTATTTGTCAGTAGTAAGACACTTAGAGGTAAGAAAGTTTATTCAGATCAGGGTAGAACTCAATGCTTTTAATATTCTTCCAATACATGAATATTACAGACTTTTCGGTAGATGTTTATGCTGCAAATCTCATCAAAACAGGACTTGCTAAAATCCGAATTGGCTGCTCCATTTTCCCCTTTACAACACCAATATTTTAATAGGTTTGTGAAGTAGTTTTGGAGGCACTGTGTTTGTGAGAGTTGCCCAGCACCTATAAATCTTTCTTTCACCTGAGAGTGTCGCACAACCTTGGCTGCCAAAGGAAATGAGAACACGAGTGCAGCTCTCCCTCAGTACAAGACAGGGAGTGCAGCTCTCCCTCAGTACAAGACAGGGAGTGCAGCTCTCCCTCAGTACAAGACAGGGAATAAATACAGCACAGACCATGTGCTCCTGAAGTCCTGATGTGGTCTTCTACGCATAGCTTTCTGACTGGGAATTATTCAACCATCAGCCATGATCACATTGAATAGTGGAGCAAGCTTGAAAGGTCAAAAGGTCTACTCTTGTTCCTATTTTTGATGTTTCTAATTTCTATTCAGGCGACCCAGATTGACACAGATGAAGATGTAGAAGGACCAAACTGAACTGATAGTTGGCTTTGCATTTCTTCCCATTTCCATTGTCAGTACGTGGGAGAGATGTACATAAGACAACTGATCAATATTATGCATTTGTACGTTTCTATTTACTCATGGCCTTTGGTCAAAATCTTTTTCCACTGTCCTGAAAATGTTCTCTACTCGGTAGACACCGTTCCTTCACAGGACAATGTCACTTAGAGAATTTGAACTCCTGCCAGGTTTCACCCTGAAGCCTTTCTCCTGCAATTATATCCTCACTTCCTGTCATAACCCAGGGATGCAGAATCCACTCATGATGAGCCTGATTTAATTGCTCTCTTAAACTGTTATCACGGGTGTTAATAGTGCATAATATTTCCTACTGACCCAGTGCTTCCCAAGGTGAATCTTTGCGAATACTTTTCCTTTCAAAATAAAATTGGGATTTCTCTGACAGCACATGACCCAAAGGTCAGCAGAGGTCATGGGTGTCACACCATGTTCTTATTTTCCGAGTTGAAATACCTCTGATGTTTGTAAAATAGATTGAATGAGTAGCTTTTCAGCAAACGTTCAATGAAATACAAGCTTGCCTTGTGACACCAGGAATGTGCAACCCTTTCGGACTTTATGCTTTGAAGGTTATAGCTGTCACAGCTCTACTTAGAGGGGTTAATGTTTGAGAAGCCTCCATCCTGTGCTGTTTCTGCCATTTCTTTAACTGATAGCACATGGTCTGTGTAACACAAACCCTCTGGAGGATTCCACTGTTCAGTTGCTTATTAGATGTTAGAGTCTCTAAGTAAAGCACGTAGTCAGTGTTTCATAATATATTGATGAAAGTAAAGAAGTTATGAACATCCTTAAAAAGCTTTGGTTGCACAAAGTTGACATGTGGCAACACATTCTTTTATTGTACAAATCTTTCCTTCTTTAACAGTTAACGTTCATTGGGTAGAACTCTTGCCCCTGGTTGGCAAATGGATCATATTGTCCTGGCTGAAGGTCTCAATGCAATGCTGCTGGAGTGCTGCACTGACAGAGGTGCCATCACTTGGGGTGAGACATTAAACTGAAAAGTCTTATCCCTGTCCCTGCTGCTGCTGACTGGAAACGATCCCATGTCCACTATTTTGAAGAAGTGTAGTGGTGCTATTCCCACACAAAAGCAAAACAGTGCGAGTGCTGGAAATCTGGGACCGAGGAATCAGGTCAGAGGAATCCAGAAATTGGTAGGTTAGACAGCATTTGTGGAGTAGAAAGGTTTCCAGTTGATGACCTTTCACAAGGATTGAGAGAAGTCAGAAATGTGATACGTTTGAAACAGGGAAAATGGAAGAGGTTGTACAAAGAACAAAAGGGAAGGTCTGCAATGGGAAGGATAGTAGGAGAGATTAAATATTGAAGGACCAAAGGGAGTGGTGGTGGGCCATGTAAAAGAACAAAACATGTGGCTAGAGTGGGTACAGAATGCACTGCCTGGGAATGTGGTGAGGCAGGTCCGATGAGGCCTTAAAAAAGTATTGGGCAGTTTCTTGGATAGTAATGGTTTGCAAGAATACGGGGAAATGGCAGGTGATTGTCAGTAGATAATAGAATTTATAAAAAACGTGGCATAGAGAACATACCATAGATGATGATGACATGATGGACTGAACGGCCTCCTGCTGTACTGTAACAATTCTGTGATTCTGTGTGAATGGCAAATTGAGAAATATTTGTTGTTCAAGGACAAAGGAAAAGTGATTGTGGAAAGCTGACAAGGGAAGAGGATTAGGATAGGGAGTGATTGTGGAAAGCTGACAGGGAAGAGGATTGGGATAGGGAGTGATTGTGGAAAGTTGACTGGGAAGAGGATTAGGATATGAAGTGATTGTGGAAAACTGACAGGGAAGAGGATGGGATAGGGAGTGATTGTGGAAAGCTGACAGGGAAGAGGATGGGATAGGGAGTGATTGTGGAAAGTTGACTGGGAAGAGGATTGGGATAGGGAGTGATTGTGGGAAGCTGACAGGGAAGAGGATTGGGATGGCGGAGGGAGTGAGTGTAGACAGGGAAAGGATGCCACTAAAAGAAAAGATTTTGATCAACATCAAACCAACATCCAATATCATTAAAATGAATGTATATCTTGTGTTTATCACATTGCTGCTTGTGGGAGCTTGCTATGTATAAAGTTGACCATGCCATGACCTGCATTACAGCAGTGACTAGACTGTTGTTTCATTAGCTGTAATGTGCTTTGGGATGTTGTGTTGTGAAGTTGTTGAACAATGGAAAATTTAGAGCAGCAATCTATTACAGGGATGTAATCCTGGCTGCACTGTGAACTGTTGTGTTGTTATTGTAATCCAAGGAGTGGATAGAATATCATGTGGATGTCAAGGCTCCCTCTGCTAAAGGGGTTGATGTGTTTGACAGGCCTCCCATGCCCTTGTGAGTCTCTGACCATCCTGATTCATCCCAGACACACATTGTATCGTGTGTGAGCCGCCTTCTATGTGCAATACCTGTGTGTGCCTGGTGTGATGATATCTTGGTATAATCCTTTTGGTCAGGATTAATTTTCTCTTGAAAATGACTCATCACAATGTACACAATCCATCTGTGTGTCATCCAAATGGATTAATCTCCTCAGGTATTTCCCTCATGCTGTCATGCTATGCCTGGATAAGGATCTTCTTCAGACCCTTTGGTTGCTCACCTTCAGCAGTTATCAATTGTAACTGCTCTGGCCATAATGTAACTGACCAAAAACTGAAATTGCTGGAGGAACTCAGTGGGTGTTGCAACTTGTGTGGACATGTAGAAAGAAAGGGGAGGGTTATGCTACAGTTTCTTCAGCAATTTCTATTTTTGTTTCAGACTTCTAATATAGAACATTGAACATAGAAAAGTACAGCACAGAACAGGCCCTTTGGCCCATGATGTTGTGCTGTAGCTTAATCCTAATGTAAAATATAATAACTTAACATACACACCCCTCAACTCACTGCTATCCATGTGCATGTCTAGCAGTCGCTTAAATGTCCCCAATGACTCTGCTTCCACCACCACCACTGGCAACACATTCCATGCATTCACAACTCTCTGTGTAAAGAACCTACCTCTGATGTCTCCTTTATACCTTCCTCCTAGTATCTTCAAACTATGACTCCTCATACCAGTCAATCCTGTCCTGGGGAAAAGTCTCTGGCTATTGACTCTATCTATTCCACTTATTATTTTGTATATCCAAGGTTTTTTGCTTGACTGTACAGTGTAACAGATCAACTTTTTCACAGAGGGTGCTGCATGTATGGAATGAGCTGTCAGAGAAGTGGTGGAGGCTAGTACAATACAGAATTTAAAAGGCATCTGGATGTGTATATGAATAGGACAGGTTTAGAGGGATAGGGACCAAGTGCTGGCAATTGGGATTAGATTAGGTTAGCATATCTGGTCAGCATGGACGAGTTGGACTGAAGTGCTGTACATCTCTATGATTCTATAATTCTATCAACCTAGAGAACATCTTGAACTTCAGAATCTAGAGCACCAATGAGTCGATCAAGGGGAATATCTTGTAATCTGTGTGGTCAGACTGAATCATCCTCACTTCGCAGCCATTCCCTGGGAGATTGGTGGCTGATTTCATTGTATCACGTGAGGTCTGTTCCATCACTGAGTCTCCCTTTATTTACACATGGACAGTCTTTGACCATAGTACCGCCTCATACAGACTCAGGTACCACAGTGTCAGCATCCCTGACTCTCAACTTTTTTATGTCAGCCAGAGCTCCCTGATTGGACCAGGTTAACATCCCCAGTCAGGGTACTCATATTCTATGGGATCCATCTGCCTGACCTCGTGACTTTCTCAAGAGCTAAACAAGATGCAGTTAAAGACCTTTATAGTCTCAGTTCACAGACCACAATGCAGTGATGATATCATGACCATGCGCATTGAAGGCACAGAGAGAGTGAGACATGTCACGATGGCGTGAAGCATTTCAGCAAGTTTTTTTTTGGATGGTTGTCTACCTGTCTATGATTGTAAACGTTGAACAACAAAAGCAGTTAATTACCAGTGTTATTTCATATTTTACTTTCTTCAGGAATGTAATGACATCCATTTCACTGGGAAAAGTCTCTGTTGAATTCTTTTTCAAACTGTCAGTTCAGTCCAGACTCTGAGCAATGATGTGTCTTCAGCACCAGTGCTCAACCCACTAAATGCATCAAAGGACAGACTCAGTTTAATAACTTGTGCATTCCTAATGAAAGGCTTTTGCACAAAACATTGATTCTCCTGCTCCTCGGATGCTGCCTGACCTGCTGTGCTTTTCCAGCACCACACTCTCAACTCTGATCTCCAGCATCTGCAGTCCTCACTTTCGCCTTTAATAACTTGTGTAATATCCCTTTGGCAGAAATGCCCTTCCTCTGCAGATTTGAATGAAACTGGAAGAATTTGTGGCCTGCAAGTAAACATCATAACTAGGGAAGATAAAATAAAATTTGCATTTATATTGGATCTTTCATAACTGCAAGACATTCCAAATTGTTTTGCAACCAATAAAGTAGCCTGGAATTATAGTCATTATTGTAGAAAATGCAGTAGCTAATTTGTGCTCTGCAAACTCCTGCAAATGGCAATGTAATAATGACCAAATAATCAGACTTTATAGTGGAGTTAATTGAGTATAAATATTGACCCCAAGATACCAAGAGACTGCCCCTACTGTTGCTCCATTTCAGACTTGTACCCTAAAATCTTCCACCCTCACATTTTCCTGAGAGGGCAGCCAGGACATCAATTAACGTTTCATGCCAAAAGAAAAAGAGGGGTTGTTTGTATTGCACCATGTCAGGTGTCACACAACACCAGGTTATAGTCCAACAGGTTTATTTGAAATCACAAACTTTCGGAGCACTGCTCCCTACATCAGGTGACACTTTACCTGTCAAAAGATCAATGCTTTGAAAACTTGTGATTTCAAATAAACCTGTTGGACTATAACCTGATGTCGTGTGACGTCTGACCAATTAATCAACATAACGATTCAGCCAGAGAGACAAACGGAACAGACTTCAGATATTGGCAAATCTGAAAAAAAAAGACAAACATTAGAAACACTCAAGTTGGGCAGAATCTGTGGAGAGAACATGAGAATAGAAGAACTAGGAACAGGAGGACCTCATTTAGCGCTGCTAGGCTGTTCCACCATTTAATATGATCACGGCTGATGTCAGCTTCAAATCTTCCTTCTTGCTCACTCTCCATAACCCTTCAACCCATTATTAATTAAAAATCGGTCTAACTACCTCCTTATCTTATTTACTCAATGTCCCAGTATCCTCCATTCTCTGGGGGAGTGAATTCCACAGATTCATGACCCATTGAGAAGTAATTTCTCTACATCTCTGTTTTAAATCTGCCACCCCTACTCCTAAACTATGACCCTTGGTTCCACATTGTCCCACAATGAGGACATATCCTCTCTACGTCTGTTTTATCAATCCCTTTAACATCTTATATCCCTCAATTAGATTCCCTTTCATTCTTCTAAACTCCAGAGAGTATTGGCCTAAACAGCTCAATGTCTCCTCAGAAGCCAGACCTGTCATCTCTAGTGAGAATGAAGCACAGGTTTAATATTTTAGGATGATGGTCATTCATCACAAGCAGGATTTGAATTCCTGGTGGTAGACAGGAGAATGGATCTACATTACATGCTGTAGAATGAATCATTGAATCCCTACAGTGTGGAATCTGGCCATTTGGCTCAACAGGTCCACACCGACCCTCCGAAGAGTAATTCACCCAAACCATTCCCCTACCCTGTTACTCTACATTTATTAGATTACATTACAGTGTGGAAACAGGCCCTTCGGCCCAACAAGTCCACACCGACCCGCCGAAGCGTAACCCACCCATACCCATTACCCTACATTTACCCCTTACCTAACACTACGGGTAATTTAGCATGGCCAATTCACCTGACCTGTACATTTTTGGACTGTGGGAGGAAACCGGAGCACCCGGAGGAAACCCACGCAGGCACAGGGAGAACGTGCAAACTCCACACAGTCAGTCGCCTGAGGCGGGAATTGAACCCGGGTCTCTGGCGCTGTGAGGCAACAGTGCTAACCACCGTGCCACCGTGCCACCCACCAAACCTATGCACCTAACTTACACATCCCTGAACACTATGGGAAACTTAGCATGGCCGATCCACCCTAACCTGCACAGCTTTGGACTGTGGGAGGAAACCAGAGCACCCGGAGGAAACCCACGCAGACACGGGGAGAATATTCAAACTCCACACAGACAGTCGCCCAAGGCTGGAATCGAACCCGGGTCCCTGGTGCTGTGAGGCAGCAGTGCAAACCACTGAGACACATGATTCAGAAAAATACTTAACATATCTGAAAGGGGCTGCACTGCCAGCAAAGAAAAATAAATAAATTGAAGGGTTGAGCTTCAAATGAGTAATGCACAGAGGGAACAAAAACATTAAGGTGGCAAACAGAATAGGTAATAGGGAAGGAAGCAGGTTCGGAGATGAGAATAGTGGGAAAATACAAGTTTCTAGTTACAGGTAGTACTAATTATAGGTAGTACTAATTATAGGTAGTATTAATTATAGGTATATTGAATAATTGCACAATAAGATGAGGGACTGGTAGGTAGTGGAGGGTAGATGCATGGAGCTAAGTAAGGCTTGCTTGTTTTGGTGTGTGGGAGGGAGAGAGAGTGTGACAGTGTCTGTTTCCATTGCAGGCCCCCAAGCTGTCAGTAACATTGCAGACGCTCAGAACGAGTGGGAGCAGCTGTGACAGGGGAGGCCATTACATTTCACAGTGCAACAAGGACAAAAAAACATAGAAAATAAAACCCATAAATATTCCATAGTTGAACCAAGAAATTGCTGAATAAAACCATAAGAAATGAGAGGCAAAGGAGACTATGGACATCTTATCGCCTCCGAAATCTGCTCCATCATTCATTAAGGCCCTGAGTGATCTGGTCATGGTTTCAGTTCCATTCTTGTGACCTGCCAGTCTACCCATGACCTGCCAGTCTGTGGAAATAGTGAACACCTTAGACTGAAGAAAGTGAGGGAGAGTGTAAACTGACTCCACCATCCCATGTTCTCCTGACACCAGGTCTCCCAAAAACATAAACTGGGCAAGAGCATTCATTGCACATCCAGGAGCTATCACTGTGTCAGGCACTGCAAGTGGATTGAAATATGAATTTCAGTATGACTTCTGTATGTGTTTATCTGCTACTCTATGTCAAGAATGGGCACATGGGAAAAGACAGAGTAAGAAATCAAATGGTGACAGAGAATCTCAATGTCATCATGTGACAGCACAAGCTTGTCCTGAGAGCTTTTGTTCAGCAACAGGTTGCTCATAAATGAGATTGTTGTTGAGGGGAGTCAAGTGTGTGACTACCTCAGAAACTCTGCATCATATTCAAGAATCTTCAAAGTAATTTAATTAGAATGGCACGCAAGTATGATGGGCTGAATTTATCCCACTGTGGGCATTGGAACAAGAACCAAGTGGATCTCATTGACTGAGATTCGTGATTGGGATTGTTAACTTGAGCCAATCAGGGAGCCCTGGCTGACCGATTAATAGCAGGAGATTAAATATATAACCAGGAAATTTAGAATCTCCTCAGTTTAAAAATATATATAAACAGGAGATTCAGGGACTAGATTAGAATGGTGCTGGAAAAACACAGCAGTTCAGGCAGCATCCAAGGAGCAGGAAAATCGACGTTTCGGGCAAAAGCTGATGAAGGGCGTTTGCCCAAAATGTCGATTTTCCTGCTGCTGGTTTCCAGCATCTGCAGTCATTGGTTTTACCTAGGAGATTTAGGGAATCACCTCATACTAGGGACTGACAGTGAGTGGTTGGTCAGAGCTCATTCACTATGCACATGTAAACAAAGTTGAAACTTTATTGCTGGAACAGCACAGCAGGTCAGGCAGCATCCAGGGAACAGGAGATTCGACGTTTCTGACAGTGAGTGGTTGGTCAGAGCTCATTCACTATGCACATGTAAACAAAGGGTGACATGATGATGAGTTACCATCCTCTGGGCAGTTATTCCATGCACCATCGGTAGCTGTTTTCCCACCACCTGGTTCTGATGCAAGGTCTTCACAGCCTGAGCTCCATTCAGCCCATCGTTCACCATCAATAATCTCATTGCAAATAATTTCATCTTGAATAATTGGACAACCAACAACTGTTGAGCTAATAAGTTTCCCATTTATGTTTTCAATACCAAGAATTTCTATCTGGTAATGTTTCTTACATTTTTTGAGTAGAAGTGAGAGAGTTAAAGAGTGCAAAGACTCTCAAACACTGAAAGATAGCCTCTCCAACTTTCCAAGTATTGGGGCATGGACTGCAATAGTTTAAGAAGGCAGCTCACCACCATCCCCTTCAGGGTAACTAGGGATGGGCAGTAAATACTGGCCTTGCCAGCAAAGTTCAAATTCTCTGATTGAGATCACAAATATATAAACGCAAGTTGTTGCACCAAATTGAGAGGAAGCTCAAATCTTTGTTCTCAAATCTTCCTTGTCACTGCATGGGATTAAAAACACGCTTAGGCCTTGTTTCAGAATCTTGCACTCCTCATAATAATGTTTCTGAGTTACAACATTACTTCATATTGATTTGTAAACTAATGAACGCTGGACAGCCAGCAATGCCCACATGACATGAGGGAATATAAATGGTCAAAGTCTGAAGGAAGCATTCTTTAAAATGGAGGGATGACCACGTGTTGTCAAACTGTTGCAATTGCCTCTAACAAACAAAGCAGGATTTTATTGCAGTAACTTTTTTGGAGTTGGATGATGGCACAAAATTAATGGCTTTTTCATAAATGTTTCATCACTGTAATTTATGAGAGAAGATGCCAGGTTTAAACCTTTGCTTCTGCTTCCCCTGAATCAATAAGTGTTTCCAACTCATCAGAATCTAATTAACTCGTTTTATTGCTGTTGATTACTGTCAACATCATTTGTACCAGAGAGATGATCTAATTTATTCATGGATGTGGGCATTGCTGGCTGGAACATTCTTTATTGTACATCCCGAATTGCCTTTCGGGTGGTGAACTAATTTGCCAAATCACTGCATTTTATTTGGTGTTGGGTCTCTCACAATGCCCTTAGGGAGGGAATTCCAGGATTTTGACCCAGCGACAGTGAAGGAATGGGATATATTTCCAAGTCAAGATGGTGTGTCTTGAGGGAGAACTTGCAGGGTGTGGTGTTCCTATGTACCTGCTGCCCTTGTCCTTCTAAATGGGTGTGGTCCTGGGTTTGGAAGGTTAGATTAGAATCCCTACAGTGTAGAAACTGGCTATTTGGCCCAACAAGTCCACACTGACCCTCTGAAGAGAGTAACCCACCCAGACCCATTTCCCAACATTTTACCCCTGACTGATGCACCTAATACTATGGGCAATTTAGCATGTCCAATTCACCTGACCTGCACATCTTTGGATTGTAGGAGTAAACCCACACAGACATGGGGAGAATATGCAAACTCCACACAGACAGTTGCCTGAGGCTGGAATCGAACCTAGGTCCCTGACGCTGTGAGACAGCAGTGCTAACCACTGAGCCACCGTGCCACCCTTAGTGACACTGGTACTGACAGGTACTGACACTAAATACAACCACCTGATGAAGGAGCAGTGCTCCGAAAGCTAGTGCTTCCAAATAAACCTGTTGGACTGTAACCTGGTGTTGTGTGATTTTTAACTTTGTCCACCCCAGTCCAACACCGGCTCCTCCACATCATGACACTAAATATGATTAATTATGCAAAACACTAAAATACTTGCTCATATTTCTGATTAATGGTGTTCTATTGATCTCCCAGTAGGAAGACCGATTGGAACCAGTGTTCATATCGACATATTTCGGGCTGCCAACCAAACCAAATGAAACAACAAGATTCCATCAACAAAAAAAAAAGCTTCATAAAGGATTTACACTGTTCAGGATTTACTTAATGGACACTCAATATTTGATCAGAAACTGAGTCAAATTCTTGTGATATATCGGCAATTTATATCTAGTTTGTGGAAGAAATAAGGTGTAAGAGAAGGGATATTGATGAATTGGAGAGTAGACAGGGATTGAGTATTGAGAGGGGATCTAAAGAAGGACTGTATGATTGGAGGTAGATGTTGAAGTATTCACTCAATAATGAGTATGAACATAGAACATAGAAAAATCCGCGCAGAACAGGCCCTTCGTCCCTCGATGTTGCTCCGACCTGTGAACTAGTCTCAGCCCGTCCCCCTACACTATCCCAAAATCATCCATGAGCTTATCTAAGGATTGTTTAAATCTCCCTAATGTGTCTGAGTTAACTACATTGGCAGGTAGGGCATTCCACACCCTTACCACTCTCTGAGTAAAGAACCTGCCTCTGACATTTGTCTTAAATCTATCACCCCTCAATTTGTAGTTATGCCCCTTCGTACATGCTGACGTCATCATCCTCGGAAAAAGACTTTCACTGTCTACCCTATCTAATCCTCTGATGATCTTGTATGTCTCTATCAAATCCCCTCTTCGCCTTCTTCGTGTCAATGAGAACAGGTTCAAATCTCTCAGCCTTTCCTCATAAGACCATCCCTCGAGACCAGGCAACATCCTGGTAAATCTCCTCTGCATCTTTTCCAATACTTCCACATCCTTCCTGTAATGGGGTGACCAGAACTGTACAGAATATTCCAAGTGTGGCTGCACCAGCGTTTTGTATAGTTTCAGCATGATATTGCGGTTCTGGAACTCAATCCCTCTGCCAGTGAAACCTAACACACCGTATGCCTTCTTAACAGCACTATCCACCTGGGTGGCAACTTTCAGGGATCTATGCACATGGACTCCAAGATCCCTCTGCACATCCACACTACCAAGAGTCTTTCCATCGACCCAGTACTCTGCCTTCCTGTTATCCTTCGCAAAGTGCATCACTTCACATTTAGCTGCATTGAACTCCATTTGCCACCCCTCAGCCCAATGCTGCAGTTTATCCAAGTCCCCCTGCAGCCTGTAACATTCTTCCAAACCATCCACTACTCCACTGACTTTAGTGCCGTCTGCAAGTTTACTAATCCATCCACCTATGCCTGCGTCTAAGTCATTTATAAAAATGACAAACAGCAGTGTTCCCAAAACAGATCCTTATGGCACACCACTAGTAACTGGACTCCAGGCTGAATATTTTCCATCAACCACCACTCACTGCCTTCTTTCAGAAAGCCAGTCTCTAATCCAAACTGCTAAATCACCCTCAATCCCATGCCTCTGCATTTTCTCCAACAGCCTTCCATGTGGAACCTTATCAAAGGCTTTACTGAAGTCCATGTATACCATGTCAACTGCCCTACCCTCATCTATATGCTTGGTCATCTTCTCAAAAAACTCAATGAGGTTTGTGAGACACGACCTGCACCTAACGAAACCACGTTGACTATCTGAAATCAAATTGTTGCTTGCTAGATGATTATAAATCCTATCTCTTATACTCCTTTCCAAAACTTTTCCTACAGCTGATGTAAGGCTCACTGGTCTATAATTACCTGGGTCATCTCTACTGCCCTTCTTGAACAAAGGCACAACATTTGCAATCCTCCAGTCCTCTGGTACCAAACCTGTAGACTATGATGACTCAAATATCAAAGCCAAAGGCTCTGCTATCTCCCCCCTAGCTTCCCAGAGAATCTTCGGATAAATCCCATCCGGCCCATGGGACTTGTCAACTTTCACTCCTTCTAGAATTGATAACACCTGTTCGTAACTAAGCTCGATCCTTTCTAGTCCAATATCTCGTACCTCATTCTTCTCCTCTACAATATTCTTCTTTTCCTGAGTGAAAACTGATGAGAAATGTTTGTTTAGCATTTCTCCGAGCTCCACAGGGTTCACACTCAAGTTCCCACTTCTGTCTTTGGCCCTATTCCTACCCTAATCATCCTTTTATTCCTCACATACCTATAGAAAGCTTTACGGTTCTCCTTTATTCTATTTGCTAAAGACTGCTCATGTCCTCTCTTTGCTCTTCTTAACTCTCTCTTTAAATCCTCCCCAGCTGATCTGTAACTCTCCATCACCTCATCTGAACCATTTTGTCTCATCAACACATAAGCCTCCTTCTTCTGCTTAACAAGAGATGCAATTTCTGTAGTAAACCACGGTTCCCTTAGCTTATCACTTCCTCTCTTTCTGACAGGGACATACCTATCAAGGGCACGCAATATCTGTTCCTTAAACCAGCTCCACATTTCCATTTTCTGCACCTCCTGCATTTTGCTGCCCCATTCTATGCATCCTAATTCTTGCCTAATCGTATTATAATTGCCCTTACCCCATTGATAACTCTTGACCAGATTACCCAGCCAGGAAATTCTGTATCACTGGTCATGGGATGTGTGGGTGTTTGCATGGCTGATGGTTCTGATCCGAGACCCCAATCTCCGACCACACGTTTAGCAGGTGTTTCCGGAAGTGGAATTGGCCCTTGGCATTGGGATCATGAACATTCCTTTCTCTGGTTCCTTTCCTGTAATCCTTGTGCTGATGGGTGTCTCAAAGAATTGTCTCCCTTCATACAGGATCTTCCTCCAGAGTGAACGATTCGCACTCACTGACATCGAAGTTGCATCGAAGGTACTTTGTCAGTTTCAATAAGATCACCTCTCACTCTTCACACTCTATGGAACACAGGCCTAATTCACCCAGTCTCCTTTGCTCCACTGTGCTGGCTCTGCATTCAGTCTGAAACATCTCTGCAATATCATCATGTAGCATCTTCCTGGATCAGGAGCAGCCCAGCAGCGATGGTCAGTGTGTGACAGAGAGAGACACTTCCTCACATAGTCCTTGAATTGTTTATGTGGGTGTCCTCAGTTCCATTAACGAATGGACAGTCACCATTCATCAGAATGGGCAGATGAATGTAGTCCATTCATTTAATGAAAGCAGTGCTTTGAGAGGTCAGTAATAGTGCACATCAACTCCATCCTCCCAGACTGCCTTCTGCTACCATTGCAACAGGTCCCTTGTAGACACCACCTGCCGGGCCCCATACTCATCCCAACAGCATCTTAATAACAAGGACACCTATGCCTGACTTTCATTTATTGACTTTAGCTCCGCCTTCAACATCACAATTCCATACAAGCTCATCCCTAAATTCTGAGACCTATGACTCTGTTCCCCTCTCTGCAACTGGACCCTTAGCATCCTGATCCTTCGACCACAATGTCTATTTACTATCTATGCTACCTAACTCTGTGATCTGCCTGTATTGCCCGTAAGACAAAGCTTTTCACTGTGCCTCGGTACATGAGACAATACATTCAATTCAATTCAAGAAGTAAAGACAGGCAATACCTCCTCCGCAATAATCTGCAATGTCAGTGCCCTGCAAGGCTTTGCACTCAGCCCTTTGTTATACTCTTTATACACAACAGAAAGGCCAAAATCTGCTCTAACTCCATTTACAAATTTGCTGATGACAGTACCATAGTGGCTCAGATCTTAAATAATGATGAGACAGAGGAAAGAAGGAAATAGACAGCTCAGTGGCATGGTGTAAAGAAAACAATCTCTCCCTCAGTGTCAGCAAAGTGAAGGAGCTGCCCATTGACTTCAGGAAGCAGAGTGGAGGACACAGCCCTGTCTGTATCAATGGTGCTGCGGTGGAGATGGTGAGGGGCTTCAGTTCTCCTGGAGTAAGTATCACCAACAACCCTGTCCTGGCCGACTCACATTGCTACGGACAAGACACCAACACCTCTCCTTCCTCAGAAGGCTAAGGCAATCCAACGTGTCCACAATGACTCCTCCCAGTTTTTACAGATGCACCATAGAGAACATCCTATCCAGATACATTACGGCTTGGTACGGCCACTCCTGTACCCAACACCACAGGGAGTTACAGAGAGTAGTGAACACAGCCCAGTCCATCATATAAACCTTCCTTCCCATTGACTCCACCTATACTACCACAGTCTCGGGAAAACAACCAACATTATCAAATATCCCTCCCACCCTACTTATACGCTCATCCACCCTCTTCCATCGGGCAGACAAATATAAAAGTTTGAAAGTATGTACCAACAGATTCAAGTACAGCTTCCTCCCTGCTGTTATCAGACTTATGATGGAGAGGGATAAGTGTGCACTGCAGGGCAAGAGTTATAGCTGGGGGCAGGGAAATTATGATGCGGTGAGGCATGACTTAGGATGTGTGGCTTGGAAAAGTAGACTCCAAGGCAATGTGTAAATGATATGTGGAGCTTGTTCAAGGAGCAACTATTGAGTGTCCTTGATAATTATGTACCTGTCAGGCAGGGAGGAAAGGGTCGTGCGAGGGAGCCGTGGTTTAATAAGGAATTGGAATCCCTTGTTAAATGGAACAGGGTGGCCTATGTAAAGATGAGGCATGAAGGTTCAATTGGGGCGATTGAGCGTTATAAGGTAGCCAGGAAGGATCTGAAGAGAGAGCTCAGAGCAGCAAGGAGGGGACATGAAAAGTCCTTAGTTGGTAGTATTAGGAAAAACCCTAAGGCTTTCTATAGGTATGTCAGGAATAAAAGAATGACTAGGGTAGGAATAGGTCCAGTCAAGGATAGTAGTGGGAAGTTGCGTGTGGAGGCGGAAGAGATTGGGGAGACACTGAATGAAAACTTTTCGTCAGTATTCAATCAGGAACAGGACATTGTTGTCAATGTGAGTACTGAGTCACAATTAAGTAGAATGAATGGCTTTGAGGTATGTAGGGAAGAGGTGTTGAAAATTCTGGAAAGGGTGAAAATAGATAAGTCCCCTGGGCCTGATGGCATTTATCCTAGGATTCTCTGGGAAGCAAGGGAGGAGATTGCAGAGCCATTGGCCTTAATGTTTATGTCCTCGTTGTCTACAGGAGTAGTGCCAGAAGATTGGAGGATAGCAAATGTGGTTCCCTTGTTCAAGAAGGGGAATAGGGATAACCCTAGTAACTATAGGCCGGTGAGTCTCACTTCTGTTGTGGGCAAAATCTTAAGAGAGAATTGTAAGGGATAGGATTTATGAACATCTGGATAGAAATAATGTGATCAAGGATAGTCAGCATGGTTTTGTGAAGGGCAAGTCGTGCCTCACAAACCTTATTGAATTCTTTGAAAAGGTGACGAAGGAGGTTGATGAGGGGAAAGCGGTAGATGTGGTATACATGGACTTTATTAAGGCGTTTGATAAGATTTCCCATGGTAGACTAATGGAGAAATTGAA
>NC_057724.1:79972468-79975479 GCF_004010195.1 Chiloscyllium plagiosum | reverse complement strand
GTATGAGGAAAGGCTGAGGCATTTGGGTTTTGTTTTCATTGGAGAAAAGAAGGTTTGGGGTGACTTGATAGAGGTGTACAAGGTGATTAGGGGTTTAGATAGGGTTGACCGTGAGAACCTTTTTGCATGTATGGAGTCAGCTATTACGAGGGGGCATAGCTTTAAATTAGGGGGTGGTAGGTATAGGACAGATGTTAGGGGTAGGTTCTTTACTCAGCGAGTCGTGAGTTCATGGAATGCCCTGCCAGTAGCAGTGGTGGACTCTCCCTCTTTATGGGCATTTAAACGGGCATTGGATAGGCATATGGAGGATAGTGGGCTAGTATAGGTTAGGTGGACTTGGATCGGCGCAACATCGAGGGCCAAAGGGCCTGTACTGAGCTGTATTCTTCTATGTTCTATGTTTCTATCTCCCATATATTAGAGTTGATCTTTCTCTGCACCTTCTCTGTAGCTGTAATATTATATTGTGCATCTTTTTCTGTTCCCTGATGTACTTATGCAAGGTCTATTTTGATTAAATAGCTTGCAATACAATACTTCTCATTGTATCTCAGTACACGTGACACTAATAAATCGAATCAAAATCCATGCAGGCTGTTGTCTTTGTAGGAGATATATTCAGTGCTGGGGATGTTGACTATTCAATGTGGGGTTCTTGTTGGTTGGTTTGTATGTATACGTGTTTCAGATTCAGAAGTAGACAACATATCACAAAATTGACCACAAAATTGGCCCTCGATATATAATTCCATCAGTCAATTTGACATGTTTTACATAAATTTACATATTCTATATTGTACCTATATTTACGCTGAGCCTGTTGCTAAGGGCTGTCATGTCACTAGCCTTTCCTCAGCTTGTGCTGCGATGCAATATTGCTGAATGGATATGGAATTCTTCAGTATAACGTAGCTGCTGCACTGAGTCAGCTGCAAGTCCATTGGGCAATGGTTGACATGTTTTACATAAATTTATTCTATATTGTACCTATATTTACGCTGAGCCTGTTGCTAAGGGCTGTCATGTCACTCGCCTTTCCTCAGCTTGTGCTGCGATGCAATATTGCTGAATGGATATGGAATTCTTCAGTATAACGTAGCTGCTGCACTGAGTCAGCTGCAAGTCCATTGGGCAATGGTTTCCTTTCCAAAGCTTCAGATGAAGGGAGAATGTGACACAGCCCAGAGGGGTATCTTGGCCTTGAGCAAGTTCAGGGGATATTTTAGGGATTGCTTTGCAGTAAGACTGTAAATGGAGATTTGACCAAAGAATCGCAAGGAATTGTCCATTGAGCTTTTTTTCTAGAAATAAATGAAAGATACATGTTTTTCTCTGATCACAGTGAGAAACTTTCCCACTCACTCAATCACAAACAAGTTCTCAACACCAAATTATTTCTTTCCAACCTACTCAAGTACGTTTTCTCCAAATAGCATTTGTAATTGAGTGTGGACCACATCAAACAGATCTCTCAACACCTCATGTGGTCAAAGGTGGAAACCATACCCGCAGAGAAGTGACACAATTCAAACTACTTCAGAGGAGTGCTGCACTGTCAGAGGGTCAGTGCTGAGGGAGTGCTGCACTGTCAGAGGGTCAGTGTTGAGGCAGCGCTGCACTGTTAGAGGGTCAGTGTTGAGGTAGCGCTGCACTGTCAGAGGGTCAGTGGTGAAGGAGTGCCGCACCGTCGGAGGGTCAATGCTGAGGGATTGCCGCACTGTTGAAGGGTCAGTACTCAGGGAATGCTGCACTGTCAGAGGGTCAGTGCTGAGGGAATGCTGCACTGTCGGAGGGTCAGTGCTGAGGGAGTGCCGCACTGTCCAAGGGTCAGTACCTAGGAATGCTGCACTGTCAGAGGGTCAGTACTGAGGGAATGCTGCACTGTCAGAGGGTCAGTGCTGAGGGAGTGCCACACTGTCAGAACATCAGTGCTGAGGGAGTGCAGCACTGTCGGAGGGTCAGTGCTGAGGGAGTGCTGCACTGTCAGAGGGTCAGTACTGAGGGAGTGCCACACTGTTGGAGGTCAGTGCTGAGGGAGTACCACACTGTCCGAGGGTCAGGACCTAGGAATGCCGCACTGTCGGAGGGTCAGTGCTGAGGGAGTGCTGCACTGTCAGAGGGTCAGTGCTGAGGGAGTGCCGCACTGTTGAAGGGTCAGTACTCAGGGAATGCTGCACTGTCAGAGGGTCAGTGCTGAGGGAATGCTGCACTGTCAGAGGGTCAGTGCTGAGGGAGTGCCACACTGTCAGAACATCAGCGCTGAGGGAGTGCAGCACTGTCGGAGGGTCAGTACTGAGGGAATGCTGCACTGTCAGAGGGTCAGTGCTGAGGGAATGCTGCACTGTTGGAGGGTCAGTGCAGAGGGAGTGCTGCACTGTCAGAGGGTCAGTGCTGAGGGAGTGTTGTACTGTCGGAGGGTCAGTGCTGAGGGAGTGCTGCACTGTCAGAGGGTCAGTGCTGAGGGAATGCTGCACTGTCAGAGGGTCAGTGCTGAGGGAGTGCTGCACTGTCAGAGGGTCAGTGCTGAGGGAGTGCCGCACTGTTGGAGTGTCACCGCTAAGGGAGTGCCCCACTGTCGGAGGTTCAGTGCTGAGGGAGTGCTGCACTGTCGGGGGGGTCAGTGCTGAGGGAATGTTGCGATGTCAGAGGGTCAGTACTGAGGGAATGTTGCGATGTCAGAGGGTCAGTGCTGAGAGAATGCTGCACTGTCGGAGGGTCAGTGCTGAGGGAGTGCCGCACTGTCAGAACGTCAGTACTGAGGGAGTGCCGCACTGTCGGAGGGTCAGTGCTGAGGGATTGCTGCACTGTCAGAGGGTGAGTACTGAGGGAATGCTGCACTGTCAGAGGGTCAGTGCTGAGGGAATGCTGCACTGTCAGAGGGTCAGTACAGAGGGAGTGCTGCACTGTCAGAGGGTCAGTGCTGAGGGAGTGTTGTACTGTTGGAGGGTCAGTGCTGAGGGAGTGCCACACTGTCAGAGGGTCAGTGCTGAGGAAGTGCCGCACTGTCA
>NC_057724.1:79966249-79972451 GCF_004010195.1 Chiloscyllium plagiosum | reverse complement strand
AGTGCTGAGGGAGTGCTGCACTGTCAGAGGGTCAGTACTGAGGGAATGCTGCACTGTCGGAGGGTCAGTGCTGAGGGAGTGTAGCACTGTCGGAGTGTCACCGCTAAGGGAGTGCCACACTGTCGGAGGTTCAGTGCTGAGGGAGTGCTGCACTGTAAGAGGGTCAATGCTGAGGGAGTGCCACACTGTCGGAGGGTCAGTACTGAGGGAGTGCCGCACTGTCCAAGGGTCAGTACCTAGGAATGCTGCACTGTCAGAGGGTCAGTACTGAGAGAATGCTGCACTGTCGGAGGGTCAGTGCTGAGGGAGTGCTGCACTGTCAGAGGGTCAGTACTGAGGGAATGCTGCACTGTCGGAGGGTCAGTGCTGAGGGAGTGTAGCACTGTCGGAGTGTCACCGCTAAGGGAGTGCCACACTGTCGGAGGTTCAGTGCTGAGGGAGTGCTGCACTGTAAGAGGGTCAATGCTGAGGGAGTGCCACACTGTCGGAGGGTCAGTACTGAGGGAGTGCCTCACTGTCCAAGGGTCAGTACCTAGGAATGCTGCACTGTCAGAGGGTCAGTACTGAGAGAATGCTGCACTGTCGGAGGGTCAGTGCTGAGGGAGTGCCACACTGTCAGAGGGTCAGTACTAAGGGAGTAGCACACTGCTGGAGAGTCAGTACTGAGGCAAAGACAAACTATTGGAGGGTCAGTGCTGAGGGATTGTAGCATTGTCAGACGGTCAGTATTGACCAAGTGTGGCTTTGTTGTAGGGTTCATGTTGAGGGAATGCCTCATTTTTGGAGGGTCAATTCTGATGGTGTGTCACAATGTGAGATGGTCAGTGCTGAGGGAGTGACGCACTGTGAGAGGGTCAGTGCTGAGGGAGTTCCGTACCGTCGGAGGGTCAGTACTGAGGGAGTGACGCACTGTGAGAGGGTCAGTACTGAGGGAGTAACGCACTGTGAGAAGGTCAGTGCTGAGGGGATGACGGACTGTCGGAGGGTCATTGCTGAGGGAGTGCCGCACAGCCAGAGGGTCAGTGTTGAGGGAGTGCCGCACTGTGATAGGGTCAGTACTGAGGGGGTGCTGGACTATTGGAAGGTCAATGTTGAGGTAGTTCCACACTCTCAGAGGGTCAGTACTAAGGGAGTGTCAGAAAGGTAAGGTCATGGTGATCATGGGGTCTTCAATATGCAGATGGACTGCGTGAATAAGATAGGGAATTCATGGAATGCTTACAGCATCTCTTTTTGGAACAGCTTATGTTGGAGCCATCGACGGAGCAGGGTATTCTGGATTTAGTGCTATGTAATGAGCCAGACTTTATAAAACATCTTAAAGTAAGGGAACACTTAGGAAGCAGCGATCATAATATGATAGAGTTCAGTCTGCAGTTTGAAAGAGAGAAGGCAAATTCAGATGTAATGGTGTTACAGTTAAATAAAGGTAATTACAGGGGCATGAGAGAGGAACTGATCAAAATTGACTGGAAGCAGAGCCTCGTGGGGAAGACAGTAGAGCAACATTGGCAGGTGTTTCTAGGTGTAATCGAGGACACAGTACAGAGGTTCATCCCAAAGAACAGAAAGATTATCCGGGCGGGTGGATTAGACAGCCATGGCTGACAAAGGAAGTCAGGAAATGTATCAAAGAAAAAGAGAGATCCTATAAAGTGGCCAAGAGCACTGGGAAATCAGAAGATTGGGAAGGCTACAAAAACAAGCAGAGGATAACAAAGAGAGAAATAAGGAAGGAGAGGATCAAATATGAAGGTAGGCTAGCCAGTAATATTAGAAATGATAGTGAAAGTTTCTTTCAATACATAAGAAACAAACGAAAGGCAAAAATAGAGATTGGGCTGCTCCAAACTGATGCAGAAAGGTTAGTGATGGGAGATAAGGAAATAGCTGAAGAACTTAATAAATACTTTGTGTCAGTCTTCACAGTGGAAGACATGAGTAATATCCCAACAATTCAGGAGAGTCAAGGGGCAGAGTTGAGTATAGTAGCCATTACAAAACAGAAAGTGCTAGAAAAGCTAAAACGTCTAAAAATTGATTAGTTTCCTGGCCCCGATGGGCTACATCCTAGAGTTCTGAGGGAGGTGGCTGAAGAAATAGCGAAGGCGTTGGTTATAATCTTTCAAAAGTCACTGGAGTTAGGGAAAGTCCCAGAAGATTGGAAAATTGCTGTTGCAACCCCCTTGTTCAAGAAAGGATCAAGACAAAAGATGGAAAATTATAGGCCGATTGGCCTAACCTCGGTTGTTGGTAAAATTCTAGAATCCATCGTTAAGGATGAGATTTCTAAATTTTTGGAAGTGCAGAGTCAGCATGGATTTAGTAAAGGGAGGTCATGCCGAACAAACCTGTTAGAATTCTTTGAAGGGGTAACAAGTAGGTTAGACCAGGGAAAACCAGTGGATGTTATCTATCGAGACTTTCAAAAGGCCTTTGAAAAGGTGCCTCACAGGAGGCTGCTGAGTAAGGTGAGGGCCCATGGTGTTCGAGGTGAGCTACTGGCATGGACTGAGGATTGGCTGTCTGACAGAAGGCTGAGAATTGGGATAAAAGGTTGTTTTTTGGAATGGCAGCCGGTGACAAGTGGCGTCCCACATGGTTCAGTGTTGGGGCTGCAGCTGTTCACTTTATATATCAATGATCCGGATGAAGAGACTGGGGCGTTCTGATGAAGTTCGTAGATGATACAAAGTTAGGCGGACAGGCAGGTAGTACTGAGGAGGTGGGGAGGCTGCAGAAAGATTTAGACAGTTTAGGAGAGTGGTCCAGGAAGTGGCGGATGAAATTCAACATGAGCAAGTGTGAGGTCTTGCACTTTGGGAAAAAAGAATACTGGCATGGAATATTTTCCAAACAATGAGAAACTTCATAAAGCCAAAGTACAAAGGGATCTGGGAGTGCTAGTCCACGATTCTCTGAAGGTTAACATGCAGGTTGAGGCCGTGGTTAAGAAAGCAAATGTAATGTTGTCATTTATCTCAAGGAGGTTGGAATGTAAAAGTAGCGATGTGCTTCTGAGACTTTATAAAGCTCTGGTTAGGCTCCATTTAAAATACTGTGACCAGTTTTGGGCATCTCAGGAAGAACATACTGGCACTGGAGCGTGTGAAGTTGTTTCCGCTAGGCAGGGAGTCTGGGACTCATGGGCACAGCCTTAGAATTAGAAGGGGTCAATTTAGAACGGAAATGAGGAGATATTTCTTCAGCCAGAGAGTGGTGGGCCTGCGGAGCGCAGTGGAGGCCGGGACGTTAAATGTCGTCAAGGAGAGATTGATAAATTCTTGATCTCACAAGGAATTAAGGGATACGGGGAGAGTGCGGGAGATTGGCGTTGAAATGCCAATCAGCCATGATTAAATGGTGGAATTGACTCGATGGGCCGAATGGCCTTACTTCCACTCCTATATCTTATGGTCTTATGGAGTGCTGCACTGTTGGAGGGTCCGTGCTGTGGGAGAGCCTCACATTCTCAGTGTAAATGACCTGGATTCTAGTGCTTAATTTTAATACCATGATTTTTGTTATTATCTGCAGGACACAATGTAATGTTTAATTTTTGACTTTGTTTATTTGTTTTTTTTTTGCTTTGAACCAAGATTCTGTCCCTAGGTACCTTTGTACCTAAGATGGCGCTGCAAGTGGCGACTTAGAGCGTATTGAGAAGTACATCACAGAACAGACCCTTCAGCCCACCATGTTGTGGTGAGGAATAATTCTAATCTAAAATAAAATAACCGAACCTACGCACCCCTCAACTCACTGCTATCCATGTGCATGTCCAGCAGTCACTTAAATGCCCCTAATGACTCCGCTTCCACCACCACCGCTGGCAACGCATTCACAACTCTCTGCATAAAGAACCTACCTCTGACGGGTCCTTTATACCTTCCTCCTAACACCTTAAACCTATGATCCCTTGTGCCAGTCAATCCTGCCCTGGGGAAAAGTCTCTGGCTATTGACTCTATCCAAGCCTCTCATTATTTTGTACACCTCGATCAGGTCACCTCTCTTCCTCCTTCTCTCCAGAGAGAAAAGACTGAGCTCAGTCAACCTCTCTTCGTAAAACAAGCCCTCCAGTCCAGGCAGCATCCTGGTAAACCTTTTTTTCACCCTCTCCAAAGCCTCTGTATCTTTCCTATAAGAGAGTGACCTGAACTGGACACAATATTCCAAGTGTGGTCTCACCAGGGACTTGTACAGCTGCAGCAAAACCTTGTGGCTCTTAAACTCGATCCCCCTGTTCGTGAAAGCCAAAACACCTTATGCTTTCTGAACAAACCTATCTGCTTCAGTGGTAACTTTGAGGGATCTATGCACTTGAACACCAAGATCCCTCTGTTCCTCCACACTGCAAAGAATCCTGTCTTTAATCCTATATTCAGCATTTGAGTTCGATCTTCCAAAATGCATCACTTCACGTTTATCCAGGTTGAACTCCATCTGCCATTTCTCAGCCCAGCCCTGAATCCTGTCTATATTGCTTTTCAGCCTGCAATAGCCCTCGATACTATTGATGACACCTCCAACCTTTGTGTCATCTACAAATTTACTAACCTAGTCCTCAACCAAGTCATTTATAAAAACTACAAAGAGCAGAGGCCCAAAAACAGAGCCCCGCGGGCCACCGTTCACCACTGACCTCCAGGCAGAATACTTTCCATCTACAACCACTCTCTGCCTTCTATCAGCCAACCAATTCTGAATCCAGACAGCCAAATCTCCCTGTATCCCATACCTCCTGACGTTATGAATAACCTCACTGTGGGGAACCTTATCAAATGACTTGCTGAAGTCCATGTACACCACATCCACTGCTCGACCTTCATCGACCTGTCTCATCATATCCTCAAAGAACTCAATAAGGCTTGTGAGGCATGACCTGCCCCTCACAAAGCCATGCTGACTGCTTTTAATCACACTACACTTTTCCAAATAGTCACAAATCGTATCCCTCAGAATTCTTTCCAAACCTTGCTGACCACAGATGTGAGACTGACTGGTCTGTAATTGCCAGGGATTTCCCCATTGCCTTTCTTGAAAACAAGAACAAAAACAACATTCGCCTCCTTGCAATCCTCCGGTACGACTCCTGTGGAGAGTGAGGAAGAAAGATCTTCGCCAGTGGCTTAGCAACCTCCTTTCTCACTTCCCAGAGCAGCCTGGGATAAATCTGGTCTGGCCCTGGGGACTTATCAATCTTAATGTTTGCCAAATTTCCAGCACATCGACTTCATCAATCTAGATCTGCTCAAACCTGTATCCCAGCTCCTCAAAGTTCTCATTGACAACAGGTTCCCTTTCCTTGGTGAAAACCGAAGCAAAAAAACTTATTTAGGGCTTCTCCTATCTGCTCAGACTCCACGCACAGACTCCACTATCCCTGACCAGCCCTACCTTCTCCCTAATCATTCTCTTATTCCTCACGTATGAGTACAATGCCTTTGGGTTCTCCATAATCCTTCTCACCAAGTCTTTTTCGTGCCCCCTCCTGTCTGTCCTCAGTCCATTTCTGAGCTCCTTTCTAGCAAACCTGTAATCCTCTAAAGCTGTGCTAGATCCTTGCCTTCTTCCTTTTGACGAGAAGCTCCTCTGTTCTTGTCATCCAAGGTTCCTTAATCTTATCCCTTCTTACCTGTCTCAGAGGAACAAATTTGTGCATCACTAGCAACAACTGCTCCTTAAACAGTCTCCACATGTCTGCTGTGCCCTTTCTGTGGGACAATTGCTCCCAGTCTGTACTTCCCAACTCCTGTCTGATAGCGTCATAATTTCCTTTTCCCCAATTAAATATCTTCTCTTGGTGATTGCTCCTTTCCCGCTCCAAGGCTATGGTAAATGTGAGGCAGTTGTGATCACTTTCACCAAAGTGCTCTCCCACCACAAGATCTAACACCTGTCCTGGCTCACTGCCGAGCACCAAATCCAAAATGGCCTCTCATAATTTTGTAAACCTCTATAGGGTCATCCCTCAGCCTCCGACGCTCCAGGGAAAACAGCCCCAGCCTATTCAGCCTCTCCCTATAGCTCAAATCCTCCAACCCTGGCAACATCCTTGTAAATCTTTTCTGAACTCTTTCAAGTTTCACAACATCTTTCCGATAGGAAGGAGACCAGAATTGTACACAATATTCCAACAGTGGCCTAACCAATGTCCTGTACAGCCGCAACATGACCTCCCAACTCCTGTACTCAATACT
>NC_057724.1:79958126-79965981 GCF_004010195.1 Chiloscyllium plagiosum | reverse complement strand
CTTTGAGCCAGTTCTGTATCCAAATGGTTACTTCTCCCTGTATTCCATGAGATCTAACCTTGCTAATCAGTCTTCCATGGGGAACCTTGTCGAACGCCTTACTGAAACCCATATAGATCACATCTACTGCTCTGCCCTTATCAATCCTCTTTGTTACTTCATCAAAAAACTCAATTAAGTTTGTGAGACATGATTTCCCACGCACAAATCCATGTTGACTATCCTGAATATAATCCCTTTCCTGGCTCTGTCATTGGTGCCAATACGTACCACGATTTCTGGCTGCTCATTCAGTGAAGACTTATAAACTCTTCACTGTACTCATGTGACTATGTGTGACAATAAATCTAATTCTATTCAATTCCAGTTGCTGGTGAAACTTTATGTTTCTCTCCTTGTATGTTTCATAGACACTTTCTCCATCCTGTAACTGGATCTTTGTTAAACAATCACTGAGTGGTCAAAATCTGAAAGAACTCAGGTGTGTAAATCAGAAACAAAAAAAAAATTCTGGAAAAGCTCAGCAGATCTGGCAGCATCTGCAGAGAGAAATCAGAGTTAATGTTTTGGAATGAGTGACCCCTCCTCAGAACTGAGCGTTTAGTCTTTCTGGATTTATTGGAATCCCTGTAATTGGTCATTCAGACCAAAGCTATTAGTAAAGACCAGTCTTTGAAAATGGTGTGTCATACAACACCCACTAAACAAATGTTTTCAATCTTTGGACTAAATTTCTGAAGATGCACTGCAGAAATTCACCAAAGGTCCTCAGGCAGCACCTTTCAAACCCACAGTCAGTTCCATTCCAAAGGAGAAGACCAGCAGGCACATGGGAACACCACCTCCTGCAAGTTCCCCTCCAAGCCCCTCACCATCCTGACCTGGAAATATACCGCTGTTCCTTCAGTGTCACCGGGTCAAATTCTGGAATTCCCTCACTAAGAGCATTGTGGGTCAACCCACAGCAGGTGGGCTGTAGTGGTCCAAAAGGCAGCCCACCCCCACCTCCTCAAGGGCACCTAGGGACGGGCAGTAAGACCAGAAGACCGAACATCTCCAACATGTTATCTGGGCTGACACCAATTGTTAAAGTTAACCTGAGAATGTAACTTTTAAAAAAAGTTTTGTGATTGACATATGAAAGAAGTGAAACTATCATGGTCATTCTAACAGATGAGAGACTTAACAAATAATCAAGATATTTTTCAATGTATAATTTCAGTTACACCACACTGTAAACTTTTGCTATAAATTCTGTGCCTTAGAATGATGTCCTCCACAACCATCTGATGAAGGAGCAGCGCTCCGAAAGCTAGTGCTTCCAATTAAACCCTGTTGGACTATAACCTAGTGTTGTGTGATTTTTAAGGAGAAAGTGAGGTCTGCAGATGCTGGAGATCAAAGTTGAAACTTTATTGCTGGAACAGCACAGCAGGTCAGGCAGCATCCAGGGGCAGAGAGCTTCTTCAAGGAAGGCATCCTTGTAAGAGGATTCACAGTAGGTTGAAATCTTCGAGGAGAAAGTGAGGTCTGCTGACCCTGGATGCTGCATGACCTGCTGTGCTGTTCCAGCAATAAAGTTTCAACTTGTGTGATTTTTAACTGACTATAGACAGCAGTGTCAGAGAACATAGGTGAGCTGTTGTCTCATTTTCAGGATTGAATCAATCTGCTTCCATAAAAAACTGCATGAATTTATGTAAAACTCTGTTATTTCACTTTTTAGATTAGAATCAATCTAAACATCAGGTCATAGACAGAGAACACAGGGGGCTAACACCTTCAACATATTGTCCAGCTATCACCATTGTTAACAGCTAACCCGAGAATGCAACTTGTTAAAAAAAAGGGTTTTGTGATTTACACATGAAAGAAGTGAAACTATCACTGTATTCTAACAGATGAAAGGCTTAACAGACAATCAATTTTTCAATGTATAATTTCAGTTACATCACACTGCAAATTTTTGCTATAAATTCTGTATTACGATCGAGCCCTCCACTATCACCTGATGAAGGAGCGTCGCTCCGAAAGCTAGTGTGCTTCCAATTAAACCTGTTGGACTATAACCTGGTGTTGTGTGATTTTTAACTCCATAACCCAGAGCTCTCTTGTTGAGCATTGGAATTGCAGCTGATGTGAAATGAACTGAACGTCTGAGAAGACCTGGCCCTCAAAAATCCATCTTCATTATTTCCAACAGTGAACGTTGAATTCTCTTCCACTCGCTGAAGCACAGAGCAATTAAATTTCCAATCTCTGCACTGACACAGTCCCCTGCATCAAACTGACAGTTTCAGAGAAGCAAAGAAGACCCCTTACAGTGATTTGGACCAAACATTTCCAATTGAACAGCTTCAATTTCTTTAACAAAGCAAGGGAAAAGGAGGAGGCTATTCTTTCCTTTGAGATTATTTTAGATTTCAGTCCAATCTTGGCTGATCTGGTGCTCAGTTTGGCAATCTTGGCTCATATTTCCTGTTACCATTTACTGTCAAAAAAGCCATCAATCTCATTTCTATATAGTTAGAAATATCGAAACATCGGATTTCGGAGCAGGAGTAGGCCATTCATCCCTTTGATCCTGCTCGGGCATTCAATGTGATCATGGCTGACCATTCACCTCCGTCCCCTGTTCCTTCTTCTTCCTTAAACCCTTTGAAATTGCTAGCCCTATCTTCTTTTTTGAAAGCATTCAATAATTTGACCTTAACCGCTTTCTGTGGCAAAGTATTCCACAGGGTCACAACCATGTCTGGGCGAAGACACTTTTCTTCACAGTTCTAAATGGCCTACTCTGTACGGTTTGAGTGGTTCCGGACTTCCCAGTTATTAGGAACAATTTCCCTGCGTTTGTCCTGTCTAATCCTGTTAGAATTGTATAGGCTTCTATGAAATCCCTCCAATTCTTTTAAACTTCAGGGAATATAATCTTAACTGATCCAATCTCCCTTCATACATCAGTCCTGCCATCCCAGAAATCAGTCTGCTAAACCTTTACTGCACTCCCTTCATCACTTCCTCAGAAAAGGAGATCCAAACTGCACACAGTACTCCAGGGGTGGGCTCACCAAGGTCCTGTACAATTGCAGAAAGACATCCCTGCTCCTGAACTCAAGTCTCCCTTTTGGAGACAGGGTTCCAGAATTTGACCCTATTTTTTGTGAAGACATGCAATCTAACCCGAAACGAATGACTTGAATGTTTAGATCATGTTCCCCGACCTGGACTTTCCCACTGCTGACAAGAATGTTGCTGAACATAAGAGCTCCTTGCTGGCTAATTCACACCATTCTCCCAACTTACTTTCCAAAACACACACCATTCCGTGCCTAGGACATTTCTGCTTTCTTTCGGATAGATGAGGGAGTTCCCCATTATTTATTTAAAGGATGTTGACATAGAGTCATAGAGATGCATAGCATAGAAACATACCCTTCGGTCCAACCCGTCCATGCCGACCAGATATCCCAACCCAATCTAGTCCCACCTGCCAGTGCCCGGCCCATATCCCTCCAAACCCTTCCTATTCATATACCTATCCAAATGCCTCTTAAATGTTGCAATTGTACCAGCCTCCACCACATCCTCTGGCAGCTCATTCCATACACGTACCACCCTCTGCATGAAAACGTTGCCCCTTAGGTCTCTTTTATATCTTTCCCCTCTCATCCTAAACCTATGCTCTCTAGTCCTGGACTCCTCAAACCCAGGAAAAAAACTTTGTCTATTTATCCTATCCATGCCCCTCATAATTTTGTAAACCTCCATAAGATCACCCCTCAGCCTCCGATGCTCCAGGGAAAACAGCCTCAGCCTGTTCAGCCTCTCCCTATAGCTCAAATCCTCCAACTCTGGCAATATCCTTGTAAATCTTTTCTGAACCCTTTCAAGTTTCACATCTTTCCGATAGGAAGGAGACCAGAATTGCACGCAATATTCCAACAGTGGCCTAACCAATGTCCTGTACAGCCACAACATGACCTCCCAACTCCTGTACTCAATACTCTGACCAATGAAGGAAAGCATACCAAACGCCTTCTTCACTATCCTATCTACCTGCGACTCCACTTTCAAGGAGCTATGAACGTGCACTCCAAGGTCTCTTTGTTCAGCAACACTCCCCAGGACCTTACCATTAAGTGTATAAGTCCTGCTAAGATTTGCTTTCTCAAAATGCAGCACCTTATCTGAATTTATCTGAATTAAACTCCATCTGCTACTTCTCAGCCCATTGGCCCATCTGGTTCAGATCCTGTTGTAATTTGAGGTAACCCTCTTTGCTGTCCACTACACCTCCAATTTTGGTGTCATCTGCAAACTTACTAACTGTACCTCTTATGCCCTCATCCAAATCATTTATGTAAATGACAAAAAAGAAGAGGGCCCAGCACCGATCCTTGTGGCACTCCACTGGTCACAGGCCTCCAGTCTGTTGGACAACTGAAGGGGAAAGCTCAATCCTGTAACTACATTACGCAGTGATGTTCCTCAACAATGCTCTGACTAAAGACCAACAAACAAAGACAGTCTTTAGTTTCTTCAAAGCGAGTATTGCTCAGCGATTGTCTGTTCTTACAGGTGAACTCTGTTAGCTCGAGAAAAGTAAGTTTCATACCTTTCCTAAGCCAATGGGATACATTTAAAGTGTGGGTCACTGTTGCTCTGAGGGAAATGCAGCAGCAACTAGCACACAGCAAGGTCCTGGAAAGGGCAAAGTGATAAAGGACTTGACAATAAAAAGGGAGACCTGCATTTGCAGAGCATTTTCCATAACTACCAGCCATCTCAAAATGTTTAACACCCATGAAGAGTCTGGGAGTGCACTCTCTGTATGAACCACAGCATCAAATTGTACTGAGCAAACTCCCACCATCAGCAATGTGTTAGTGACCCGATAATCTGTTTCTGTCTTGTCAGTTGAGTAATAAATGTTTGTCAGGGCACAAAAGATAACTTCCTAGCCCTTCTTCGAAATAATGCTCTGCAATTTTTGACATTCCCCTGAACCGGCAGTTGGGGGTCTCTGAAAGATGGTACCACATGGTGCCCTACAAGAATCAGTGGTGAGACCTCAGTCGCTCACCATTTACATCCGTGATCTGGAGTCATCAGTCAGAAATACAATTTCAGCATTTGCAGATGGCACCAAATGGGTGATATAAATATAGAGGAAATTGATCCAACATTGATATGGGTGCTCTTGCAGAATCGGTGTGGAATTACCAATTGAATTTCAGCTCAGTTCAGTGTGAGGAGGTATAGGTAGGAAAATGACAACATGCTCCGTGGAAATGAGTGTTTGAAAAGGATAGAGAAACAGAGGGACCTGTTCACACAGTTATGACTCTTGTGTGAAATCAAGCCCCGCAACATGTGTAAAGGACTAACTTAATCACCAGGACGGTTAATTTGTCTGACTGTGACAATTGTCTAAGATAAACGTAATATGCACCATGTTATGAATAAACAAAAATAGAAACTTATTTATTGTGATGAACTCAACTTTTAACAAGTTTAATGAGGTCACATTTGGAATATTGCATGCAGTTCTGGTTGCCACACTACCAGAAGGACATGGATGGTTTGGAGAGTTTGCAGAGAAGGTTTACCAGGATGTTGCCTGGCCTGGAGGGTCATAGTTATCCAGGGAGGTTGGATAAACTTGGATTGTTTTCACTGGAAAGATGGAGGCTGAGAGGCAACCCAATAAATGTCGACAGAATTACTAGAGGCATAGATAGGATGAATAGTCAGAGGCTTTTTCCCAGGTGAGAAAGGTCAATTACGATAGAGGTTTATAAAATCATGAGGGCCATTGATAGGGTAAAGAGACAAGGTCTTTCCCCTGGGGTGGGGGAGTCCAAAACTAGAGACCGTAGGCTTAAGGTGAGAGGGGAAAGATTTAAAAAAGACCTAACGAGCAACCTTTTCACACAGAGGATGGTACGTGAATGGAATGAGCTGCCAGAGGATGTGGTGGAGGCTGGTACAATTGCAACATTTAAAAGCATCTGGATAGGTATATGAAAAGGAAGAGTTTAGAGGGATATGGGCTAAATACTGGGAAAGGGGACAAAATTAATTTAGGATATCTGGTTGGCCTGGATGAGTTGGATCGAAGGGTCTGTCTCTGTACTGTACAGCTGAATGACTCAAAGACTCTATGACTCAGTGACTCTGTGACAAGAAGCACGGGTTCAAGGTGAGAGGGGGAAACGTTTGGGGGAGAAGTATGGGAAGCTGTTTAACACAGGCAGTGCCTGAAACATAAGACCAGAAGACCATAAGACAGAGAAGTGTAAGTAAGGCCATTCGGCCCATCAAGTCCACTCTGCCATTCAATCATGTCTGATGTGCATTTCAACGCCATTTACCCGCACTCTCCCCATATCCCTTAATTCCTTGAGAGATTAAGAATTTATCAATCTCTGCCTTGAAGACACTTAACATCCCACACTCCACTGTGTTCCGTGACAATGAATTCCACAGGCCCACCACTCTCTGGCTGAAGAAATTTCTCCTCACTTCTGTTTTAAACTGACCCCCTCTAATTCTAAGGCTGTGCCCATGGACCCCAGACTCCCTGCCTAGTAGAAACAACTTCCCAGTGTCCACCCTTTCTAAGCCATGCATTATCTTGTAAGTTTCTATTAGCTCTCCTGTCAACCTTCTAAACTCTAATGAATACAATCCCAGGATCCTCAGCCGTTCATCGTATGTTAGGCTGACCATTCCAGGGATCATCCATGTGAATCTGCGCTGGACACGCTCCAGTGCCAGTATGTCCTTCCTGAGGTGCAGGGCCCCAAATTGGACACACTGTTCTAAATGGGACGTAACTAGAGCTTTATAAAGTCTCAGAACCACATCACTGTTTATACATTTCAACCATCTTGATATAAATGACAACATTATATTTGCTTTTTTAACCAAGGACTCAACCTGCAAGTCAACTTTTAGAGAATCCTGTACTAGCACTCCCAGGCCCTGTTTTACTTTAGCTTTATGAATTTTCTCACCGTTTAAAAAATATTCCATGCCTGTGTTCTTTTTCCCCAAAGTGCAAGACCTCGCACTTGCTCATGTTGAATTTCATCCGCCATTTCCTGGACCACTCTCCTAAACTGTCTAAATCTTTCTGCAGTCTCCCCACCTCCTCAGTATTACCTGCCTGTCCGCCTAACTTTGTATCATCTGCGAACTTCGCCAGAACGCCCCAGTCTCTTCATCCAGATAATTTATATATAAAAGTGAACAGCTGCGGCCCCAACGCTGAACCCTGCAGGACACCGCTAGTCACCAGCTGCCATTCTGAAAAAGAACCTTTTATCCCAACTCTCTGCCTTCTGTCAGACAGCCAATCCTCAATCCATGCCAGTAGCTCACCTCGAACATCATGGGCCCTCACCTTACTCAGCAGCCACCCGTGAGGCACCTTTTCAAAGATTTTTTGGAAGTCTGGATAGATAACATCCACTGGGTTTCCCTGGTCTAACCTACTTGTTGCCTCTTCAAAGAACTCCAACAGGTTTGTCAGGCACGATCTTCCCTTACTTAATCCATGTTGACTTGTTCTAATCCGACCCTGCACTTCCAAGAATTTAGAAACCTCATCCTTAATGATGGATTCTAGAATTTTACCAACCACCGAGGTTAGGCTAATCAGCCTATATTTTTCCATCTTTTGTCTTGATCCTTTCTTGAACAAGGGGGTTACAACAGCAATTTTCCAATCATCTGGGACTTTCCCTGACTCCAGTGACTTTTGAAAGATCTCAACCAATGCCTCCGCTATTTCTTCAGCCACCTCCCTCAGAACTCTAGGATGTAGCCCATCGGGGCCAGGAGATTT
>NC_057724.1:79954032-79958030 GCF_004010195.1 Chiloscyllium plagiosum | reverse complement strand
GTGGTATATACGGGGGCGGGGCAGACGGTGGCAAACCGTCGGTGAGGACGTCCCAAGGCTTCTGGGGCTTTCTCGGGTCTGTTTGGGGAGTCAGAGGATAGAGACTCGTGGGGTCCCCGCAGTCACTCGCCAACCAGGCGGCGGCGTATTTGCTCTCTTCTGGGTCAAACGGTTGTTTTCTGTTAACATATACATTTAGGATTTGACACACCCAGTCTTCATCAGACCCATACTTGGGCCAAACTACCGAGGGGGCGCGGATAGGTTCTTTGGTCCATATAAAACAACAATATTTTATCATGGTCTCTTTCTTTAAGTCCTTTGTCCTACTGCTTTCCGTCCATAAACTCAATTTCCGACCTAGTGGACTATCGGGGGGTATTTCTTTTCCATTTACAGTCCTCCCTGACTTGTCCTTAGTGGACCTAAAAGTCTGATTTCCCATGGTCTATCTTCGGTCCTGGTCTTAAACGCCTAAAGCATTTTCACAGATAACCGTCAAAACCACAATTTCCCGTGGTTTATCTTCGGTCCTGGTCTTAAACGCTTAAGGCGTTCTCACAGATGACCGTCAAAACCACAATTTCCCATGGTCTGTCTTCGGTCCTGGTCTTAAACGCTTAAGGCGTTCTCACAGATGACCGTCAAAACCACAATTTCCCATGGTTTATCTTCGGTCCTGGTCTTAAACGCCTAAAGCGTTTTCACAGATAACCGTCAAAACCACAATTTCCCATGGTCTGTCTTCGGTCCTGGTCTTAAACGCTTAAGGCGTTCTCACAGATGACCGTCAAAACCACAATTTCCTGTGGCTTATCTTCGGTCCTGGTCTTAAACGCCTAAAGCATTTTCACAGATAACCATCAAAACCACAATTTCCCATGGTCTGTCTTCGGTCCTGGTCTTAAACGCTTAAAGTGTTTTCACAGATGACCGTCAAAACCACGCGGCCCACAAGGAAGAACAAAAAGAAACTCTCTCACCTTGGTTCGTGCACGAAGTTGTCTGGCCTTTTTAAATGTGTGTACCCCCACTTATAGTCACTAACCGGTCGTCCCAACACTCGTCCGTGTGTTCCTTTTCCAGGATTCAAAATTATTTTAATGAGCCGGGTCACTCTCTTGGCCGACGGCTGGCGGACCAAGCCGATCCAGTGAGCAGTATAAATATATACCAGACGCGTCTTTTTGTATCAGACTTGATCCACGAGCCGAAGAGAGCCCCGGCAATAATTATTGCATCCCGGAAGAGCCCCCAATTGTGCAGGATAGGGGACTCTGCGACCCCCCATCAGGCACTCTGCTTCCCTTCCCAAGAACAAAGGCACGGAGGAGTTCGTCCAAAACTATTTATTCAATTCTGCAGAATGGCTTCCCACGAGGCACACACACAGATTGTAATCCCCGCACGTTATATACATGTAGGAGTGGGCTGGGCCTTCTACTGTCTCAGCCAATGAGTGTTAAAGTTCCCCACTGTCCTCCTGATGGATTCGATTATTTGGTTATTCACCCAGCCAATCAGTGTTCGAGTTCCCCGTTTCTCCCTTATATGGATGATGACGTACAGTCGTGGTTGTGGGCGGTCCCTCAGCCACGAGGAAAGCTGTTTCCATTGTTCCATTCATGAAAATCTGGGGGAGTGTCTGCTCGTGCTTACTACAGGGTAGAGAAGACTAAAATGGTGGCTTTGTACTTACTATGTGCTTACTACAGCAGTTAATGATTTAAAAATTACACCACCCCCTACAGGTGGGTTGAAGCTCGAGGCAGACTAGGAATGCAGCAAAAAGGAAGGATAACTTAGGATATCTTATGATTTCCAATATCTCTCATAATGATAGGAAAGTTAGCATTGAGGCGCTTTACCTGAATGCTCGTAGTATTCATAACAAAGTAGATGGATTAACAGCACAAATCATCGTGAATGATTGTGATGTGGAAGGCATACTGCCAGGGGAGATGCTAATGAACGTTGGTAATGTTTAAGGTTTATCTTGACAGACACATGAACGGGATGTGAACAGAGGGATAGGTATCGTGCGTGGGCAATAAGTAATAAGTCTAACGAAAATTAGAATCAGTGCAGACTTGGTAGGCCAAAGGGCCTGTTCCTGTGTGGTACTGAATTGAATTGTTTTGTGTAAGTGCAAAACAGATTATTAATTACTAATATATAAACTTAAACTCTACCTCTTTTAAATCCAAATATACACACATTCATTCACAAATAGGACAGCCAAGACCCAGGGTTGCAACAATATCATTGGTAAAAAACTATCCAAATTACAAAGACCACATCGTCTAATTTTCTTATTTTGGATTGAGGACCAAAAACAGGAAAATGACAGTTTTCAACCAAAAACTATGGAAGGTGTTGCTGCACATTTTAAAACAAGTTCCAGGATCTCATTGGAAGTAGTGTTTATACTGCTGCTTTGTCCAAGTAGTGGGGGGAGAGATCTAAGATGCTGCAGCACTAGAGGGTAGGGGGCTGTGGGTGTGGTATATGTAGAATAAAGTTCACCAAGAGACAGATTAATGATTGGTTGGTTCAGTCAGGGATCACTGGTGGGTGCCAGATCATCAGCATGACAACAGCTCCCTGATTGGCTCCTGGACAGGTGAGCAGCTTGTATGTTTATGATATAGGGAAAGAAGCCTCTGGACTGCTGAAAAGTCAAGCTCTCTCTCTCTCTCTGTCTACCTCCCCTTACCCCCTTTCTCTCTCTCTCTGTATTTCTCCCTCTCTCTCTCTCTTTCTCACCCTCTCTCTTTCTTTCTCCTACTCTCTCTTTCTCTCCTCTCTTTTTATTTCTTTCTCTTTCTCCCTGTCTCTCAGCAGTGAGGTAACCAAAGCCTGAAAGATAGCTCAATATTTTGTCCCACCAGATGCTGTAAGATGCTGCCTTGAATGCCTGAAGCACTTGACAGTTACTATGCCAACAATATCTTCTGCAAAGAACTGATAGGATCTGGGAATAAAGAGATCAGAGAGCAGAAGGTTTTGGAAAGCAAAGTGGAAATCTTATCGAATTCTATGGAATGGTGCTATTGAACTGTGCTTCCCGAGCACCTTTTCTTTGTTTGTGTCTGTCTATTTGTCTGTGGATGTGATTTGTGTGTGTATTTGTGTGTCTCAGTGATTGAGAAGGGGATTTGAGTTTCAATTAGTAGAATGATTTTGATGATTCATATTTTTGTTTGCCTGTGGTTAAAATTGATTTATTTGTAAAAGAACAGCAGATTCTTCTGAAGTGCAGAAACTTGGTCAGTGTTTTCTGTTAGTCTGCGTTAATTTGGGAACTTTGAATATTTTGATGAAGTTTGTAACCTTTATGATTTGGAGATACCAGTGTTGGACTGGGGTGTACAAAGTTAAAAATCACACAACACCAAATTATAGTCCAACAGGCTTAATTGGAATCACACTAGCTTTCGGAGCGTCACTCCTTCATCAGGTGGTAGTGGAGGGCTCAATCCTAGCACACAGAACTTATTCAAAGTTTGTTTGAAGATTTGTAGCTCGGGTGCTCGTTGTTGTGGTTCTGTTCGCCGAGCTGGAAGTTTTTGTTGCAAACGTTTCGTCCCCTGGCTAGGCGACATCATCAGTGCTTGGGAGCCTCCTGCGAAGCGCTTCTTTGATGTTTCCTCCGGTGTTTATAGTGGCCTGTCCCTGCCGCTTCCGGTTGTCAGTTTCAGCTGTCCGCTGTAGTGGTTGGTATATTGGGTCCAGGTCGATGTGTTTGTTGATGGAGTTTCATTCTACAAAGAATGAAACCGGAAAGCAACAACACCCCCAGATTCTATGGATTACCTAAAGTACACGACATCCCACTCAGACCCATAGTATCACTGCCAGGGACACCATCACACAAACTGGCCAAAGAACTCCAACAGAAACTGAAACACCTGGTCAGCGGCTCCAAACACTCTATACAATCAACACAAGAATTCTTGGACATCATCAGAAAATACACATAGACAAAGAAGAAACCA
>NC_057724.1:79951901-79953532 GCF_004010195.1 Chiloscyllium plagiosum | reverse complement strand
CTCATGCCCTCATAGTTACCTTTATTTAACTGTTACACCATTACATCTGATTTTGCCTTCTCTCTTTCAAATTGCAGACTGAACTCTACCATATAATAATTGTTGTCTCCTAAGTGTTCCCTTACTTTAAAATGTTTTATAAAGTCTGGCTCATTACATAGAACTAAGTCGAGAATAGCCTACTCCCTTGTGGGCTCCATCACAAGCTGTTCCAAAAAGCCACTCTGTAAGCATTCCATGAATTCCCTTTCTTTGGATCCACTGGCAACATTATTTACCCAGTTCACTTGCATATTGAAGTCTCCCATGATCACCGTGACCTTGCCTTTCTGACATGCCCTATCTATTGCCTGGGACATCTTGCGCCCCTGGTCCTGACCACTGTTAGGAGATCTGTTATGATTTTTTTGCCTTTATGGTTCTTCAACTCGACCCACATAGACTCTACATCATCTGACCTTATGTCATTCAGCGCCATAGATTTAATTTCTTTCTTAACTAACAAGGCAATCCGCCTCTTCTGCCCACCTCCCTGACTTTTTAATAAGTTGTAAATCCTTGGATGTTTAACTGCCAGTCCTGAACCATGTCTCTGTGATGCCGACCACATCAAAATCATTCACGATGATTTGTGCTGTTAATCCATCTACTTTGTTATGAATACTACGAGCATTCAGGTAAAGCGCCTCAATGCTAACTTTCCTATCATTATGAGAGATATTGGAAATCATAAGATATCCTAAGTTATCCTTCCTTTTTGCTGCATTCCTAGTCTGCCTCGAGCTTCAACCCACCTGTAGGGGGTGGTGTAATTTTTAAATCATTAACTGCTGTAGTAAGCACATAGTAAGTACAAAGCCACCATTTTAGTCTTCTCTACCCTGTAGTAAGCACGAGCAGACACTCCCCCAGATTTTCATGAATGGAACAATGGAAACAGCTTTCCTCGTGGCTGAGGGACCGCCCACAACCACGGCTGTACGTCATCATCCATATAAGGGAGAAGCGGGGAACTCGAACACTGATTGGCTGGGTGAATAACCAAATAATCTCATCCATCAGGAGGACAGTGAGGAACTTTAACACTCATTGGCTGAGACAGTAGAAAGCCCCGCCCACTCCTACATGTATATAACATGCGGGGATTACAATCTGTGTGTGTGCCTCATGGGATGCCATTGAGGTAACACCCGGTTCTGCAGAACTGAATAAATAGTTTTGGACGAACTCCTCCGTGTCTTTGTTCTTGGGAAGGGAAGCAGAGTGCCTGAGGGGGGGTCGCAGAGTCCCCTATCCTGCACAATTGGGGGCTCTTCCGGGATGCAATAATTATTGCCGGGGCTCTCTTCGGCTCGTGGATCAAGTCTGATACAAAAAGACGCGTCTGGTATATATTTATACTGCTCACTGGATCGGCTTGGTCCAAGAGAGTGACCCGGCTCATTAAAATAATTTTGGATCCCGAGAAAAGGAACAAACGGACGAGTGTTGAGACGACCGGTTAGTGACTATACGCGGGGGTACACACATTTAAAAAGGCCAGACAACTTCGTGCACGAACCAAGGTGAGAGAGTTTCTTTTTGTTCTTCCTTGTTGACCGCGTGGTTTTGACGGTTATCTGTGAGAACGC
>NC_057724.1:79945598-79949043 GCF_004010195.1 Chiloscyllium plagiosum | reverse complement strand
CTCAATCCTAACACACAGAATTTATAGCAAAAATTTAGTGTGATGTAACTGAAATTGTACATTGAAAAATTGATTGTCTTTTAGAATATCATGATAGTTTCAGTTCTTTCATGTGTAAATCACAAAACCTTTTTTTAAAAAGTTGCATTCTCAGGTTAGCTGTTAACAATGGTGATAGCTAGACAACATGTTGAAGGTGTTAGCCCCCGTGTTCTCTATCTATGCCATGATGTTTAGATTGATTCTAATCTAAAAAGTGAGATAACAGAGTTTTACATAAATTGATGCAGTTTTTGAGCTCAGAGTTCGACATGAATGCATGCAGTTTTTGAGTAAAGTACAATGTAACCCTGCAACAGATGAAAGGCTTAACAGACAATCAATTACCTCTGTAACCTTTGAGATGGTTCTGGGAGTACTGGTGCTTGAGTACAATGTACTTTCCCCAGAAGGATAGTGACACAAACGTGAGGGGGAGTAAAGTACAATGTAACCCTGCAACAGATGAAAGGCTTAACAGACAATCAATTACCTCTGTAACCTTTGAGATGGTTCTGGGAGTACTGGTGCTTGAGTACAATGTACTTTCCCCAGAAGGATAGTGACACAAACGTGAGGGGAGCAATGAGTTAATTTTTGGCAAATATCACAGAATTGTCAACCACAGAGATGATCAATTTGATAGCTGGTCAGTTTTTGCTTGAGTTCAAAACTATTCTTTTCAGAGTATTTTAGTGCTGGCTTTCTTGCACTCACAGAGGAAGGGCGAGAGATTGGTTTTGCGGGCAGGACACCAACGTGCCTTCTCTCTTTCAGGGTTGTGACAAGCTACAATTTCAAACCAATCCAAAAGCTGTAGTTTTTTACCCAAATTAAAGACATCTATTGCTAGACTGTGTTACAAAACTATCAGCTGTAGCATCATCCAAAATGTACATAACCTGGTGTAACCGATACGTGTCCAAAACACAGTTCACTTCTTTGGCTGTGAAGAGAAACCAATTCCTTCTCTGCAGTGCAACTATCCAAACCTTCATTGTCCAGTTATATTTTGAATAAAATATACATCATTCTCGCAATAGCAATACACAATGCAGTTCCTGTGCGTTAATAAGACCATGAAAAAACAATGGTTTTCACTGCTAGAAGGATTGAGTTGAAAAGCAGAGAAACATGTTCAGTTAGATTACACTTGGATTACTATGAGCAGTTCTGTTCACCATGTTATAAAAGGTATGTCAAGGCCCCAGAAGAGATTTAAATGCTTTATGCAAATAATACCAAATTGACAATTTTTCTCTTTACTCACACGGTGGCTCAGTGTTAGCATTGCAGCCTCACAGCACCAGGGACCCAGGTTCAATTCCAGCCTCGGGCAATTATCTGGGGGGAGTTTTCACATTCTCCTTGTGTCTGCGTGTGTTTCCTCCGGGTGCTCCGCTTTCCTCCCACAATCTAAAGATGTGCAGCTTAGGTGAAACTGGCTATGCTAAATTGCCCATAGTGTCCAGGGATGTGCAGGTTAGGTGCATCTAGTCAGGGGTAAATGTAGAGTAGTAGGGGAATGGGTCTGGGTGGGTTACTCTTCGAAGGGTCTGTGTGGAATTGTTGGGCCGAAGGGCCTGATTCCACACTGTAGGGATTCTATGAGAAATTCTATGAGAAGTCTCTCATGGTATATGGGCATTTGTTGGGCCTGGAAGGAATTTCACAACAACCCCATCTATTTGAACATACATGGTATCATTGAAACTGTAGGATTTGCTAAGATTTAAGATCATGCAATGGTGACAGTCCCATGATATAGTGTTGCACTGCAGATGTCTAGGACTTCCTTGAGCTAACATTGATGAATATGTTAGTAAGATACAAGCACTGTACCCCTGTTTCAACATAACAAAATAGGTGGCAGCATTTCTGTGGTCCACTCCTCAGGGGAATGTCCTGGTCAATCAGCAAATCCGCCCGGTTTAATATTTATACAATGTTTAACAGTTGGCTGTCAGTCATTGTTAACTGGTGCATTCTTTGTGGAAATACCTCTACCAATTAACAACAGTCATAACTCTCCTCTCATACAGGATAAATATTAGTTTTCTTCTATATTGATATTCTTTGTTTTGATGAGTGAAAATTGAAAAATGTCCCTTTTTCGGTAATATTCAAGGTCTCAACTTCAAAAGGACTATTTTGTTGAATTCAGTGTTTAATAATTTAGTCAGTTACCCAGGTGAGATTTGAGCACAATGCCCCCAGAACAGTGGTCAGGATGATAAACTCAGTAACATTACTAATCGGCCATCAGCTGGTTCTCGGAGTGAGTGAAGAGGCTGGGAGTTTCTTTTCTCTTGAGAAGGGGAGACTAGCTGAGTGTGTAAGGATTAGAACATGTTATGATTGGGAAGGTGTACAGAGGGTGTCACTTGTGGGTTTGGCCATAAATATAAGCAAATAACAAAAAGGCCCAATAGGGAATTCAAGAGAAACATTTTTACCCTGAGAGTGGTGAGAATGTGGCATTTACACTGTAGCGAGTTTAATTCCTGACACCAGATTACTGCTTGCAGTTACTCCCATTTATTTGTATAATATACAGACTGTTTCAAAACTCTGGGCAAACAGCCATGGTGGATCCATGCTTGGGCTCCTGGCAGGTTGTGTTGCTCCTTTTCAATCCTGCTTTTTTCTGCAACTTGTGACAAGACTTTGGAACTTTCTAAAAGCAAAATCCTGCAGATGCTGGAAATCTGAAACCAACACTGAGAATGCTGGAGAAACTCAGCAGGTCTGGTAGTATCTGTGGAGAGAGAAACAGAACTAACGGTTCATGTCCAATGTGACCTTTCTTTAGAATGTCAACTCTGTTTCTCTCTCCACACATACTACCAGACCTGCTGAGAAAATTTTTCCAGCATTTTCTGTTTCTATTCAGGATATTTGATTATAATGTTTGGCTTCTGACAAACATTATAACCAACCCAACAGCACCCCACACCAAAATACATAACCTTCATGGATGCTGCGAAGGTTTTCATCGTATTGTTTCCTTGTTCTACTCCATGCCTCAAACTTTCTTTGGCTAAAATTCTTTCACAACACGCCATGGAAATAAGAAAAACGAGATGTGCTGCAGGTACAGCAAAATAATACGAACACTTGATCAATTCAACTTTAATCCCCACACATCAAACATGAAGCTGTACTGACGATGAGGAGCCTGAGGGGCAGGTGATGTGGCAAGATGGATACAGCACTGGCTTAGTCATAGGAGACAGGGTAGTGATATAGAATATAGAACATAGAACATAGAACATAGAACATAGAACATTTGTGGGCGACACGGTGGCACAGTGGTTAGCACTGCTGCCTCACAGTGCCTGAGACCCGGGTTCAATTCCCGCCTCAAGCGACTGACTGTGTGGAGTTTGCACGTTCTCCCCGTGTC
>NC_057724.1:79924800-79944387 GCF_004010195.1 Chiloscyllium plagiosum | reverse complement strand
GTTGCGCTTCGGCGTGTCGGTGTGGACTTGTTGGGCCGAAGGGCCTGTTTCCACGCTGTAATGTAATCTAATCTAATCCTTCCTATAATGTAGTGACCAGAACTGTACGCAATACTCCAAGTGAGGCCGCACCAGAGTCTTGGACCTCATGGTTCCGGACCTCATGACCTCATGGTTCCGGAACTCAATCCCTCTACCAATAAAAGCTAACACACCGTATGCCTTCTTAACAACCCTATCAACCTGGGGTGGCAACATTCAGGTATCTATGTACCTGGACACTGAGATCTCTCTGCTCATCTACAATAGCTCAGGATTCTGCATTCCTGTTACTCCTTCCAAAGTGAATCACCTCACACTTTTCTGCATTAAACTCCATTTGCCACCTCTTAGCCAAGTTCTGCAGCTTATCTGTGTCCCACTGTAACCTACAACATCCTTCAGCACTATCCACAACTCCAACAAACTTAGTGTCATCCACAAATTTACTAACACAGCAGTGGACCCAAAATAATTCCTTGTGGTACACAACTGGTAACTTAACTCCAGGATGAATATTTCCCATCAACCACCACCCTCTATCTTCTTTCAGTTAGCCAATTTCTGATCCCAATTTCTCTCAATCCCGTGCCTCCATATTTTGTGCAAAGCTTACTGTGGGGAACATTATCAAACGCCTTACTGAAATCCATATACACCACATCAACCACTTTACCCTCATCCACCTGTTTGGTCACCTTCTCAAAGAACTCAATAAGGTTTGTGAGGCACGACCTACCCTTTACAAAACCATGTTGACTATCCCTAATCAACATATTCCTTTCTATATGATTATAATCCTATCTCTTATAACCTTTTCCAACACTTTACCAACAACTGAAGTAAGGCTCACTGGTCTATAACTACCGGGGTTGTCTCTACTCCCCTTCTTGAACAAGGGAACAACATTTGCTATCCTCCAGCCTTCTGTAGACAATGATGACATAAAGATCAGAGCCAAATGCTCTGCGATTGCCTCCCTGGCTTCCCAGAGAATCCTAGGATAAATCCCATCCGGCCCAGGGGACTTATCTATTTTCACACTTTCTAGAATTGCTAACACCCCTTCCTTATGAATGTCAATCTAGTCTAGTAGCCTGTATCTCAGTATTCTCCTCAACAACATCGCCCTTTTCCAATGTGAATACTGATGAAAAGTATTCATTAAGCGCTTCCCCTATGTCCTCAGATTCCACACACCACTTCCCATTATTGTCCTTGATTGGCCCTAATTTTACTCTCGTCATTCTTTTATTCCTGATATAGCTATATAAAGCCTTAGGGTTTTCCTTGATCCTATCTGCCAACAACTTCTCATGTCCCCTCCTGGCTCTTCTTAGCTCTCTCTTTAGTTCTTTCCTGGCTAACTCTCAACCGCCCTAACTGAGCCTTCATGTCTCATCCTAACAAACCACCTTATTCCTCTTGGACAAGAGATTCAACATCTTCACTAAAACTACGGGTCCCTCGCTCGACAACTTCCTCCTTGTCTGACAGTTACACATTTATCAAGGACATACAGTAGCTGTTCCTTGAATAAGCTCCACATTTCAATTGTGCCTATCCCCTGCAGTTTCCTTCCCCATCTTATGCATCCTAAATCTTGCTCAATCGCATCATAATTGCCTTTCACCCAGCTCTACCATGTGCCCTGTGGTACATACCTATCCCTTTCCATCGCTAAAGTAAACATAACCAAATTGTGGTCACTATCACCAAACTGCTCATCTACACCCAAATCTAATACCTGGCCAGGTTCATTACCCAGTATCAAATTCAATTGGCCTCGTCCCTTGTTGGCCTGTCTACGTACTGTGGCAAACATGAGGACTGCAGATGTTGGAAACCAGAGTTTAGATCGGAGTGGTGCTGGAAAAGCCCAGCAGGTCAGGCAGCATCTGAAGACCAGGAAAATCGACGTTTCGGGCAAAAGCCCTTCCTGACTCTGCAACCGCCGCTGGCAGTGCATTCCATGTACCCACCACTGTCTGCGTAAAGAAATGACCTCTGACATCTCTCCTAAACCTTATAATTATGCCACCTCGTGAAGGCCATTTCCATCCTGGGAAAAAGTCTCTGGCCATCCACTCTATCGATGCCTCTCAACATCTTGTACACCTCTATCAAGTCGTCTCTCATCCTTCTTCGCTCCAATGAGAAAAAGCCCTAGCTCCTTCAATTTTTCTTCATAGGACATGTCCTCCAGTCCAGGCAGCATCCTGGTAAAAATCCTTTGCACCCTCTCTAAAGCTTCCACATCCTGCCCATAATGAGGCAACCAGAAGTGAACACAATATTCCAAGTGTGGTCTAACTAGGGCTCTATAGAGCTGCAGCATAACCTCGCAGGTCTTAAATTCATTCCCCCTGCTAATGAAAGCCCACAGCATAAGCCTTCTTAACAACCCCATCAACTCGAGGGGCAACTTTGAGGGATCTATGGACGTGGACCCCAAGAACCCTCTGCTCCTCCACACAATCAAAAAATTCTGCCTTTAACCCTATGCTCTGCATTCAAATTTGGCCTTCCAAAATGAATCACTTCACACTTTTAAAGGTTGAATTTCATCTGCACTTAACAGCCCAGCTCTGCATCCTGTCAATGTCCCATTGCAACCTACAATAGCCCTCCACAGTATCCACAACTCCACCAACCTTCATGTCATTGGCAAACTTACTAACCCACCCTTGCACTTCCTCATTCAAGTCATTTATAAAAATCACAAAGAGCAGAGGTCCCAGACATTCAAGTCATTTATAAAAATCACAAAGAGCAGAGGTCCCAGAACAGATCCCTGCGGAACACCATGGTTACCGAGCTCCAGGCTGAATACTTTCCATCTACCACCACCCTCTGTCTTCTATGGACCAGCCAATTCTGTATCCAGACAGCCATATTTCCCTGTTTCCCATGCCTCCTTACTTTCTGTACGTGCCTACCATGGGGAACCTTATCAAATGCCTTTCTAAAATCCATGTACACCACATCCACTGCTCTACCTTCATCAATGTGTTTTGTCACTCCCTCAAAGAATTCAATAAGGCTTGTGAGGCATGACCTGCCCCTCACAAAACCATGCTGACTATATCAAATCAAACTATGCTTTTCTAAGTAATCATAAATCCTGTCTCTCAGAATCCTCTCCAATAATTTGTCCACCAACAATGTAAGACTGGCTGGTCTGTAATTCCCAGGGCTATCCCTATTGCCTTTCTTGAACAAGGGAATAACATTTGCCACCCTCTAATCATCTGGCACTACTCCAGTGGACAATGAAGATACAAAGATCATCGCCAAAGGCGCAGCAATCTCCTCCCTTGCTTCCCATAGTCACCTTGGATACATCCTATCTATCTATGAAGAAAGGTTGGATAGATTGGGTTTGTTTTCACTGGAGCACAGAAGCATGAAGGTGACCTGATCAAAGTTTATAAGATGGTGATCGGCATGAATAGAGTGGAAAGTATGAGGCTTTTTCCCAGGGTGAGGGGTCAAGTATGAGGCGCCACAAGTTCAAGGTGCAGAGGTGGAAGTTTAAAAGAGATTTGTGAGGCAGGTTTTTCACACAAAGGGTGGTGAGTTCCTGGAACACACTGCCAGGGGAGGTGGTGGAAGCAGACACAATAACAACATTCAAGAAACACTGGACGGATACATGAACAGGAAGGGAGTAGAGGGATACAGATCCTGTAAGTGAAGACAGTTTAAGTATGGAAGGGCAAAATGTGTTAGCGCAGGCTTGGAGGGTCGAGGGGCCTGGTCCTGTGCTGTATTGTTCCTGTGTTGTATGCATCAGCTACAGTATCCATCAAAAGGACATCTGTAAGTAAATAGAAACAAAAAAAAACATTATGAACATTTGGTTAGAGTAAATCACAGTGCCATGTATTTATGAATCGGTGACTGGGGTACTTCATAAGTCGTTGAGGTGGCTAATGCAGATGGAAAGAGAAACATTGAAAGGTCTGTTTGTGCAATGCAACCTGGGCCATGTGCAGCTATAACACTGGCTTGGACTGTGTGGGCAGAATGCACAATGTGGCAGCTTGACATTGAACCACCAACTGTGTAAACACTCCTCCTTATCAGTGGCATGGTGAATATGTATTTAATCTCTCTATTGAAGGTCAAAGCAAGGACAGAATTTAGTGAAGACAAGTTGCAAAACTTAGCAATTCGCTCATGGCATGAATACAAAATTAAATATTTAATTATTAATCAAATACACAAGGAACTATTTCAGCAGATTATGGTTTTTTTATGATTTAATATATCTGAATAACATATGACACCTGCATGAAATTCTAATTTAATATGATACGCAAGCAAGTTCTGCCATGGAATAACTCCCCTCCTGACTCCCCAAAGCCTGTCCACCATCTACAAGTCACAAGTCAGGAGGGTGATGGAATACTCCCCCCCTGCCTGGATGGGGGCAGCCCCAACAACACTCAAGAAGCTTGACACCATCCAACTACAGGTAGAGACCTTCATTGGTGTCACATCAAACTTAAAGAATGTTCCAGTTTATCTTTTGTATTTGTGACTGTGGAAAAAGTATTGCATTAAAACCAGAAGGAAAACATTGCTACATTTTTAAGAACAAGTTACTGCTGCTTGGTTAAAGTCGGGAATAAAAAAAAGACTAGAGTAAGATTAGGGCCAATCAAGGTTAGCAGTAAGAAGTTGTGCGTGGTGTCAGAGGAGATAGGGGAAGTGCCAAATGAATACTTTTCGTCAGTATTCACACTGGGTGGCAACATTCAGGTATCTATGTACATGGACACCGAGATCTCTCTACTCATCTATATTAGTTCAAGTTCCAGAGGAGAATACTGAGATATTTTGGGCGGCACGGTGGCACAGTGGTTAGCACTGCTGCCTCACAGCGCCAGAGACCCGGGTTCAATTCCCACCTCAGGCGACTGACTGTATGGAGTTTGCACGTTCTCCCCGTGTCTGCGTGGGTTTCCTCCGGGTGCTCCGGTTTCCTCCCGAAAGCTGTCCAAAGATGTGCAGGTTAGGTGAATTGGCCATGCTAAATTGCCAGTAGTGTTAGGTAAGGGGTAGATGTAGGGGTATGGGTGGGTTGCGCTTCGGCGGGTCGGAGTGGACTTGTTGGGCCGAAGGGCCTGTTTCCACACTGTAAGTAATCTAATCTAATCCTAATACAGGCTACTAGACGAGATGGGATTGAGGTTCGTAAGGAGGAGGTGTTAGCAATTCTGGAAAGTGTGAAACTAGATAAGTCCCCTGGGCCGGATGGGATTTATCCGAGGATTCTCAGGGAAGCCAGGGAGGAGGTGGTAGAACCTTTGACTTTGCTTGTTCTGTCATCATTGTCTCCAGGAATAGTGCCAGAAGACTGAAGCATAGCAAATGTTGTCCCCTTGTTCAAGAAAGGGAGTAGAGACAACCCTGGTAATTATGGACCAGTGAGCCTTACTTCGGTTGTGAGTAAAGTGTTAGAAAGGATTTTAAGAGATAGGATTTATAAGCATCTAGAAAAGAATAATTTGATTCGGGATAGTCAACACGATGTTGTGAAGGGTTGGTCGTGCCTCACAAACCTGATTGAGTTCTTTGAGAAGGCGACCAAACAGGTGGATGAGGGTAAAGTGGTTGATGTGGTGTACATGGATTTCAGTAAGGTGTTTGATAAGGTTCCCCACAGTAGGCTATTGCACAAAATATGGAGGCATGGGATTGAGGGTGATTTAGTGGTATGAATCAGAAATTGGACAGCTGAAAAAGACAGAGAGTGGTGGTTGATGGGAAATGTTCATCCTGGATTCAGTTACAAGTGGTGTACCACAAGGATCTGTTTTGGGTCCACTGCTGTTTGTCATTTTCATAAATGACTTGGATGAAGGCTTAGAAGGATGGGTTAGTACATTTTCAGATGACACCAAGGTCAGTGGAGTTGTGGATGGTGCTGAAGGACGTTGCAGTTTACAGAGGGACATAGATAAGCTGCAGAACTGGGCTGAGAGGTGGCAAATGGCGTTTAATGCAGAAAAAGTGTGAGGTGATTCACTTTGGAAGGAGTAACAGGAATGTAGAATCCTGAGCTATTGTAGATGAGCAGAGAGATCTCGGTGTCCATGTACATAGATATCTGAATGTTGCCACCCAGGTTGATAGGGTTGTTAAGAAGGCATACGGTGTGTTAGCTTTTATTGGTAGAGGGATTGAGTTTCAGAGGCATGAGGTCATGTTGCAGCTGTCCAAAACTCTGGTGCGACCGCACTTGGAGTATAGCGTACAGTTCTGGTCACTGCATTATAGGAAGGATGTGGAAGCTTTGGAAAGGGTGCAGAGGAGTTTTACCAGGATATTGTCTGGTATGGAGGGAAGATCTTATGGGGAAAGGCTGAGGGACTTGAGGCTGTTTTCGTTAGAGAGAAGAAGGTTGAGAGTTGACTTAATAGAAACATGCAAGACGATCAGAGGGTGAGACAGTGTGGACAGTGAGAGCCGTTTTCTTCAGATGATGATGGCTAACGCGAGGGGACATAGCTTTAAATTGGGAGGTGATAGATATAGGACAGATGTCAGAGGTAGTTTCTTTACTCAGAGAGTAGTAAGGGTGTGGGAAGCCCTGCCTGCAACAGTAGTAGACTCACCAACTTTAAAGGCATTTAAATGGTCATTGGATAAACATATGGATGAGGATTGAATAGTGTAGGTTAGCTGGGCTTCAGATTGGTTCCACAGGTCGGCACAACATTGAGGATCGAAGGGTCTGTACTGCGCTGGAATGTTCTATGTTCTATGATCTAAAGTTATGGGGAAAGCTGTTTATAGATGACATAGGATTGTGTGCAGAGTAAGATTCAACCAGCAACAAGAAATTGATTGGTTTGTGCAATTGTGATCAGTTGTGTATACAACCAATCATCAGCCTGGCAGCAGCTTTCTGATTGGTTGACCAGGTGTGAATGTGACTGATGCAGACAGGAGCCTATGAAAGGGAGATGATGTGTGGTTCTCACTCTGCAGTCAAATACATGAAGCCTGAAGAAAGAAACACATTTATACCCATTCGCTACCAGTAAGTAGTGCCTCCTGCAAAGAAATGAAAAATTTGCAGAAAGGAGATCGAAGAACAGGATCTCCTGGCAAGTAAAAGCTCAATGAACTTTGTGGTCTGGTGCTTTTGAACTGTGGCTCCAAGCGTTTTTCTATTCAAACATAAAAGCAGTTCTTCTTTTTATGTGTCTGTCTGCACATGTGTGCAGGAAATTTGAAAGAGGGTTAGCTTTGTAATGTGTAATGGTGGTATCTATGTCGACTTTCTGCTACATGTTGCAGTGGTTGCCATGACAGTTCATAGATATTGACATTGATAGTGATAAGAATGTATTAATTTGTTATAGATAGTAGCTCTTGTTATGTACAGGAACCTGGTTAAAGTTTTCCTTTAACTTGATTCTACCAGGTCAAAGGGCTCAAGACACCAGGTTACAATCCAACAGGTTTATTTGAAATCACAAGCTTTCAGAGCACGGTCTGTTCATCGGGTGAAATGAAGTGAGCACCCAGACACAGATTTTATAATCAGATAGATTAAAAGATCAGGCAAAAGTGAGGACTGCAGATGCTGGAAATCAGAGTCTAGATTAGAGTGATGCTGGAAAGCGCAGCAGGTCAGGCAGCATCCGAGGAGCAGGAAAATCGATGTTTCAGGCAGGAGCCCTTCATCAGGAATGAACCTCACCTCATTTCTGATGAAGGGCTTTTGCTCGAAATGTCGATTTTCCTGCTCCTCAGATGCTGCCTGACCTGCTGTGCTTTTCCAGCATCACTCTAATCTTGACTCTAATCTCCAGCATCTGCAGTCCTCACTTTCACCTAGGTGATCAATAGTGTCAGATGGTGTGAGCAAAATGTCAACAGCTGAATATCAAGCCAAAGGATGACCTATAATCTGATTAAATGAAGTAGAGAGATAATTTCAAAATATTTAAATTAAGGTGGTGCTGGAGACAAACCCAATGACTGGAATAACATGATAGGTGTGAGAGTCACATGCTGAGGGTCTAACCAAAATAACAAGTAATCCAAAACTGTACGAACTAATTAAAGTAGAGAGATCATAATAATTTCTCAATGTGATGGTGTCAAAACAGGACAGTGAGGAAGATTTTACTGATACAGAAGAGTATGGTGGGGTCACATACAGTGCGACATGAACACCAGATCACGGTTGAGGTCATCTTCATGAGTATGGAACTTGGCTATCAGTTTCTGCTCAGCGATTCTGCGTTGTTTTGTATCTCGAAGGCTGCTTTGGAAGACACTTGCCTGAAGATCGGAGGCCGAATATCCCTGATCGCTGAAGTGATCCCCGAAGGGAGGGAATACTCCTGTCTGGTGATTGTTGCGCGGTGTCCATTCATCCATTGTCATAGCGTCTGCTTGGTCTTGCCAATGTACCATGCTGACTCACATGAATGGGCGGTGTCCCCATGTGTAATAGTGGTATCCATGTTGACACTCTGATAAATCTTGCAGTGGTTGCCATAACAGGGTTGTATGGTGTTGTGGTCAATATTGTCCTGAAGGCTGGGCAGTTTGCTGCAAACAATGATCTGTTTAAGGTTTGCTGGTTGTTTGAAGGAGAGAAGTTGGGATGTAGAGATGATCTTGGTGAGATCTTCGTTGTCATCGATGACATGTTAAAGACTGCAAAGAACATGGCATAGTCTCTCTGCTCCCAGGGAGTATCTAATGATGAAGGGTACTCTATTGGTTGTATTCCATGTCTGTCTCCTGAGGAGGGTGTTGCAGATTTTCATTGGCATTTTTCGCTGTGACCAGTCAGATATAATGATCAATGAGTTGAGCATTGTATCCATTCTTATGAGGGCATTTTTCAGCATCTTCGGGTGTCCATTGCATTCCACCTTGTCTGAACAGAACCTGTGTATACGTAGGGCTTCTCTGTCTTTAACATGCTTAAGGTGGAAGCTACAGAAATGCAGCATTTCATGGTTATCCATGGGCTTGCAGTAGAGTGAGGTACTGAAGTGTCTATCAGACAATTAAATTGAGGACTTTGTGTGCTTTGATTAAATCATTAATCTTTATCGAGACACTGAAGTAGTGGGGCTTGAGAATCTTTTCCCAAGTGGGTTATAACGCAGCCAGTTTCAATATTCACTCACTCCTTCCGCCACTGATGCTCAGTGGCAGTAATGTGTACCATCTACAGAAATTCACCAGACCTTCAGACCACTCCTTCCAAACCCATGACCACCTCCAGCAGACTGGAGGGTAGTGAATACTGTGCCCTTATTCAAGAAGGGCTGCAAAGATAAACCTGGGAACTATAGACCAGTAAGCTTAACATTTGTGGTGGGTAATTTACTTGAGAAGATTCTGAAAGATAAGATATACATGCTTTTGGGAAGACAGGGTTCAATTAGGAATTATCAGCCTGGCTTTGTGAGTGGGAGATCATGCTTCACACAAATTTGTTATAGTTCTTTGATGACGTGACCCGGAAGGTTGATGAGGGCAGGAAAGATAAACCTGGGAACTATAGACCAGTAAGCTTAACATTTGTGGTGGGTAATTTACTTGAGAAGATTCTGAAAGATAAGATATACATGCTTTTGGGAAGACAGGGTTCGATTAGGAATTATCAGCCTGGCTTTGTGAGTGGGAGATCATGCCTCACACAAATTTGTTATAGTTCTTTGATGACGTGACCCAGAAGGTTGATGAGGGCAGGGTGGTAGATGTAGTCTATATGGATTTCAGTAAGGCCTTTGATAAGGTTCCACATAATAGGCTGCTTTGGAAGGTTAGATCGCATGGAATCCAGGGGAAGCTGGAAAATTGGCTACAAAATTGGCTTGATGGTAGGAAGCAGAGGGTAATAGTGGAAGGATGCTTGTCGGACTGGAGGCCTGTGACTGGTGGAGTGCCTCAGAGGTCAGTGCTGGGCCCATTAATGTGTGTTATCTGTATCAATGATTTGGATGAGAATGTACAAGGCATGGTTCGTAAGTTGCTGATGACACTAAAATAGGTGGTATCGTGGACAGTGAGGAAGGTTATCAGAAATTGCAGCAGGACCTTGATCAGCTGGGGATGTGGGCTGAGAAATGGCAAATGGTGTTTCATTATAGATAAGTGTGAGGCTTTGCATTTTGGAAATTCAGAGCTGAAAATTGTGTTGCTGGAAAAGCACATTCAAGGAGCAGGAGAATCGACGTTTCGGGCATAAGCCCTTCTTCAGCTTATCCAGCAACACATTTTTCAGCTCTGATCTCCAGCATCTGCAGTCCTCACTTTCTCCCATTTTGGAAATTCAATCAAGGTAGGAGTTTCATGGTGAATGGTCAGCCCTTGAGGAGTGTAGTGGAACAGAGGGACTTTGGAGTTCAGGTGCTGAGTTCTCTGAAAGTGGAGCGCCAGGTAGACAGGGCAGTGAAGGATGCTTTTGGCACACTGGCCTTCATCAGTCGGGGCATTGAGTATAGAAGTTCGGAAATTATGTTGCAGTTATACAGACATTGGTGAGGCCGCACTTGGAGTATTGTGTTCAGTTTTGATCACCCTCGTTATAGCAAGGATGTTAATAAAAGTGGAAAGAGTGCAGAAGAAATTTACAAGGATGTTGCCAGGACACAAGAGTCTGAGTTATAGGGGGGGAGTTGGTCAAGCTAGGACTTTTTTCTTTAGAGCGTAGGAGGCTGAGGAGGCGATCGTATTGAAGTGTATATGATCATGAGAGGCATGGATAGGGTGAGTGCACGCAGTCTTTTTCCCAGGGTTGGAGAATTAAGGACTAGAAGGCATTGGATTTAGGACCATTTGTCACAGCCATTTTTGGCGCGAGCGATTTGGCGTGGCGTATTGAAGTGTATATGATCATGAGAGGCATGGATAGGGTGAGTGCACGCAGTCTTTTTCCCAGGGTTGGAGAATTAAGGACTAGAGGGCATTGGATTTAGGACCATTTGTCGCAGCCATTTTGGCGCGAGCGATTTGGCGTGGCCTGTTTGGCGCAGCCTATTTTGCCGCAGACCCATTTAGGTGCAGAACTATTTTGGTGCAGATATACAGTAGTCATCAACGAAAATCAACCTAATAGTAGGAGAATTATTAAACGGGTAGTTTTCAGTAGTTTGTAGTTATTATTAAAATAATTAGTCATCAAAGAAGAACAACTGTAGAGGGAACTTTAAAGGTGATTAACGAGTGCCTAGAGAAATTGTCGGAAGCTTGCCAAGGAACAATGCCTAACCACAGAGCGCTGAAGAAAATGGTTCGTAGGACAAAGAAAGAAATTGCTGCTTACCCAGTAAATCCAAAAAATTTAGAAGAACTTGTAATTCCAATTAGCTTTAAAACATATTAGAACATAGAACATAGAACAATGTAGCACAGGACAGGCCCTTCGGCCCACGATGTTGTGCCGAACATTTGTCCTAGCTTAAGCACCCATCCATGTACCTATCCAATTGCCACTTAAAGGTCGCCAATGATTCTGACAAATATTCTGTTAATGAATATAATGAAGAACAATTTTTACCAGCCGACAGCGGGAGCACCACCTGCAGAATTCTTATATTTGGAAGAAAAAGGAACGCCGAGTTTCTGAAACAATCAAAAACGTTATATGTTGATGGAACATTCAAAATTTCCCCACCTCTATTTTCACAAGTTTATGTCACTTTAGGGGAAATACATAAAGGTGTGTTCCCACTGTTGTATGCTTTACTCCCAAATAAGTTACGAACAACGTATGATAAATTATTTGAAATGGTTCTGGAAATACAGCCTGAATGCCGCCCTGACATTATCAACTGTGACTTTGAACTTGTACATCTCGTAGCAGGGCACGATATTCCGTTGAAATTAAAGAAATTCAGGGAATTTAATGGATTATATTTTCTTCTTTTTTAGAAATTTTGAGGATCTACGGTTAAGTGTGGACTAATCACAGACTAAATGCAGTTGATACACAAATAACTACAAACTACTGGAAAGTACCCATTTAATAATTCTACTATTAGGTTGATTTTCGTTGATGACCACCGTATATCTGCGCCGAAATAGTTCTGTGCCTAAATGGGTCTGTGGCAAAATAGGCTGTGCCAAACAGGCCGTGCCAAACCACTCGCGCCAAAATGGCTGTGCCAAATGGTCCCACTCCGGAGGGCATCAGTTTAAGGTTAGAGGGAAAAGAACCTGAGGGGCAATCTTTTACATAGAGGGTGGTACGCATATGGAATGAGCTGCCAGTGGAAGTGGTTGACATTAACACCATTTAAAAGGCATTTGGGCATATACACAGATAGGAAAGGATTAGAAGGATAAGGGCCAAGTGCAGGGAAATGGGGTTTGCGTAGATGAACATTTTGGTTGGCATGGACCAGTCTGGGCCAAAGGGCCTGTCTCTGTGCTGAAGGACTCTATGACTCTTTAACTTCCATCTGGAAGGACAACAGCAGCAGATACAAGTTCCCCTCCAAGCCACTCACCCTCCTGACTTGGAAATATATGGCCGTCCCTTCACTGTCACTGGGTCAAAATCCTAGAAACACCTCCCATAGAGAATGAAAAAGAGATGGATAATGAGAACCAGGCAAAAAGGGGGAACTGAAAAAGCAACTAAGAGAGTATGGGGAGAGACTGGCACTGAAGGTAAAAGGGAAACCAAAGTTTTCATTGGACATGTAAATGGTAAATTGGTGATAAGAGCAGAAGTGGGGCTTATAAGGGATTAAATAACAAGGGGATTTACTCATGAAGGTAGGACCATGACTGGGGTACTAAATCATGCTTTCTTTCTTCACCAAGAAGGGAAATGCTAGACTAGTTACAGTGAAACAGGAGATGGTTCAGACATTAGAAGTGTTCAAAATTGACAAAGAAGAAACATTGGATAGGCTGGCTGTACTTAAAGTCGAGTAAACACGAGGAACAGATGAGATATATCACAGGAGTATGGACATTACAAAGGCAGTAAACATAATGTCTTTACCACAGAAAATGGTTGAAGCCAAAACGTTGAGTGCTTTGAAGAAAGGATTAGATATAGTTCTTAATGTTCAAGGTATCAAAGGTTATGGGCCTAAAGTGAGAACAAGGTTTGGAGATGGGTGATCAGCCATGGCCATATCAAATGGCAGAACAGCCTCAAAGGGCTGAATGGCCTACTCTTGCTCCTATTTTCTCTGTTCCTATGGTTCAGTCTCCCTCAGACTCAAGGATGGTGCCAGGTGACTGGAGATTTAAAAATGTTATTGCCTTGGGTTGTAAAAATAAGTCCAGCAACTACAAGGAGTCACTTGGGGAGTTAATGGCCGAGTGGTATTATCACTGCACTACTAATCCAGAGACCCAGATAATGTTCTGGGGTTGCTGAATTGAATAAAAATCTGGAATTAAGATTCGAAAGATGACCCTAAATCCATTCCTAATAGTTGGAAAAACCCATCTGGTTCACTTCTGCCCTTTAAGGAGGAAAACCGTCCTTACCTGGTCTGGCCTACATGTGACTCCAGACCCACACCAATGGGGTTGACACTTAATTGCCCTCTGGGTAATAAATGCTGACCCAGCCAGTGACGCCCACATCCTGTGAATGAATTAGAAAAAAAATGTTTACCCTCAATGGTTGGGAAACATTTTGAGGCAATAATATGGGACAAAACTAACAGTTATTTTTGCAAATGTAGGTTAATTGAGCATGGATTTATTAAAGGCAAAGTATGTTTAACTGACTTGCTGAGTATTTTAATGGGGTAACAGGATCGATGAGGGTAATGCAGTCAATGTGGTGTAGGTGGACTTTCAAAAGGAATTTGATACCATGTTACACAATAGGATTATGAGCAAAGTTCGATCTAATTCAATAAAAGGGTAACACCAACATGGATGCAAAATTGGTCAAGTGATAGGAAGCCAAGATATATATTTTACATTTTATATTAATGTTGATCTTTCTCTGCACCTTCTCTGTTGCTGTAACATTATGTTCTCCTTCCTGTTCTATTGCCCTGATATACTTATGCCAAGTATGATTGACCTAGATTGCGATTCTTTTAAAGTATCTCAGTATATATGACAATAATATGTGGTAGGTAAAAGCTGTTTGTTCAACTGGAGGAAGATTCTGATGGAGTTTGTCTGGAAACATGGTTAGCAGGGACCGGGGTTCGATCCCAACCTCGGGGCGACAGTCTGTGTGGAGTTTGCACGTTCTCCCCGTGTCTGCGTGGGTTTGCACCAGTTTCCTCCCACTATCCAAAGATGTGCAGGTTAGGTGAATTGGCCATGCTAAATTGCGCATAGTGTTCAGGGATGTGCAGGCTAGATGGGTTAGCCAGGAGGAATGTGGGGACTGGGGCTGGACCTGGGTGGGATGCTTTCTGGAGCGTCAGTGCAGGCTGAATAAGCTCTTTCAGTACTGCAGGGATTCTATGCCTCTAAGAATTCAATGATTTAGGAAAGTACACAGAATTCCCCAATTTCCTTGTCTTTAGCCCCAGGTTGACAGAAAGCCCAGAGCAGGCTTCTGTACTGAACAAGAATTACTATTCATTACTCGGAAATAGACTGTGAATATCAACAAACTATTATAAACCATCGATCTATAACTCTATTCATTAAAATATAAACTACTTTATAAACACCTCTTCTACACAGACAGACAAATACAGACAATAAAGAATGGGTGTATAGAGTAAGACTGGGGAAGTAGTTAATGGTCTTCATCCACAGGGTGTGCTGAGATGATCCTGCTGCTGATCATGTTGTTTCTGACTATCTCATTCACAATCACAAACTGTTCAGCCAATCACATCATTGTTAGCAGGCAGAAGGTCTTTCTTATCGATAATTGGTCACTTGTTCACAAATGAATCCGCTGTGTGTTACCAGCCAACACTCCGTTCAGACCCAGCCTGCTGGCTCCAGGTGAAGTGTAGCCTAACCTCCACTGCTGCCTGGGCCAAGTAACTGTGTAAACAGCACTTACCCAGAGTGTCAGCATGCTCACTTTTAAAAAGTGCAGCAATCCTTCAATAATCATTGTTATGGGCGGCACGGTGGCACAGTGGTTAGCACTGCTGCCTCACAGCGCCTGAGACCCGGGTTCAATTCCCGCCTCAGGCGACTGACTGTGTGGAGTTTGCACGTTCTCCCCGTGTCTGCGCGGGTTTCCTCCGGGTGCTCCGGTTTCCTCCCACAGTCCAAAAAAGATGTGCAGGGTCAGGTGAATTGGCCATGCTAAATTGCCCGTAGTGTTAGGTAAGGGGTAAATGTAGGGGTATGGGTGGGTTTCGCTTCGGCGGGTCGGTGTGGACTTGTTGGGCCGAAGGGCCTGTTTCCACACTGTAATGTAATCTAATCTAATCTAATCTAATCTATTAAAGAAATCCTTCTCTCATTCCATTCCACAATGAAAAATACAGATAAAAAACTTTGGTCCTTATGAATCTATGCAGTGAGATTGTTGATTGATTTGCAAGTGTGCTCTGATTGGTAGAGGATGTTACCATGGGGAACGCACCTATTAATGGAGATTGACAGTTAACTGTCAAGGTTTGTTCTAATTTTAAACCAGCAGGTTGACTCCGACTGATTATTTTATTTTCAGTATTTTGTGATGGTGGGTGAACTGAGTGAGAGGCTGTTTACGACAAAGGACTAAGGAAGAAATTGCTGTACGTTTCAAAAACAAGTATTGACATCCATTGTGGCTGGTGTTCACACAGTAGCTTTGCAAGCAGAAGGGAAAGAAATAATCAGTTGAGCAAGTGAGTGAGGTGAGTTTCATTCAGCAACTGATTGTTCATTGGTTTATGGAATTGTAACCAGTTGTAGATGCCAAAGGCCATCAGCCTGACAGCAGCTATCTGATTGGTTCCTGGGCAGCTGAACAGCTTGTGGGTGTGAGCGATACTGGCAGGTGCCTTTGGACTGCTACAAAGGGGCAGATTGTGTGTCTTTGTCTCCAGTAAAATACTGAGAGAGTGAAGAAACCCAGTTTACTGGATCATCAGTTGCTGTAAACTGGAAGCTTGAACCAATCATCAGAGACTTTGCTGTTCATGTACCAACTAATTGTACCTCCTGTGAAGAAATGAAAGGGACCTGGAGAAGAGAGATTGAAGAACACAAGAAAAAGGATAATGTTTCGTGAACCCTGTGGACTGGGCCATTGAACTCCTTCCACTCCATCCACAACACCAAGATACTGACTGACCAGGAGTATGTAATACCTTCCCCAGTGGATCTTTGTGGAAGGTGCCACAGAGTTTACACTTTCACATTGTCTGCAGTTGAGCTGCCTCAGTGACCCCGAGGAGTATGTTAGCGTTGTTAATTGAAAGGACTGTCTCTTCACTCGGTCCTGATAGAGTGAAGCCCCACCACCTTCTCTGTATGATGCTCAGGAATAGCTCCACGTAAACAGTCCAGTGAAAAGCTCTACTAAAATGGAGGAGTGCAGTGAAGGACCTGTTAACCCCATTAGGCTCTCTGCAGTGCTGTACACCTGAGCGACTGCTTGTGAACCCAACCACACTCAAATTCCACAAAAAGGTTATTAAAAAAAAGCAACTCACATAATGCTTGTAAGTTGCCTGCATCAACACTATCCCTGAATATGATCGAATGAATGATTTTATGATTTTATCATCCCATGTATTTTACAAAATACAGTGAAAAGCTTTCATCTGTCACCATGATTTGATGCCATTTTGAATAATTTAAGAATAAGGATCAACAAAAGAGTCTATCGGGCTCAAGCCAGTTCATCACTAATGACACGTCCCTCCTCCATCTCCTCACTGGTGTCTACACTGGAGCTGAAAATGTGTTGCTGGAAAAGCGCAGCAGGTCAGGCAGCATCCAGGGAACAGGAGAATCGACGTTTCGGGCATAAGCCCTTCTTCAGGAATGAACACTGGACCCAACCAATGTCAGAATCACTGGGCCCACCTCGTGGGTTTTACCATGATACCCTTCCATCATCACTTCGTCAACCCCAGTGCCACACCCAACCAATGACGGAGTCACTAATCCTTAGGCACCATCTCTTGCCACTGGGCCTACCTCACAACGGTGCCTCCACAAATGTAACAGCTGCAGATACCGATGCCAGGTGCTGTGCTCCCCTCAGAAAAGTAAGTAAGGGCCCACTCAAGGAATGTGCAGGGATCCACTCTTCTCCATGCTGAGCTCACTCCCCTCCGCACTGGGCCCACTCTCCTCTGCACTGGGCCCGCTCTCCTCTGCACTGGGCCCGCTCTCCTCTGCACTGGGCCCGCTCTCCTCCGCACTGGGCCCACTCTCCTCCGCACTGGGCCCACTCCCGCACTGGGCCCACTCTCCTCCGCACTGGGCCCACTCTCCTCCGCACTGGGCCCACTCTCCTCTGCACTGGGCCCACTCTCCTCCGCACTGGGCCCACTCCCCTCCGCACTGGGCCCACTCTCCTCCGCACTGGGCCCACTCTCTTCCGCACTGGGCCCACTCTCTTCCGCACTGGGCCCACTCTCCTCCGCACTGGGCCCACTCTCCTCCGCACTGGGCCCACTCTCCTCCGTACTGGGCCCACTCTCCTCCGTACTGGGCCCACTCCCCTCCGCACTGGGCCCACTCCCCTCCGCACTGTTCCCGCTCTCCTCTGCACTGGGCCCACTCTGCTCTGCACTGGGCCCATTCTCCTTTGCACTGGCCCGCTCTCCTCTCCACTGGATCCACTGTCCTCCACACTAGGCCCAATTTCCTCCACATCAGACTCATTCAAGATCTGTGCTGGACCCACTCCCCTCCATGCTTAGCCTCCTCCCTTCTGCACTGGACCCAGTCTCCTCTGCATTGGGCCTACTCTCCTCTGCGCTGGGCCCATTCCCCTCAGCGCTGGGCCCATTCCCCTTTGTGCTGGATCCACTCTCCCCCACGCGAGACCATCTCTCCTCTGCACTGGATCCACCTGTCCTCGAGCTGGACCCATTCTCTTCCATGCTAGGCCAAATTTCCTCCACATCAGATTCACTCAAAATCTGTGCTGGACCCACACCCCTCTGTGCTTGGCCTACTCCTCTCCAGGAGAAAGTGAGGACTGCAGATGCTGGAGATCAGAGCTGAAAATGTGTTGCTGGAAAAGCGCAGCAGGTCAGGCAGCATCCAGGGAACAGGAGAATCAACGTTTCAGGCATGAGCCCTTCTTCAGGAATGAGGAAAGTGTGTCCAGCAGGCTAAGATAAAAGGTAGGGAGGAGGGACTTGGGGGAGGGGCGTTGGAAATGCGATAGGTGGAAAGAGGTCAAGGTGAGGGTGATAGGTCAGACTGGGGTGGGGGCGGAGAGGTCGGGAAGAAGATTGCAGGTTAGGAAGGCGGTGCTGAGTTGGCTTTAATGGTCTGACAGTAAAATGCCCTCCTGATGCAGTGGCATGATCTCGCATGCGAAATGCCACTCCATTGAGTCTGCATGTGTGGGAAGCTATACATCTAGGTAAATGATGTGTGTGGAGGTGCAGGTGAATTTGTGGCAGATATGGAAGGATCCCTTGGGATCTTGGAGGGAAGTAAGGGGGGAGATGTGGGCGCAAGTTTTGCATTTCTTGCGGTTGCAGGGGAAGGTGCCGGGAGTGGAGGTTGGGTTGGTATGGGGTGTAGACCTGACGAGGGAGTCACAGAGGGAGTGGTCTTTTCGGAACGCTGATAGGGGAGGGGAGGGAAATATATCCCTGGTGGTGGGGTCCGTTTGGAGGTGGCGGAAATGACGGCGGATGATACGCTGTATATGGAGGTTGGTGGGGTGGTAGGTGAGGACCAATGGGGTTCTGTCCTGGTGGCGGTTGGAGGGGCGGGGCTCAAGGGCGGAGGAGCAGGAAGTGGAGGAGATGCGATGGAGGGCATCGTCGATCACGTCTGGGAGGAAATTGCGGTCTTTAAAGAAGGAGGCCATCTGGGTTGTTTGGTATTGGAACTGGTCCTCCTGGGAGCAGATGCGGCAGAGACGAAGGAATTGGGAATATGGGATGGCGTCTTTACAGGGGACAAGGTGGGAGGAGGTGTAGTCTAGGTAGCTGTGGGAGTCGGTCAGTTTATAGTAAATGTCCGTGTTGATTCGGTCGCCCGAGATAGAAATGGAAAGATCTAGGAAGGGGAGAGAGGAATCTGAGGCCTAGGAAAGGGAGGGAGGAGTCTGAGACCTAGGAAGGGGAGGGAATGCAAAACGTGCACCCACACCTCCCCCCTTACTTCCCTCCAAGGCCCCAAGGGATCCTTCCATATCCGCCACAAATTCACCTGCACCTCCACACACATCTATTGCATCCTCAGCACCCGATGTGGCCTCCTCTATATTGGGGAGACAGGCCGCTACTTGCGGAGTGTTTCAGAGAACACCTCTGGGACACCCGGACCAACCAACCCAACCACCCTGTGGCTCAACACTTCAACTCCCCCTCCCACTCCACCAAGGACATGCAGGTCCTTGGACTCCTCCATCGCCAGACCATAGCAACACGACGGCTGGAGGAAGAGCGCCTCATCCTCCGCCTAGGAACC
>NC_057724.1:79874777-79924744 GCF_004010195.1 Chiloscyllium plagiosum | reverse complement strand
ACCTTGGCCTATCACCCTCACCTTAACCTCCCTCCACCTATCGCATTTCCAACGCCCCTCCCCCAAGTCCCTCCTCCCTACCTTTTATCTTAGCCTGCTGGACACACTTTCCTCATTCCTGAAGAAGGGTTCATGCCTGAAACGTCGATTCTCCTGCTCCTTGGATGCTGTTGACCTGTGCTTTTCCAGCAACACATTTTCAGCTCTGATCTCCAGCATCTGCAGTCCTCACTTTCTCCTCTGTTCAACATTTGTCTGTATTAATTATAGAATCATTGTTCCCTTGCCCTTTACAAAAATGAATGGATTAGCATTTAAAGAGGATCTTGCTACAAAGCAGATGAAAAGCTCCTATTGATGGCCTTCCACTCAATGATGGACTGCGCTGCTCTATCTCACCTCAACATATTTGAAGTGTTTTCTGAGCAATCAATTATTCAGTTTATTTTACTGTTACATTTAACAACCCCAGTCTATTTGTGGAACAGTGTTTTGATGTCAATAAAACCTCTTTACCCTTTAATAGGTCAAACATCAGTCTTTTCATTCCAAAACTGATACAAGTTCCTGCCTGTGACCTTTTGAACACATCATCAAATGTAAAGGACATTTCAGGGAAATAGGAAAATAATGTTTGTTCAGATGATTGGTTTCAGCTAGAGTACAGAAGAGTTGTCACAATTTCAAGCCTTCATCTGACCTTACTGGCTGAAGGAGGCCATTCTACCCATTGAAGTTGTGCTGACTCATTGAAAGAGCAGGCTTCAGTGTCTTCAAGAAGAATTGTCATTTGCAATTGGACCGGACAGGAATGCAACCAGACTGAGCTACTGACACAGCTCGATCTGCTCATGTGTGCTTCTGAAATTTCTCAAATACATGAAGGTCCTCGCTTACAATTACAAGTTAGTTCATTAATCTAAGAAAATGAACACAAGAGAAGTCCATTCATCCCTGAGCATGTTCCAACAGTCTGTTACAATGTGCATGTCTCAATTGTCTTTAGTGTAGGTCCATTTCTGTAGCTTTCCTCCACACCCCCTTGTGTGCTTACCCAACCAATATTGATCAATTGACATTTCTCCCATGCCCAATCGTCTTTCACCAGACAGAGTTCCAGATTGCCACTCCTCCTTTCTCAGAGTCAGTGCTTCCTTATTTGCTGCTTGAATCACTTGGCTATAATTTTAAGAACGTGTCCATTCATTCATTCGCCAGGAGGGGGTTACTTCTTCAATTTCAACACCATCAAATCTTTTATCAATTTAATCACATTGATCAAAGCATAGCTTACTCTTCAAAACTCTAGAGGGTGCAGACCAGGTTTCTGCAACCTATCTGAATCATTTAACCCTTTCGGTTTTATTCCCATGAATTTGCACTCGGCAAGCTGCAAGGGTGATGTCTCCTCCTTGACGGTGTGGCAGTTTGACAGGAATCCCACTGCTTTGTTTTTAGATCAGAGTGGTGCTGGAAAAGCACAGCAGGTCAGGCAACATCTGAGGAGCAGGAAAATCAATGTTTCAGGCAAAAGCCTTTCATCAGGAACCGAGGCAGGAAGCCTCCAGGGTGGAGAGATAAATGTAGTGTGTATCTGATGGTAAGACTACAGGGCAGCTTGCCTTTTGCTTTACAAGTTTTAGCCTCTGAGCAAAGTACCAGAAGATAACAATTGATATCATAGCTATTTCACAGCTTACCTCAAGGGCATGAATATTTATACATGTGTTAACCTCTGGGCAGAATTTCCACTCCATTGAGTGGCAGAAACAATGGTAAGATATATGTGAAAATATGCTAAAAGTTAAAAAAAAATCATATGTTGACTTTATAATTCTAATTTTCCCTGTAAGTTTTACGTGGTGGCTTCAGAATCTCACCAATAAGTGATGATTACATGTTTTCCATGCACTGCATCTCAATAATAGGCAATAAATTTCTATGCAGCTTCTAATCTCTCCGTCCCTGAGAAACTGGATGGTGTCAATTCCAAATCTGCAGCAGGAAGTGGAAACATGGGCCTTAGTACTGCTCCTGGACTGGGCCCAAAACTCAGCACTGGCCCAAGACTCGAGCATAACAAGAAGTTAAGAACTTAAGAACTCAGAGTACCAGCAGGGAATTCAACCCCTCCAAGGTTGAGAGTGTAGTGTTGGAAAAGCACAGCAGGTCAGGTAGAATCCGAGGAGCAGGAGAATTCAACCCCTGTAGTCTTTTCCACCATTTAATTTGATCCTGACTGATTTCATCTTGGTCTCAGATCCACTTTTCTACCCACTCACAACGACCCTTTCACTCCCTTCATTCTCACCCCCATCCACCTATTGTACTCTTTGCTACCTTCTCCCCACCCCCACCACCCTCCCATTTATCTCTCCACCCTGGAGGCTCCCTGCCTCTATTCCTGATGAAGGGCGTTTGCCCGAAACATTGATTTCCCTGTACCTCAGATGCTGCCTGATCTGCTGTGCTTTTCCAGCACCATTCTGATCTAAACTCTGGTTTCCAGCATCTGCAGTCCTCACTTTTGCCTGGAATCCCACTGCGTCAAGGGTATATCTTGTTTACTTGTGGGATATGGGTGTCACTGGCAGGGCCCAGCATTCAATGTCTGTCCCTAATTGCCCCTTGAGAAGGTAGGGGTGAGCTGCCTTTTGAACTGCTGCAGTCCCTGTGCTGTAGGTAGACCCACAACACCCTAAGGGAGGGAATTTCAGGATTCTGACCCAGCGACACTGAAGGAACGATGATATATTTCCAAGTCAGGATGATGAGTATCTTGGAGGGGAATTTGAAGGTGTTCCTGTTCCGATGTACCTGCTGCCCTTGTCCTTCTAGGAAGTGGTTGTGTGCTTGGAAGGTGCTGCCTGAGGATCTTTGGTGAATCTCTGCAGTGCGTCTTGGAGATGATAAACACTGCTGCTACTGAGCATTGGTGGTGGAGGGAATGGGTGCTTGTGGATGTGATACTAAATTTGTAAATAAATGCACATAATCTGGAACTTTCCATGTTCAAAGAGAAGAAAGCTCTACTTATATAAACATTTCTTCAAATCTCATCAAGTTCTTGGACATTGTCAGGCTAAATGCAGCCAGTTGGTCACTTTAGAAATGTCCTCTCTTATGTGATGATGTAGAGATGCCGGTGTTAGACTGGGCTGGACAAAGTTAAAAATTACACAACACCAGGTTATCGTTCAACAGGGTTATTTGGAAGCACTAGCTTTCGGAGCGCTGCTCCTTCATCAGGTATAAGATCGTAGCACACAGAATTTATAGCAGAAGTTTACAGTGTGATGTAACTGAAATTATTTATTGAAAAAGAACTAGATTGTTTGTTAAGTCTTTCATCTTTTAGAATGACCATGTTGGTTTCAGTACTTTCATATGTAAATCCCAGAACTTTCTTAAAGTTACATTCTCAAATGAACTTTAACAATAGTGCCATATCGGCCCAAATAATGCATTGAGGTTGTGAGGTGCCCTGTGTGAGGCTGTCTGTGCCCCAGTGTTCAGACTGATTCTAATCAAAGAAAGGGATTTACAGAATCGTACATAGATTCATGCAGTTTTTGATTAAAGTAAGATGTAACTCTGCAAGAACAAATTCCTTCAGAGTTCCCTACGCACCCTCATCCCACGTACTTCTCGCGTAGGCGACTTCTACTGCCTTCCAAAAGATACACAAAGCCAACACACCAGGACGTCTCATCGTATCAGGCAATGGGACCCTGTGTGAGAATCTCTCTGGCTATGTTGAAGGCATCTTGAAACCCATTGTACAGGGGAGCCCCAGCTTCTGTCACGACACTGCAGACTTCATACAGAAACCCAGCACCCATGGACCAGTCGAACCGGGAACATTCCTCCTCACAATGGACGTTTCCGCACTCTACACCAGCATCCCCCACAATGACAGCATCGTGGCAACAGTCTCAGTACTCAACACCAACAACTGCCAATCTCCAAACACCATCCTACAACTCATCCACTTTATCCTTGATCACAATGTCTTCACCTTTGACAACCAGTTCTTCATCCAGACACACGGAACAGCTATGAGGACCAAATGTGTACCCCAATATACCAACATTTTCATGCACAAGTTCAAACAAAACTTCCTCTCTACGCAGGACCTCCAACCAACACTATACACCAGGTACATTGACGACATTTTCTTCCTGTGGACCCACGGTAAGGAGTTACTAAAACAACTACACAGTGATATCAATGAGTTTCATTCCACCATCAAACTCACCATGGATTACTCTCTAGTATCTGTCTCATTCTTGGACACATACATCTCCATCAAGTGTGGGCACCTTAGCACCACACTCTACCGCAAACCCACAGATAATCTCACAATGCTACACTTCTCCAGCTTCCACCTGAAACATATTAAAACAGCCATCCCCTACGAACAGGTCCTACGCATACACCGGACCTGTTCAGATGAGAAGGAACATGATGGGCACTTGGAAGTACTCAAGGATGTCCTCATAAGAACAGGGTACGATGCTCAACTCATCGACCGCCAGTTCCGATGTGCCACAGCGAGAAACCGTAATGACCCCCTCAGGAGACAGACACGAGCTGCAACCGACAGGGTACCCATCGTTGTCCAGTACCTCCCAGGAGCCGAAACACTATGCCATGTTCTTCACAGCCTGCAACACATTATCAGTGAGGATGAGCATCTCACCAAGAACTTCTCCACACCTCAACTGCTCACCTTTAAACAACTACAAACCTCAAACAGATCATTGTTTGCAGCATACAACCCTGTCACGGTAGGCGCTGCAAGACGTGTCAGAGTGTTGACACGGATACCACCATTACGCGTGGGGACATCTCCCACCATATATGTTGCAGGTACTCCTGTGACTCAGCCAACGTTGTCTATCTCATCCGTTGCAGGGTAAGGATGCCCTGAGGCATGGTGAGACCGAGCAGACACTACATTAACAGATGAATGGACACCGCACAACAATCACCAGACAGGAGTGTTCCCTCCCAGTTGGAGAACACTTCAGCGGTCTGGCACATTCGACCTTGGACCTTCGGGTGACCATCCTCCAAGGCTGAACTTCGGGACAGGCATCAATGCAAAATGGCCAAGCAGAGGCTGATAACCAGGTTCGGTACCCCTGAGGATGGCCTTAACCGGGACCTTGGGTTCATGTCACACTACAGGTGACCCCACCACACACACACACAAAACCCTCACATACACATATACAAAAACCCACATGCACACATACACATATAAGTTTGTGGGGTGAATTTGTACTTGCAGAGTTACATTTTATTTTGCTCAAAAACTGCACAAATCCATGTAAGATTCTGTAAATCCCTTTTTTACATTAGAATCAGTCTGAACACTGGGGCACAGACAGCCTCACACAGGGCACCTCACACCTTCAACGCATTATCTGGGCCGACATGGCACCTACTGTTAAAGTTCACTTGAGAATGTAACTTGAAGAAAGTACTGGAATTTACATATGAAAGAACTGAAACCAACATGGTCATTCTAAAAGATGAGAGACTTAACAAACAATCCAGGAATTTTTCAATATATAATTTCAGTTACATCTCACTATAAACCTTTGCTATAAATTCTGTGTCCTGTGATCTTATACTCCACAACCACCCGATGAAGGAGCAGCACATAAACCTGTTGGACTATAACTGGTGTTGTGTGATTTTTAGCTTTGTCTCTGGTGTGATGTATGCTGTTATGGCAGCCCATGCTACACAGCAAGATCTCACAAATTACAAAATGCCACGAGTGACCAGTTAATGGTCTGATAGTGATGGCCACGGTGTGAAGGCTAGACCAGGTACCCTGCTCTTCCTCATAGTGCCACAGAAATGTTCATCTTCAGCTCAAGGCTGGGATTAAACGTCTCCTCTCAGTGTGCTACACAATGAGCTGCGCTATGATCGGCCGTGAGCTCAAGTACTGGACCATCAGTCTCAGGAGTGAGGGTGCATAATGACAGCAACACAACTTGTATTTCTATAGCACCTTCAATTTATCGAAAATATCCCAAAGCACTTCACAGAATAATGATTGAGTCAAAATTGACACTTTTCCTTTTGTTTTGCCTCTAGTTTGTTGTGGTTTCCCTCACCTCCATATTACATGTGCTGACCCCCAGGAGCATGCATTTTCACAGCAAAATAACTGCAATAATTCTGCAATTCACAAGAATGGTTCCAGGCGTAAGGAACATCAGTGAAGAGGGTGGATTGAAGAATTTGGGACCGTTCTTCCTGAAGAGAAGAAAACTGAGAGGAGATTTGATAGAGGTTTTCAAAATCGTGAGTGCGCTGCGTAGAGTAGATAGGAAGAAGTTGTTTCCACGATTAAAAGAAACAAGAATGAGGAAAGGTATAGATTTTAAAGTGATACACAAACAAAGCAAGGGTGATATGAGAAAACATTTTCATGCAGCAAGTAGTTAGCATCTGGAATGCACTGCCAGGAACCATAGAACATCGAACATTACAGCACAGGGCAGGCCCTTCGGCCCTCGATATTGTACCAACCTGTGAAACCAATCTGAAACCCATCTTACCTACACTATTCCATTATGATCCATATGTTTATCCAATGACCATTTAAATGCCCTTAAACTTGGTGAGTCTACTACTGTTGCAGGCAATGAGTTCCATGCCCCTACTACTCTCTGAGTAAAGAAACTACCTCTGACATCTGTCATATATCTATCACCCCCCAATTTAAAGCTATGCCCCCTTGTGCTAGCCATCACCATCCAAGGAAAAAGGCTCTCCCAGTCCACCCTATGCAACCCTTTTATTATCTTATGTCTCAATTAAGTCACCTCTCAACTTTCTTCTCTCTACCAAAAACAGCCTCAAGTCCCTCAGCCTTTCCTCATAAGACCTTCCCTCCATATTAGGCGACATCCTAGTAAATCTCCTCTGTACCCTTTTCAAAGCTTCCACATTCTTCCTATAATGCGGTGACCAGAACTGTACACAATACTCCAAGTGAGGCCGCACCAGAGTTTTGTACAGCTGCAGCATGACCTTGTGGCTCCGAAACTCAATCCCTCTACCAATAAAAGCTAACACATCGAATGCCTTCTTAACAACCCTATCAACCTGGTTGGCAACTTTCAGAGATCTACTTTACCTGGACACCGAGATCTCTCTGCTCATCTACATTAACGAGAACCTTACCATTAGCCCAGTACAGTACTCTTTATTCCTGTTACTCCTTCCAAAGTGAATCACCTTACACTTTTTTGCATTAAACTCCATTTGCCACCTCTCAGCCCAGCTCTGCAGCTTATCTATATTCCTCGATAACCTACAACATCCTTCATCACTATCCACAACTCCACTGACCTTAGTGCCACCCACAAATTTACTAACCCATCCTTCTATGTCCTTATCCAGGTCATTTATAAAAATGACAAACAGCAGTGGACCCAGGACAGATCCTTGCGGTACACAACTAGCAACTGAACTCCAGAATGAATATTTCTGTCTTCTTTCAGCAAGCCAATTTCTGATCCAAGTTGCTAAATCACCCTCAATCCCATGCCTCTGTATTTTCTGCAATAACCTACCGTGGGGAATCTTATCAGACGCCTTACTGAAATCCATATACACCATACCACCGCTTTACCCTCATCCATCTATTTGGTAACCATCTCAAAGAACTCAATAAGTTTTGTGAGGCAAGACCTACCTTTCACAAAACCGCGTTGGCATTTCCCTAATCAACTTATTTTTTCTAGATGATTATAAATCTATCTCTTATAACCCTTCCCAATACTTTACCTACAACCAGTAAGGCTTACTGGTGTATAATTACTAGAGTTGTCTCTACTCCCCTCCTTGAACTAGGGGACAACATTTGCTATCCTCTAGTCTTCTGGCACTATTCCTGTAGACAATGACGACATAGAGGTCAAGTCCAAAGGCTTGACAATCTCCTCCCTGGCTTTCCAGAGAATCCTGGGATAAATCCCATCCAGCCCATTTATTTTCACGCTTTCCAGAGTTGCTAACACCTCCGCCTTATGAACCTCAATCCCATCTCGTCTAATAGCCTTCAGTATTCTCCTTGACAACATTGTCTTTACCCAGTGTGAATACTGACGAAAAATACTTTATTAGCCCTTCCCCTATCTCCTCAGACTCCACGGACATCTTTCCACTGCTATCCTTGATTGGCCCTAATCTTTCTGTGGCCATTCTTTTATACCTGATATACCTATAGTGGGCTTTCGGGTTTTCCTTGATTCTATCGTTTCAGGGAACACCTCTGGGACATCCGCACCAACTAACCTAACCGCCCCATGGCTGAACACTTTAACTCCCCCTCCCACTCCGCCAAGGACATGCAGGTCCTTGGACTCCTCCATCGCCAGACCATGGCCACACGATGCCTGGAGGAAGAGCGCCTCATCTTCCGCTAGGAACCCTCCAACCACACGGGATGAATGTAGATTTCTCCAGCTTCCTCATTTCCCCTCCCCTGGCACACCAGCCTCATTCCTGAAGAAGGGCTTATGCCCGAAACGTCGATTCTCCTGCTCCTCGGATGCTGCCTGGCCTGCTGTGTTTTTCCAGCACCACATTTTTCAATTCTATCAGCCAATGACTTGTCATGTCCCTTCCCAGCTCTTTTTAACTCTTTCCTGATTAACCTGTAACTTTCAAGTGCCTGAACTGAACCTTCACATAGGATCCTATAATAAGCCTTCTTCTTCCTCTTGGCAAGAGATTCAACTTCCTTAGTAAACCATGGCTCCCACGCTAGACCATTTACTCTCTGCCTGACCAGTACATACTTCTCAAAGACCCGCAGTAGCTGTTCCTTGAATAAGCTCCACATTTCAATTGTACCCATCCCCTGCAGTTTCCTTCCCCATCCTATGCACCATAATTGCCTTTCCCCAGCTATAACTCTTGCCTTGTGTTATATACCTGTCCCTTTTCATCACTAAAGTACACATAGCCGAATTGTGGTCACTATGGTTCATTACCCGGTACCAAATGCAATGTGGCCTCACCCCTTGTTGGACAAACATGGTGGAGGGAGGTTCAGTTGAGACACTTAAGAGGGTTTTCAATGTTTATTAGGGATGGTAATTGTGTGCAGTGAATATGGGGGAAAAGCAGGAGGTTGGCACTAGGGATAGAACCAGAGCAGGCAAGATGGGCCGAATGGCCTCATTCTACACTACAGTAATTGCTTCATTCTGTGAATAAATTGAAATACAAAATGATAGTGTAATAGCTCAGTTTCTCTAACATTATTTTGTTTATCCAGAAATCCGACTTTGCAACAATGTTTATTTATAAAACGTAGCAAAATATCACATTTCACTTCAACACATATCATTAACATATCTGAGAAAAATACTGAATCACTTTGTGCGCATTTTTTTCCACTTTAATCTCATGCTCATACAAAATTCCAGATTACCGTTCATGGTAATATCAGGCAAGTGTTTTATTATCTCAGAAAATCAATTTTTGGGAATTGAGTATTTGGATTACTTCAGTCATTATATATGGTGACTGGATCGAGTTAGAAGGAACAGATGACTTTCAAGTCTAAGTGTTATAATTCCCACCTGCGGGGTTTCTCTTCACCTCAGGTCTGGTTCTGTTGTACACTCAACGGTAGACATACATCGCAGTGATTAGTCAATAACTTCATAATCACTGAAAAAAGACATGTGTTGTCAAAGGTTTTAACCTTGTACTCATCAGGACCAATGCAAGAAAGCCAAATTTCAAGCAATCACAATAAATTATGCTATAGAAGAAAAGGATGCTGATTGGTTGATAAGATGTAATTGTGTCTTTTTATCTTTGTATGTTTTTTAAAATTGTAGACTCAAATGAGAAAAGACCTGTTTTAAAACGAGCAGGTCAGGCAGCATCCAAGGAGCAGGAGAATCGCTGTTTCGGGTATAAGCCCTTCATCAAGAATCTCCTGTTCCTCGGATGCTGCCTGACCTGCTGTGCTTTTCCAGTACCACGCTCTCAACTCTGCTCTCTAGCATCTGCAGTCGTCATTTTCTCCCTGTTTCAAATGCAGGGCTTATGGGGATTGCTGAATGCAAGGAACCCCATCCTGATTGTGAGCATTGTCTGTACAGCTGTGGCTGCAGAAGAACTGGAGCTGACATTTTGTGTAGAAATGTAACTCTTGTCGGAAACAAGTAGTGGATTGGTTGATAGGCTGGTGACGATTTACCAATGAAATGTCTTCTGCCTGCTAACAATTATTTGCCTGGTTCAGAGTTGCTGGACAGCATGAGGCTGTGAACACAAAGCCATCAGATTAGGAGATACGGCAGTTCTCTGCAGAAAAACAAGCCATTTTAAGCCTGATGAAAACCAGTTTAACTTTCTGTACATTGCTATGAAGTGTGACTTATAACTGATTAATGGGAGACCTTTTATAAGTAAACCAGCTACCCTATGCCTTTTGCAAACAAGTGAAAACATTCAGAGAAACAGCACAAGAATCATATAAGTTCTGAAAAATAGTCATTGGATTTGAAACATTAACTCTGTTTCTCTCTTTACAGATGATGACAGATCTGCTAAATTTCTCCTTATACACACAAACTCAGCAACTTTTGTGAACAGGAAACATTGAACTGCTTTCCCAGTTTTTTGTTCTCTCGGTAATCGATGTTTTAGTCTCTGTCTGCCTGTATATGTAAGTGGAAGTTCACAAGTGAATTAGAGCTCTGATTAGCAGAGGTATATGCTGATGGCTTATCATTGTTTATGTATAACTCCCATGTTTTACTGAGTTAATAAACTTGGTCCATACTTCCTCTAAAAGACAGTGAAATTGGGAAGTTGGCGTAATTTTTGAAATCTTTAACTTTTGTGACAGCTCTGGAAATAGTGAGATTTGATTTGCAGTGCATTACCGAGTGAGTTATGGAAGCAAAGAGACTGGTTGATTGATGGAGATGTCACCATGGATACATCAGTGGTGATCTGTAATCTTCCAAATCTCTCACTGATGAAATGTTTCAATAACTCAACTCTCTTTTCAGCAACATTCAAACTCTGTGTGACTGAGCAACTCCATTACTGCTGGATTATATGATGATCAGGATGGTGGAAAGTGAGTCAGATGAAGAGTCGCTATTCTTTGCCGAGTAATTTCCGCATGCCCAATGTTTAATATGTACATGGAATGATCTCCTGGTTGTTATTTTAATGGAATGATTAACATCAGAGTTCCCAGTTTGTTAAAACAGTGATTACAGGCACATAATTTTGTAAATGCTCAACATAATTGTTAAATTTCTTGTCATGGTCACAGAAACGGATGTACCTTACAAATCCTGTAAAAGACATTAAAAATGTTACAGAGAGCAAATCTATCTGACAGATTGGCCTTGCTGATTTGATAGACGATCTCGAGAGAAAGAATTAATGCTTGATGGTTTGTGATCAAGATTGAGTGATTACAGTGATGTCTGTGAGTTTTGAGAAGATTTGTAGCTCAGGTTGAGGTTGTGGAGCGGTGTCTGTCTCAGGATGATCAGAAGTTGGAGGTTGATTAGAGGTCTTACTGTGAATTGTTATAAAATGGGACTCTATTCCAAGATATTCCCTATAAGAGATATCTTTTTCGAGGGACAAGTTGTTACTTGAAATACTTAAAGACAAATGGCTCTATTTAATTCTATTGTCTGCTTCGAATGAGGAGCTTTATCTGCACAGAAAGACTGAAGTGGACTTTTGTTGGTGTCATTTATACACTTCAGAGAATTGCGTGTAAGTCAATTATGAGAGAATGGTTGTGAGACCTGTTATTAAAATTGGCAAACAGCAGACTCATGTAGATTGGAATCAAGTTAACAGCTGGATTCAGCATTCATTTACCTTTCTGAAGGACAAGATGCTGCAGTTGGTTAGCTGATGTAGTGAACCAAACAGACAAGATTTCCGCAGTTTGACAGCAGGCTGTGAACTGCGCAGTTCTCACTGTCTCAAATTGTTTGGTATGAGTAGACTCACGGACTCCATGCGTTGGGCATGGGAGTATTAGAAAGACAAGACTCCTCTTCACGTGACCAAATTAAAGTTGGTGGGCTTGTTCAATAACAAACATACACCATAAATGGAGAGAAAGTATAGGAAGAGGAACTCTTCAGCAACAAACTCATCCCAAACTCAATTATTGTCTGCAGTATCGTGTTCAATTGGTAACAAAATCATTGGCCTGAGGGCTCACCTACCTTCCCACTAAAGCTTGCCAAACGGCCAGGTGATGAACACAATCATCCTCACCCCAAAAGACAAACAAGGAAAGGACAAGGAATGTCCTTCCTAGAGACAAACAATCTGTTGAGAAATGGACAAATTAATGTTGCACCTGATCTCTTTAAACAGAGTGTTACACCTATACCTTCAGCAACAAGTCCAAAGCAGAGTCTCAGGGAGAACTCAGTCTCAGATGCCAGAACAAATTGGGTTATGGAAGGCTTGCTGCCCAGTTAACAACCTTCTCCATCAATGAGAAAGAAAATGGAGGGGGGTGTGAAGGGGTGGTCGACTCCCCACTGCCTGAAACCTACCTCATAGTTAGTGTAGTCATCATAGAAACCTTCAGAATCACTGGTTACTTGCTGAATCAGAGGCTGCTATCAGTGTGATTACCTGCAGTAGGGAGGACAATATTCACTTCATGTTTGTGTTGTCATGGACCAGGCCAGACCCCTGCCTCAAAATATTTGAAGAAGGTAGCCTAGAACCTAACCTTTCTTATTTTAAAGGCAGATGTGAGTGGATATTCCAGGAGTGATGCAGCTGGTCAAACCACTCGGCTTTAAGCAAAACAGAATTTATTTAAACACTACAGTTAAAACACGAACAAAAGAAAACAGAATTTCGAAAAACTTAACAATTGGAAAACTTAACTGACCCAATATCACTACTTAACTGATTAACTCTTCCAATCCAGTAAGAATCAATAAACACACCTCTTGGCAAAAAGGTAAATTGAAACACAGTTTCTTGCAGGCAGGAGGGAGCAACATTCAAAGAGCTTTCAGGGAGAAAGTCAGTCAGGAATCACCTGCTGAAGCTTGCAACCTTCCTGGACTCCAACATCTTGTGACTGCCACAGCTAAACCAAACTAGGAAAAAAATGAACTGGGAGAACTGGCCACTCCCCTGCTCTTGCTAAACTCGGCTCTTTCTAGACCTCTCTGCACCTCCGCTTTTACAAACTGTCTTAAAAAACAAATCCCAAGGACAATATAATCTTGTTAAAGTGACAGCATTGACACAATGTGTAAAGACACAGATTTTGCTAACAACACAAAATTGATTGGTCCAAGGACTAGTGACCAGTGATCAGTGACAGAGACCTTTTTGCCTTTCAACAGTTTGTGATTGATTCTCTGATTGGAGCTGAGAGCATGTTGGAGTGAGGCTAAAGCGCTCAATTGCTCCTGAGCAGCAATCTCTGCTGTTCTCTGCAATCAAAACTCATGGCAAATCTGAAAAAAACCCAGTTTCTCTTGCCTGTGACTATTATCTGAGAAAGCTGTGACTATTATCTGAGAAGTCAGAGATTTTTTACAAGTGAACAAGCCACCTTGTGTCTCTTATCAACTGGTAGAAACATCCAGAGAAAAATGATTAGAGCCACATGCTGCCCAGCAGATCAGCCATACAGGTCATCCCAACAACAAAAGCTAGGAACAAACACTATGGAACAATATTTGCAGGTTTCCCCGTCTGCCTATAACCTGTGGTGGATGTTGTCTGTGTGGATTTTAAGAAAGCATTTGACAAAGTACCACTTAAAAGTCTGATTAACAAAATTGGGGCTTTTGGAATGGGAGGGTTGATGTTAACAGGAAAATGTGAGTCATAGGAAATGGCTATTTTTTAGACTGGATGAGTAGTATTTCTCAAAAGTCAGAATGAGGATGACTGCTTTTTGGATACAGATAACTTGGATCTTGGCAGATTAGAATGACATTTCAAAATTGGCAGAACATCACTGATTTAACTCTGAACCCAGGTTGGTAACATGGGGACATGGGTTTGAATCCTACTATGAGAGATAGTAATATTTGAATTCAATAAAAATCTGGAATTAACCTAATATTAAAAATTAATAATCAAAGAGCTGTGGATGCTGGAAACCAAAAACAAAAACAGAAATTGCTGGAGAAACTCAGCAAGTCTAGCAGCACCTGTGTAGAGAGAAACAGAGTTAATATTTCGAGTCCATGTGAATCTTTTTCAGAAGAGAAAGGTTGAGAAGAAGAGTCTCTGGACCCAAAACATTAGCTCTGTTTCTCTCTCCAAAGACACTGCCAGGCTTGCTGAGTTTCTCCAGCAATTTCTGTTATTGTTAAAATCTATCTGATTCAATAAACTGCCATCCTTACCTGATCTGGTCTACATGTGACTCCAGACCCACAGCAATGTGGTTGACTCTAAACTGCCCTCTGGGTAATTAGGGATGGGTAATAAAATGCTCAGGAGTTAGCACTGCTGCGGTAGGGACCTGGGTTCGAATCCAGCCTCGGGCAACTGTCTGTGTGGAGTTTGCACATTCTCCCCGTGTCTGTGTGGGATTCCTCAGGGTGCTCCGGTTTCCTCCCACAGTCCACAGATATGCAGGTTAGGGTGGATTAACCATGGGAAATGCAGGGCTACGGGAATAGGGTGGGTTTGGGTGGGATGCTCTGCGGAGAGTCTGTATGGACTTGATGGGCTGAATAGCCTGCTTCCACACTGTAGGGTTTCCATGATTCTATGTGTCTGAAAATTCTAGAACCCTCCAAAATCTCTGCTCCTGTCCAGGTTTGGCATCCTGTGCCTCTTGGATGTTGGCTCCAACATTGGTGAGAAAGCCTTTGTTACCTCAGTCTTAACCTCTCCCGAACATCTTAACCTCTTTCTCTTCACGTCAGTTGGTCTGATGAGACGATAGGGTTAGGGTCAGAATAAATGTCTCCTTGCCTCTCCTCAATCACCTTCTTTGGCTCAGCAGCAGGTTTTGTCCTCTGGTGAAATATCCTGCGTCCTTTTACTATGGGTGAAAAGTGCTACATAAATGCAACTTGTTTTTGTACAGTGGCTTCCTCGTTGCAGCTGGGGGTTCCACGTGGCTGAAATCTAAGTCCAAACTTTGATGAAAGGTTTATTACAATGATTATAAACGGAAACTTTGAATGTGTTAATGGTGATTTGCACAGGGAACAGGCAGGGGTCTAACAGAAAGTCGTCAGATATCAGAAATATACAACTACCATTTTGAGACTGGCAATGAGATCAGAACATAGAACAGTCCAGCACAGGAACAGGCCTTTGGCTCTCAATGTTGTGCCAAACATGACACCAAATGAAACTTATCCCTTATGCTTACCCTTGTTCCATATCCCTCCATTCCTTGCATATTTATGAGTTTATCTCAAAGCCCTTTAAACGCCCCTGTCATATCTGCCTCCACCACCATTCTTGGTAGTGCCTTCCAGACTTCTACAACTCTCTGTGTAAAAATCGTGTCCCTCTCACCTTAAATGTATGCTCCTTACTTTTAAGATTTCAGCTCTGGGTAAAAGATTCTGATTGTCAACCCCATCAAAACCGCTCATAATTTTATAAACTTCTATCAAGTCTCCCCTCAGCCTCTGCTGCTCTAGAGGAAACAACCCAAGTTTTTCTAGCCTCTCCTTATAGCCTCTAATCCAGGCAGTGCCCTGGTAAACCACTGCTGCACCCTCTCCAAAACGTCCACATCCTTCCTGTAATGTGGTGACCAGAAGTGAATACAATACTCTGAGTGTGGCTGAATTAAAGTCTGATGAAACTGCAACATGACAACCTGACTGTTGTACTCAACTCCTTGACCAATAAAGGCAAGCATGCCTTCCACCTTTACTTGCATAGACATTTCAGGGAGCTATGGACTTGAACCCCAAGATCTCTCTGTACATCAATGCCATTCAGTGTCCTGCCATTAACTGTATACTTTTCTAAAGCATACACTGTGCCTCGGTACACATGACAATAAATTCAATTCAAGTGCAGCACCTCACACTTACCCAGATTAAACTCCATCTGCCATTTCTCCGCCCATATCTACAACTGACCTACATCCCACTGTATCCTTTCACAACCTTCGACACTATCCACAACATTACTGATTTTTGTATTGTCTGCAAATTTACTAACCCACCCATCTATATTTTCATCCAAGTCATTTCTATATATCACAATGGGAAAGGTCCCAGTATGGATCCCTGCAGAACACCGCTTGTCACAGACCCCCGGCCTGAGAAACACCCTTCCACCGCTACCCTTCTATGGGCAAGCCAATTCTGAATCCACGCGGCCAGGTCACTGTGGATGCATCTTAATCTTCTGGATGAGCCTACTATAAGGGACCATGTTGAGAGCCTTACTAAAATCCATATGGACAAAATCCACTGCTCTAACGTCATCAATCACCTTCATCACCTCCTCGAACAATTCAATCAAGTTAGTAAGACATGACCTGCCCAGCAAAAGCCATGCTGACTGTCCCTAATTAGGGTATGCATTTCCAAATGTGTGTAAATCCTATCCCTAAAAGTCCTATCCAATAGCTTCTCAAACTTTGATGTGAGACTCATCAGTCTACAGTTTCCTGGATTATCCCTATTTCCTTTCTTGAACAGCGAAACTACATTAGCTACGCACCAGTCCTCCAGGACCTCTGCAGTGGCTAGCGAGTATACCAAGATCTTGGTCAAGGCCCCAGTAATCTCCTCTCTTGCTACTTAACAATCTGAGGTAGATCCCATTGGGCCCTGGAGACTTATCCATTTTAATGCTCTTTAAGAGACCCAATATCACTTTTTGTTGATCCCAAAATGCCTGAGCATTTTACCGTGCCCCATGTCCTTCTCCTCGGTGAATACAAACACAAAGTACTCATTTAGGATCTCCAAGCACAAGTTCCCTCCTTTACCCTTGAGTGGTCCTACCCTCTCCCTAGTTATCCTCTTATTTTTAACGCAGGTATTTTGATTGTTACTTTAGACGTATAGCAATGTTATTGACTTTCAATTGCCTCTGGGCAACTAGGGATGGCCAATAAATGCTGACCTAGCCAACGATGCCCACATCCCAAAAACAAATGATAAAAAAAACACTTTGGATATCCTGTGATTGCAATAGATGCTTTATAAATTCACCACTATTTTTTATACATTCTCTGATTAATTCTGTCTATTGTTAATTATTTATCTGATGCACATTTTGCCAAAATCACTTTTTGAAACCCAGTTGTTCCTGACAGTGTGAGACTAAAATGATTGACAAAAATAATATTTAGATTTCACAATGTGCTGCTTGAAGTCCTAAACAAACAGGTTTTAAAAAATGGACATAACTAGTCATGTTTGAAATTTATTAGAGTCATATATAATGCTGTCCTGGTGACTACAGCTGCACAGCTGCATCTATTTATTGAGACTTAATTGATTATAGCAGTACACACATCTCTCAATCCTCGCCCTGTGTTCCTAGACCTGTGATTGATGAGCATGAAGCATCATTCAAACTCTGGCTTCTTAAGCGTGTCAGTGTATTTAATGTCACAAAAGTTAGGAATCTTGAATTTGAATCTAAGCAGAATATTATTGTTTTCAAATAAAAAAAACCCAGTCTGGGGTGGTGCTCCACTCTGGAATTACCATCATTTCCTTTCCATTGGATTCTTAAGAAAAGTTGTACCGGACTCCAAAGTACTGAGTTAAGATGACAAACAGGACATTTGCCTTTATCACTCGTGGCATAGATTTTAAGAGCAGGGAGGTTATGTAGGAGCGGTACAATGTGAGGCCCCAGCTGGAGTACTGTGTGGCATTCTGGTCCCCACACTATAGGAAGGATGTGATTGCTCTGGAGGGGGCGCAGAGGGAGATTCACCAGGACGTTCCTGAGATGGAGCATTTCAGCGATGGGGAGAGGCTGGGTTTCCTGAGATGGAGCATTTCAGCGATGGGGAGAGGCTGGGTAAGCTTGGGGTTGTTTTCTTTGGAACACTGAAGGTTGCGGGGGAAGGGGGGACAGGGGGGATAGTGGTGGTTTCTGATAGAGGTGTGTGAGATTATGAGGGGCATGGACAGGGTGGATAGGAAGCAGCTGTTCCCTTTTGTTGAAGGGTCAATAACAAAGAGGCATCATTTTAAAGCGAAAGTCAAAAGGTTTTGAGGGTGATTGAGGAAAATGTTCTTTACACCCAAAAGCTGTCAGGAAATCTGGAATGCACTGCCTGGCAAAGTCGAGGTGGACTTGGACAAGCACTTGTAATATCATAACATTCAAAACCATGAGCCTAATGTGGGGAAGTAGATTGCATGTGGGTAGTAGTGTACATCTGGGATTACAGATTTGATGGGCCAAAGGGTCTTTTCTGTGTTGTATGATTCTACGATTCAAGTTTTGAATTAATTTTAAATTTCATAAGTGTCTTGGTGAGATTTCGGTTCAGGTCTTGAGATAATTGGTGTCTCACAATAACAAGGAACTATTATTTTCACAGCTTGTATTTATGGTCTTAGGACGTCCCGAGCACTTTACAACCAATGATGTGCTTTTGAGGTGCGTTCAGCACTGAATACCACTGCTACAATATAGGGACAATGGCACAGCGAGCTCCCACAGGCAGTCATGTGATAGTGACCTGATGATCTGTTTTTGGCCAAATATCGGCACAGCACCAATGGGATCTCCCCCGACAGTCCGTCGAAACAATTAGATTCAACCTGAGAGAGCAGATAGTGCCTCAGTTCCAATATCCCATTGAAAGGTCAGTGTCTCCAACTGTACGGCACACTCTTCAGACTCCCCGAGAGCATCAGCCTCAGTATTGTCCTCCTGTCCCTCTAACGGGAATGGAGCCCACAACTGTCTAACTGTCCCAGCTCTCACGTGAGAGGCCACTTCAGGATCTGTGCATTTCTGTAACTGGAATGAAACTTGAATTTAATCCATGAAGTATTTCAGCATTTTAGGATAGGAAATGGGTCTGTCGCATGGATAATTGATTGTTGCTGGGAATGAATAAGACATTCACACATTGAAATGAGAGCACGGGAAGAGATGAAAACATGTGCTGTATTTTGAATTCTGTGTTTAAAAGGAGAGCTGTCTTGTTCCTGTTTTGTCTTAGTATGCTTCTCTCTCCCAGCAGCAGCTGGGTAGCAGCAACAGGAGCCTGCATATGAAAACATTTCTTGCCAGCACCAGTCTGTCTCTGAAGGCTCAAACGCACTGACAAGGGTAAGATTACAGAGGCATGACTTCATTCATGACATCGGCACGTTTCAATGGGAGCCGTTCTCCCATCTCTGACATGGTAGGCAGTGAGAGCCAGTTCCAATCCCAGGAACGGAAGGCACACTCCGGGTTTGACCCTCCCAGTATTGAGGTGATGCCACACTGTCAGTAATGCTGGGTTTCAAACTGCAATGCTGCCAACTCTCCGATGAACATAAAGACATCCTATGGCACTATTCTGAAGAATGGTGTCCTGGCCAATATTTATCCCTTGATCCAATTTCATTAGATCACATGATGGATGACAGAAGTAGGCCATTCAGCCCATCAAGTTTGTTCCACCATTCAATGGGATCATGGCTGATCTGATAACCATCAGCTCCACTTCCTACCTTTTCCTCCAAATGCTTGATTCCCTTCCTGTCAGTCTCAGCCTTGAATGTAATGAATGAGAAGAAACAGTGACACAGTGGCTCAGTGTTTAGCACTGCTGCCTCTCAGTGCCAGGGACCTGGGTTCGATTCCGGCCTTGGGTGTCTATCGATGTGGAGTTTGCACATTCTCCCCAAGTCTGTGTGGGCTTCCTCTGGGTGCTCTGGTTTCCTCCCACAGTCCAAAGATGTGCAGGTTAAGTGAATTGGCCATGCTAAATTGCCCATAATGTCCAGGGATGTGTGGGTTAGCCTTGGAAAATGCAGGGTTACCGGGATAAGGTAGGGTGGGGCACTCTTCAGGTGGTTAGTGTGGCCTCGATGGACCAAATGGTCTGCTTCAATATCGTAGGGATTCTCTAGAACAGCACAGTCCCTTCGACCCTCAATTTAGCACCAACCTGTGGAACCTATCTATCCACAGTATTCCATTTTCATCCAGATGTTTATTTATGTTCCATAAGAAACTCTTAAATGTATAACCCCTTATTTTGAGATTATTCCCTCTGGTCCTAGACCCTCGCACTGGGAGAATTAACTTTGTCAAATCCCCCTGTGAATTTTGCATGTTTGAATAAGGTCACCTCTCATTCTTCTAAATTCTGATGAGTACAGGCCCAACCTACTCCACCTCTGCTCATCAGACTGTCCCAGTGCCAGCCTAGTCAACCTTCTCTGAACTGCCTCTAATGCCAGGATATAGAATCATAGAATCTTGACAGTGTGGAAACAGGGCCATTCAGTCTATCAAATCCACACTGTCCTTCCGAAGAGCATCCCACCCATCTTCCCTTAGATAAGGGGCCCAAAATTGTCCTTCAAAATGAACAGATACCTGGTCAATACGATATTGCTGTTTGCATGATCTTACTGTGAGCTAATTGGCTGTTGTGTTTCTTACATTATGGCAATTAAAAACGCTCCAAACCTCACAATGCAAATGTATTGATTGTCTGGGTCCCTTACGCAGAAGGATAGAAACACAGAAACATAGAAGATAGGAGTAGGAGGAGGCTATTCGGCCCTTCAAGCCTGCCCTGCCGTTCATCATGATCATGGCTGATTGTCCAACTCAATAGCCTAATTCTGCTTTGTCTCCAGAACCTTTGATCCCATTCATCCCCAAGTGCTATATCTAGCCGCCTCTTGAGTACATTCAATGTTTTGGCATCAACTCCTTCCTGTGGTAATGAAGTCCCCAGGCTCCCCACTCTCTGGATGAAGAAATGTCTCCTCATCTCTGTCCTAAATGGTCCACCCTGAATCCTCAGACTGTGCCCCCTGGTTCTGGACACACCCACCATCGGGAACATCCTTCCTGCATCTACCTGTCTCGTCCTGTTAGAATGTTATAATTCTCTGTGAGATCCCCGCTCACTCATCTGAACTCCAGTGTGAACAATCCTAACCTAGTCAATCGTTCCTCATACATCAGTCCCGCCATTCCTCGGAATCAGCCTGGAATCAGATCCCATATTACAATTAAAATTGCAGCTTCTATTTCAGTAGCATTAAATTCAAGCACATTAATCTCCATTCATCAGAAAAGACTTGAAACATCTTATTCTGCCTGCATATTGATGAGTAAGGAACAGGCTTGAATTCAGTAGAAAGACAGAGTTCACAGATTCCAGATCGTTTTGACCCAGATACTTTCTGGAAAGGTTTATCTCCCAGGAATCCGAGGATCACAGTAGACTTACAAAGGAAGAGGTGACCTCCCAGTGAGAGCAGGATGCTGCCTGACCAGCTGTGCTTTTCCAGCATCACACTCTCGACCCTGATCTCCAGCAGCTGCAGTCCTCACTTTCTCCTAGTGAATTGTATTAGCTGCAAAAAGACTTCATCCACATTCATGGGGTAATTTTGGAATAAGTCTGGAGTTTGGAGGAAAACACATTGCTTTTAAAAATCCATTTTGCCTTAAAGCAGAATGGTAGAAAAGGAAAAGTTAAAATGATAACTGGTTACAATTCTGCTGGATATAACCTGGTGGAGCTGAGCAACCAGTGAGAACATTCCCAGGCCTTCTTTTCTATTAGAGCATGTGGCAGTCCGATACTTCGCTGGCCAGTGACTGTGGCCTTGTATGGGATTTGCAATGTCAGAGATTGGAGTGGATCCTGAATGTTAAAGGATTGTCACCAGTATCAATGCTAGATCCTAGTCCTGAGGAATCAAAACAGTAGAAAACCAGTAATACTTGGAAATGAATGTACTGGCCATACTTGAGGCCTGAGGTAGATAAAACAAATCAGACCATCAAACCAGAAAAATATACAGTGCAGAAAGAGGCCATTTGGCCCATCAGGTTTGCAGTGTTTCAGTATGACCAGTAGATGCCATTTGCAACCTTTTCCCTTTTGGGAGGTCACATGATAGTGGGTGGGGGTGGATATGGGTCAGCCTACTGTAAGGGCAGCACTGGCAGCAAAGTCTGACAGTTGTTCTCCAATGGTCCCGCCCATCCCTCTGCTCAATCCCTTAATCGGAACGCTTTTGAATGACAGACTGCCCCCAGCCCATTCTCCTAGAAATGGCACAAACCCTGTTTGGTTTGCCCATGGTGCTACCCACATACTGACCTCCCACCCCCCATCATGTGATACCAACCACTGTGAATGAATCCATTGTGTGGTCATTAATTATCCACTTAAGGGTCTTAATGGATCGACAGGCTGTTCTGCCACTGATAGAATTGGGGTTAGAGTGAAATGGTGATTGGGTCCCCAGGCTCCCATCAGATGAAATACTCTCCAGCACAATATACCCCACAGCGGAGGGCACAACAGGCCATTAAATTGGGTCTACTACACTGGAACAGACTATTGGGTCCTTTAAACTCCATCGAAGTATCTGCTCATCCCTCTTTAACTAACTCCATCTAAATATATTCCGGTTAAGAACAAAGAACAAAGTAAATTTACAGCCCAGGAACAGGCCCTTTGGCCCTCCAAGCCTGAGCCAATCCAAATCCACTGTCTGAACCTGTTGCCCAATTCCTAAGCATCTGTATCCCTCTGCTCCCCACCTACTCATGCATCTGTTCAGACGCATCTTAATGGAATCTGCCAATGTTCTTTGTGCCTTCCCCCAGTTGTTTCCACCTGACCTCAACCATTCGTTGTATAGTGAATTTCACACTCTAACCACTGTGTTGAATTCTAAGCTGTTTCTCCTGAAGTCCTGGTTAGCTTTACAAGTGACTAACTCATATTGATACCCGTCCCAAACGCAGTGAGGAAGGAATATTGGATAATGGGTATTATCTCCATGAATGTCCAATTGGAGTGCTAGTGAAAGCTGAAAGACTTGGAGAGAACTTTGCAAATGTTATTGTTAATGAATTCTGGGTGCTTTTCATGTTTACTCGAGAAGTAACATTATGGTACAATTTTGGTAGCTATTGCACATCATGAAACTTGCAAGAGCAGAAGTAAAAATTAATTTTTTGTTTTTGAGGGCTCCCTTTGAGATTTTATTGTGGTCTACTTTTTGATTTTTAGGGCAATGTTTTGGTTTACAGGGGCTCCTTTACCATTCTCACTAACTCTTTTATTCGATGATGGCATCACATTGCAACATTACCCAGATCTGTATGATCTGGGAGTATTTGATCACTAAGAAACAGAATTAGATGAATTCATGAATATCCTCAAAAATCATCACAGCTCCATTAAATGTAAAGCCTCAACACACAAGGAAAGCATGACTTTCCCACACAGAGCAATGGAACAAATTGGCACAGGACAGCACACTGGAGTTGTTCTGTGTCAATGGATTCAAGTTCCACCAGGGCAGACGGTGAAATTTGAATTCAACAAAAATCAGGAATAAAAAGTTCACCCAGTGGCAACCCATGTAAACATAACTGATTGTCATAAATCACCGGGGGGCATGCTTTCAAAGTGATAGGGGGAGCGAAGATGCAAGAGGCAAGTTTTTTTTACATAGGGAAGTGGTAGAGTCTGGAATGTGTTGCTAGGGATGGTGGTGAAGGCGGATATGATTGGGGCATTTAAGGGGCTTTTAGATAAGCTCATGAATATGCAAGAAATGGAGGGATATGGACAAAGGGCAGGCAGAAGGGATTAGTTCAATTTGGCATCATGTTCAACACAACATGCTGGACCACAGGGCCTGTTCCTGTGCTTCACTGTTCTATGTTCTATCTATCTATATCCTAAGGTCCTTTAGGGAAGGAAATTTGCCGTCCTTAACTGGTCTGGTCTGCATGTGACTCCAGATTCCCAGCAATGTGGTTGAATCTGAACTGCCCTCTGGATAATTAGTGATGTGCAAAAAGTGCTTGCCTAGCCAGTAACACCCACATCCCATAACTAGTTACAAATGCTGTTGTTAAAACATCTCTGACATGAACTGCAAGACACCAAAAGCTATAATCTTTTTCTATGCATCTTTTAATCTTCATGCACTGGAATGTTCCAGCAAAATTATTTGATGTTTGTTTCTGACACAGTCTCCTCAAATAATACATAATGTATAAGACATTTCAACACAATTAGCAGCCTCCACACTTATTCACAATAGTAGCTCCTAAAGTCTGCAGCCTTAAGCCAGAGGTTCTACATTCATTTGCCAGGAATTCATTATCTCAGTTTCCCTGGTTCGCAGCTGGCTGGGTCTTCAGTTGTTGAAAGATTTTAAACTGTTCTTTCCCTTTTACAGACCCTCTTTCCCCTCTGCAGCCCCTCTTCCTCCTCCTTTGCAGTGCCAACCCCACCCCCCCCCACCCCCACCCCATGCAGCCACTCATCACCATCGTTGTGGTATCTCCTGCCCCTTTGTAATCTCACTTGTCTCCCACATGCCCCATGACCCTCAGCCTTGCTCCCCTGAGTCAGGTTCCTATTCCCTTTTCCAACTCCCCGAACCAACTGCTGGCTGTTTGTATTCATCTTCTCATCACTGCTCCAGTCACTGGCTTCTTCCACCCCCTCCTCCAATATTTACGGCTGATAGGCTCATAATGAACCTTTATTTATATCTTGTTATTCGCTCGTGGGATGTGGGCATGGCAAGCTGGGCCAACATTTATTGCCTGTCCCTAATTGCCCCTTGAGAAGGTGGGGGTGAGTTGCCTGCTTGAACTGCTGCAGTCTATGTACTGTAGGTAAACCCACAATTCCCTGAGGGAGGGAATTCCAAGATTTTGACTCAGCAACACTGAGGGAGCAGTGATTTATTTCCAAGTCAGGATGGTGAGTGGCATGGGAAGCTTGCAGGGTGATCTTCTCATGTTTCTGCTGCTCTTGTCCTTCTAGATGGAAGTGATCATGGGTTTGGAAGATGTTGTCTGAGGATCTATAATGCATCTTGTAGATAGTAAACACTGCTGCTACTGAGGGTCGGTGGGGGAGGGAGGGTATGTTTGTGGATGTGATGCTAATCAAGCGGCTGATTTGTCCTGGATTATGTCAAGCTTCTTGAGTGTTGTTGGAGCTGCCCCCATCCAGGGCAAGTGGGGAGTATTCCATCACACTCCTGACTTGTGCCTTGTAGATGGTGGACAGTCTTTGGGAAGTCAGGAGGAGTGTTACTCGCTGCAGTATCCCGAGCCTCTGACCTGCTCTTGTAGCCACCGTGTTTATGTGGTGAGTCCAGTTCAGGTTCTGGTCAATGGTAACTCCCCCAGGATGTTGATAGTGGGGGATTCAGTGATGGGAACATTATTGAATGTCAAGGGGCAGTTATTGGATTGCCTCTTATTGGAAATGGTCATAGCTTGGTATTTGTGTGGTACAAAATTACTTGCCATTTGTCAGCTCAAGTCCAGATCCTGTTGTATTTAAGCATGAACTGCTTCAGTATCTGAGGAGTCATGAAGGGTGCTGAACATTGTGCAAGAGTCTGTTAAGATAGCCATCTCTGACGGTGTGATGGTGTAGGTCATTGATGGAGCAGCTGGAGGTGATATGGCATAGGACACTACCCTGAGGAACTCCTGCAGAGATGTCCTGGAGCTGACTGAACTCCAACAATCACAACCATCTTCCAATGTGCTGGGTATGACTCCAGCCAGTGGAGATTTTACTCCTTGATACTCAGTGATTCTAGTTTTGCTCCGGCTCCTTGATTGAAGATTGTTGAGAAAGCTTCAGCCTTATCTTTCGCATTGATGTGCTGGGCTCTCCCACCATTGAAGATGGGGATATTTGTGGAGCCTCCTCCTCCATGAATTGTTCAGTCACCCATCACCATTCATGACTGGGTTTGGTAGGACTACAGAGTTTCGATCTGATCCCATTGCAGCCAATGATTGGAGCGGTGATTGGAGAGGCAGCTCCTCACTGTTTCTGTTCATTCTCCTTGTTGTGATTGGGGTAAAATATGGACCATCCCTTTTCAACTCCCATCAACTGGTTTTAATACCTGGGATCTTCATGGCCTGAATGGAAGAAAAAACACTGACTTCATATGGTCAGAGCAATCAGCTGACTGCTGCTTAGCCCACTTCCAGGAAACTTGTGTGAGATAAAGAGATATAGTCTCAACTAAAGTTTTCATTTCCAAAAGGCATTCAAACTGAGCCCTGTCTGAGTTACACCTTTATGGATAAGCTTCACATGTTGGAGATGAAAACACAGCCGACAAATTATCCATTTTGGAAAACAATGACCCCAGGTACAGAGTAGAAAAATGAGCTGTATTTCAAACAACTGCTTTGGAAGATCATCAGAGAACAAAAGATGGACTTGTCACTGAAACTGGAGAAGAGAAGTTCTGCCTCTCCTTCCCCTCCTCCTCTCTTTCTCCTTCTCACTTTCCATCAGTCTCTCTTGAAGGACACAGCCCAGTGAAAAATCAAATTGAAGAAATATTGTTTGCCACAAACTCAAAGCTTTGGGCATTAGTTCCTTCTGCTGAGGATACAGGGCCTCAATCAAACCGTAAGAGCGGAAAATGCTGAAGAAACTCAGCAGTTCTGGCTGTACCTGTGGAGAGAGAAACCAAATAAATGTTTCAAGTCCAACGTGACTCTTGTGCAGAAAACAGACTTCCTGTGCAGTTCTGTCAAGAGCTCACCATAGCCCACATCACTCAGACCCCCCTCAGATTCTGCCCTAAGACTCAAACTTGCACCAGTCCAAATAGGTTGCTATAAAATTCAATGAGAACAAGGTACAGGATGCCAGAATAGAAATCCCATGGGAAGCAAGCTTCGAATCACCCACTGATTTCCTAAAAATCAAACTTGTCAAAAACACCTGAGTTTGGCACATGGTTAATCGACTTGAACAATGAGAGGTTAAAGTTCCAGAAGGATACGTAGTCTAGGGAACATGGCCAGTTCAAAGCAGGGATGGAACCCAGGTGAGGGCAAAGAGTTTGAATGCAGAACGTATGTGTTGGCATCTCCTTTTCGGTCTTGGTATTTTGTATGGACCTTCGAATGAACGATCAGGGCAAAAGGGTAAAACCATATTCACAATTGTTCCTCTGTGTCAGTCAATTATTCTGATAGTGGTAAAAATGGACTATCCATTTTAAGCCTCCATCATATGAATTTAATACCTGAAACCTTACACAAGCTAAAATGATTCTAAAAAAAGAGGATCACCGATTTAAAATGGTCATAGTCATCATTCAATCGGGTTGAGCTAAGCTCATGAAACTGTCAACAAACAAAGTAAGCTTTGAGTGTCTGCCAGTTGTTGTTGGGGCAAGAAGGGTTGAATCTTTCTTTCTGATATTTTTATTAAGAGCATTTCCAATATTGTGCTAGACAGCAGCCCAATTTTAATTAATTGACCTAAGGGGCAACTTTTTCACTCAAAGGGTGATGTGTGTATGGAATGAGCTGCCAGAGGAAGTGGTGGAAGCTGGTACAATGACAACATCTAAAAGGTATCTGGGTGGGTGTATGAATTGGAAGGGTTTAGAGGGATATGGGCCAAGTGCTGGCAAATGGGACGAGATTAGGGGTGGCACGGTGGCTCAGTGGATAGCACTGCTGCCTCACAGCACCAGGATCCCAGGTTTGATTCTAGCCTTGGGCGACTGTCTGTGTGGGGTTTGCACATTCTCCCCATGTCTGTGTGGATTTCCTCTGAGTGCTCCGGTTTCCTCCCACAGTCCAAAGATGTGCAGGTCAGGTGATTTGGCCATGCTAAAACGGCCATAGTGATTGGTGCATTACTCAGAGGGAAATGGGCCTGGGTGGGTTGCTCTTCGGAGGGTTGGTGTGGACTGGTTGGGCCAAAGGGCCTGTTTCCACACTGTGGGGAATCTAATCTATAATTAGATTGGGATATCTGGTTGGCATGGATGAGTTGGATATCAGGGTCTACTTCTGTGCTGTACTTCTCTATGATTCTATAACTCTTAATCCCCAACTCTCCTCCAAGATTTTCAAATCCTGGTTAAAATTGTATGATATGAACAAAGTTGAGACTTCTCAGCAGCAAAACCCAAAAATTTAAAAATGGAACTAAAACAATGAGTTCCCCTTTTTAACACACACAATATAGAAATATGGATCACATCTGTAGCCAAACACTGCCCCCACACTTTCAAAGGCAGGCTCTCAACCAATAGTAAGGTAGCTTGAATCTTCATAAAAGACTGTTCCTGTGAGGATCCAACCAGTTTTCAGAGTGCTCAAGTACTTCAGAGGGCTCACAGGAGACAGTCATGTATCTCAGGTATAATATAACCAGCAACTCAGTAACATGTAATAAACTGTTATTGTTCAATCTCACCTGTCTCAGGTTTTAGACAGATATCCTTCTCCCCAGGAGCTCTACTAAATCAGTAAGGAGTATTGTTGGCAGTGAATCTGCACATAATATGTTGGCATTGGTGGCAACCAATGTTTGAAGAGATTCCGGAATGAGATTTGAGGCACAATTTCCTGCAATATTCAGGGTAACTATGTTGGAATGACATTTAACTAATTTGTGCTGGTTTTAGACAGAACCTTCATCAAATCAAAATTCCCTCAATCACTTCCACTGTTCCCGAGTTATATCTGACCCCAGTTTAGCTCATTAACATTTTTCCAATGCTGATGTAATAAAAATGTCAGAAAACCTACACAGGAATTATAGTGATAAGTCTTTTTGATTTCTTTTTCCAGAGTCTAGGACTTCCTACTATTTTGAATGTTTTTTTTCATGGAAGAAGTGTCTTTGACATTTCATTGAAGTAAACCTTGCTGCGTTAAATTGTTTAAAATGTAATGCAGAGAAGTGACAGTTGGATAGTTCCAAAATTCCATTTTGATTGTTTCCAGTAGTTTCACTCCAGCCTCCCTTTTCTTGTGGTGTTCAAATATTCAGTCGACTGCTCTCGATAATAACTATGATTGCAGAGACATTTGACAACAGTATTTGCTGACACTCGCCATTGTGGGTAATGAGACTTGTGTGTTCCTTCGGGAACAACATAGAACATAAAACATTACAGCGCAGTACAGGCCCTTCGGCCCTCGATGTTGTGCCGACCTGTCATACCAATCTGAAGCCCATCTAACCTACAGTATTCTATGTACGTCCATATGCCTGTCCAATGACGACTTAAATGTACTAAAGTTGGTGAATCTACTACCATTACAGGCAAAGCATTCCATACCATTACTACTCTCTGAGTAAAGAAACTACCTCTGACAGCACCCTTTCCAAAGCTTCCACATCCTTCTCATAATGCGGTGACCAGAACTGTACACAGTACTCCAAGTGCGGCCGCACTAGAGTTTTGTACAGCTGCAGCATAACCTCATGGTTCTGAAACTCGATCCCTCTATTAATAAAAGCTAAAACACTGTATGCCTTCTTAACAACCCTGTCAACCTGGGTGGCAACTTTCAAGGATCTGTGCACCTGGACACTGAAATCTCTCTGCTCATCTACACTACCAAGAATCTTACCATGGTCAGATACACAATACAGCAACATATAGATTTATAATGTCAGGCACAGGGAACAGTACAGTGCATGCTCAGGGAAAAGGCACAATTTCAGCAATTAGGAGAGGGGAGAGCAGACAGAGGGAGCTCCCAAGAGAAGGGAGGGCAGCCTGGAAGCTGGGGAAGAGGAGTGGGGGGTGGATTGAGGGGAGTCATGAAACAAAACGAGGAGAGGAGCAGGGAGGCCCTCTCCCCCTCTGTCTCCCTTCTTTCACACTCCCTTCCCTCCCACAGCTTCCCCTACTCCCAGTTCTCTCTCCAGTCCAGACGCAGTCCCCCTCCCTGGGTCCCAATCTGTGCACCCACCCAGTCCCATTCTCTCCCCAACCTCTCTCTCCCACCACCTATAGTCCTGACCTCCTCCCCCCCACCACCACCCTAAACTCTCTCTCCCATCAACTCAATCCTGACCTCTCCCCCTTACTCCCAATCTCTACACCCCCCCTCCCACCAGGTTGTGACTTCTCACAATCTGCACACCCATGATGTAGAGTAGCTCACAGCATGTGTTACTGGGGTTAGGGACTGTAGCTAAACTTGATGGCAGTGCTGGTAAACCTGTTGACTCCAGTGACATCGCTGCCTTACTCTCTGAAACCTGTCTAAAATATCCGACAAACTGGAGAAACAGCTGATAGATTCCCATCGGCGTCTGTGCAGAATGGGATCTCGTGAGTTTGTGGCTGAAACCAGTGGGATCTGCTGAGGCTAATCTAGGAACAGGTCCCTACATCTTTCACAGGCCACGAGAATGATCTCACTCAACAGCAGGAGCAGGTACCTGGAGGAATCAGCTCACTACTGACCCAGGGCAATCTCTGAGTTACACCAAACACCAACCACAGGAGGCACTCCATGGACATGGATCAGACATAGCCCCACACCCACAAACACTGGCATCCAACATGTACCAGCCTCTATGAAACCCCAAGGCACATCTCGGGCCTACTTACAGAATGCTCCTGCCCTTCGGGCTGCCCCAGTAACTCTCAGTGTAATGCTGCAGCAAAGACACTGTGTGCTCAGGAACACAGCCCCAGCTCAGGGACTGTACCAGGCTGCATCTCCCACCAGGATCACTCACTCACTCACTCACTCACTCACTCACTCACTCACTCACTCACTCACTCACTCACTCACTCAGAGCTGACCCTGGAATTTCACAGCATCCCTGCCCTGCCTTGTCTTTGTATTGCACCAGGTCCCTGCCTGTGCAACAAATGGCAGACACCATACAGACAGTGCCTACCTGGCAAGGCTTGTTTAGGTGCCCTAAGGCCTTAAAGTACAGAGGAGGCTGGTCAATTCTGAGCCATTTTGCCCATTGTCCACTGGAAGAATATTCCTTCATTAATTTGAATCAGTCTAACTCAGTGTCCAGTCATTCGCCAGCTAACAGCCAATCTAACTCCAAGCCTCCACCTTCGGGAATGGGTTGGGATCAGACGTGTGGCAGGGAATTGTAATATTTTTCAAAGCATCGCTGCTGGTACCTCATTGTATTTCCCCATAGTACCAGCATGTGGTAACTGGGTAAGGGGGGGCTCGATGCCTTTGCTTTGTTTTGAGTCTATCCAGTGATTAGTGTTAGGGTATACAGCATTCTAGAGTATCTACAGAGGCAGCCTTCTTGGATAGCTAGGTGTTGTGTGACAGCAACTACACTGCATCAGATCCAATCACTAGGACCTTACAGAGCCAGGATAGATATGTCTGCTCCCTCTGAAAGCTGGATTCAAATTCCACCTCTCCACCCACAGACCGTGTGATACAAGTCATAGGTGGAGGCAAAGTAACATTAACATTAACCCCTTAAGATCTATTAACTTCTGTAACACCTCCCTGAAGCTTCATTCCCCATAGGTATTGTTAGAGACAATGTATGACCATGTCTCGAACAATATGGTTTTGGTCTCCTTACTTGAGAAAGAATGTCCTGGCATTGGAGGGGGTGCAGAGGAGGTTCACCAGGTTGATTCCAGAGTTGAGAAGCTTGGGTTATGAGGAGAGACTGAGTAGATTAGGTTTATATTCATTGGGATTTAGAAAAAATGAGGAGGGGAGCATGTAGAAACATATAAAATTATGAAGGAAATCAATAGGATAGAAGCAGGGAGGATGTTTCCAATGGTGGGTGAAACTAGAACCAGGGGGAATAGCCTCAAAATAAAGGGGAGCGGATTTCTGACTGAGCTGAGGAGGTACTCCTGCACCTAAAGGCTTGTGAATCTGTGGAAATCCCTGCCCAGTGAAACAGTTGAGGCGGCCTCATTGGATGTTTTTAAGGCAAGGATAGATGGATTTTTGAACAGTAAAGGAATTAAGGGACACGGTGAGAGGGTGGGTAAGTGGAGCTGAGGCCATGAAAAGATCAGCCCTGATCTTAATAAATAGTGTAGCAGGCTCGATGGGCCAGATGGCCTACCCCTGCTCCTGGTTTGTATATTCTTGTGATATTGCAAGTGGCATGACATCATGTCCCCTCCCAGTCCCTGAGTCCCAATCCCGGGCACTCTGGTCTCTTTGTGTTTGGAAAAACTGGAGATTCTGGACTGGCGCTCCTGCTTCCGAACAGCGGATTGTTTCTCTACTGAAGGATTTGTTATCGCTCAGATATTCTTTGGGGAGGACATAGTTCCTTGTAAGAGTAGCTGTTAATCCATGACCTTATCCAAATGATTCTGAAGCTCCTAAATTTCCTCCCTGGAAGACAGCTGCCGTGTTGGAATAAATAATTTCTTCCTTGCAGTGTCCTGGATTTCTGGATCAGCCAATCGATTGGTTGTTTGGTTTACAAATAAATAAGGCAATAGCTTCATCTTGACCGTGTCCTGGAATTCTTAGACAACCCTTGGGATTGTATGCAACTCAGCTCCGTTGATTTGTTGATCAGTTTGGACGTACTCAATCACCTTCTGCGTTTGTTTCACTGTTGAAGTACATTTCCACATATTCTCAGTCTTTCAGTGAAAATGTCTTGGACAATCAACATGGTCGTTGTCATTGACCTTGACGGTTCTGCTCTGTCAAGTTGTTCATCCAGGTCTTCTGCCAGCTGAACAAAAACAGTTTAAAATTTCTGGATGCCCACAGTGGGCTGTACTGCTCAATGTTCCTCTCAGCAGTCGCTTCCATTTGCAGACTTTACTGAGCGTTACCATCCAGTCTGTCGGCACTGAGAACAGGAATGGTTCTGCAGACTTGACAGTCCCTGATTGTCCCAGTTTTCACAAAAATATCGGGACAACATCTGGAATATCTGGACAACAGGGGCACTTACGTCATACTCCTGCTTATCGACTACAGCTCCAACTTCAACACCATTATGCCCTCCAGACTGGTCTCAAAACTCCCTGCCCTTCGTCTCAGCTCTGCCCTCTGCAACTGGATCCTCAGCTTTCGGACCCACATACCGTCATCAGTGAAGGTAGGGGAAATGCAACTCCTCCACAATAGCCCACAAAACTGCGACCCGCCAAGGATGTGAAACCAGACCCCTCCTGTACTCCCCGTACACCCATGGCTGTGCGCCCAGCCCCCTACTGTACTCCCGTACACCGACGGCTGTGTCCCTCAGCCCCCTACTGTACTCCCCGTACACCCACGGCTGTGTCCCTCAGCCCCGTACTGTACTCCCCGTACACACACGGCTGTGTCCCTCAGCCCCCTACTGTATTCCCCGTACACCCACGGCTGTGTCCCTCAGCCCCCTACTGTACTCCCCGTACACACACGGCTGCGTCCCTCAGCCCCTTCTGTACTCCCCATACACCGACGGCTGTGTCCCTCAGCCCCGTACTGTACTCCCTGTACACACACGGCTGCGTCCCTCAGCCCCCTACTGTACTCCCCGTACACCTACAGCCTTGCCCTAAGCCCCCTACTGTACTCCCCGTACACCGACGGCCGTGTCTCTCAGCCCCTACCATACTCCCTGTACACCCATCGCTGTGTCCCTCAACCCCCTACTGTACTCCCCGTGCACCCCCGGCTGTGTCTCTCAGCCCCTACCATACTCCCTGTACACCCATCGCTGTGTCCCTCAACCCTCTACTGTACACCCCGTACACACACGGCTGTGCCCTCAGCCCACTACTGTACACCCCGTACACACACGGCTGTGTCCTCAGCCCACTACGGTACTCCCTGTATACCACTCGGCTGTGTCCTCCCAGTCCCCTACTGTATCCCCGTACACCCACGGCTGTGTTGCCAATTTCTGAACGAATGCCATCTTCAAGTTTGCCGACGACACCACTATGATAGTGTGGATATCAAATACTGATAATGCAGAATACAGTAAGGAGATAGAGGGCACGATGACATGGTGTAATGTGAACAACCTCTCTCTCAATATCAGCAATACTGAAGAATTGATCATTGACTTCAGGAAGAAAGGATGGGAATGTGCCCCCCTCCAAATCAACGGAGTGGAGGTTGAGAGGGTGGAGAGTCATGTTCCTTGGAGTGATGATAACCAACAACCTGTCCTGGCCTCCCAATGTAGATGTGACGGTCAAGAAGGTCCAACAACGCATCTCCTTCCTCAGGCAGCTCAGGGAATTCGGCATGTCCATAAGGACCCTCACTCACATTTACAGATGCACCATTGAGAGTATACTGTCCGGGTACGTAACAGCCTGGTCCAGCAACTGCTCTGCCCAGGACTGTGAGAAACTACAGAAGGTGTTGTGCACAGTCCAGACCATCACAGAAACCAACCTCCCATCCACGGACTTCATTTACACGACTCACTGCCGCAGAAAGGCTGCCAACATCATCAAAGACCCCTTCCATCCCGGGAATGATCTCCTACACCCTCTTTCATCAGACAGAAGATACAGAAGCCTGAACATACCACCAGCAGGTTCAAGAACAGCTTCTTCCCAGCCATTATTAGACTGATGACTGGACTCTCTAACTTCAAATAATGCTGATCTTGTTAATGTTAATCTTGATGAGTGTGCACCCTGTGTGATGTAACATGTACGCTTTATACTGTCCAAGTTTTTTCACACTATGATTTGCCTGTACAGCTCGCAAACAAAGCCTTTCACTGTACTTAGGTACACATGACAATCAATCAAATCAAAAATTCTGAGATCTTCGTACACTTCCGGCCACTGACCGAGCCCTGTCTGTACAACTGGCAATGCCTGAGAGTCCCCTGTGTCTCTGTTCCAATACAAAGGGAACCTGGAATAACAATTCATCTTCGATACATCAGGAAATCATCATGATTCTAAAATGCTGTCTGTGCGCAAAGTACATGTTTGTGGCCAACTCGCTGGGCTGTTTGCTCTGGCCGTCTGTCATCACAGCGTTAGTGGTTAATTGCACAGTGCTGCTCCCTCTTTCTGTGTTTGTCAAATTTGGCTGAATGTTTTTTTGTTAGCGAGCCGCTGTTACTTCTCAGCCAATTTAACCATTTCCTTTTGTTCCAGAGTCGGCAATCTCTGCAGATCCTGCCATCTTCCCTTCTGGGTTTTGCCATGAGTTTAGGAACTGGATGAAAGCTCCTGTATATTGCCCCTCATCAACTTTTTGATTCAAGATGAGAATGTCTCCAGGAGATGGTCAAACTCCTCCTGCTGTCTTCAGGTGTCACAATGTGTGCAGGCCTGAAAATGAGGATTATTAACGTGAACACTGTAAACGTTTACAGCTGCTGGCATTCCTGGTGTTTCAATGTAACTTGTGGCATTGCAATTCCCTTGATAGTTATTGCCCTAATCCTATGTCCCCACATCTCTGGGCCATGGCTTCTGCCTCTTCAGCCATAGACTGGAATCTCAACTGAATCTTGGACGATGTGGCCTGTGGTGGGATTTGTAGCAGAATCAGATGAGAGATCCGGTGCAGCCCATCTCGATGTCAGGAGCATCTCACACAATATTAATGCTTGAGGCAATGAGCACAGTGAGTTTCTCGCTGGGCAGCAGGAAGTTGCCAATTCAGGGGGATTATTACTTGTTAAATGCCTTGTTTACAGCCCAACTCGCTCCATTAATATTCAATTTACTATTTTATGAAATGCACCAAACAAGCTAATTGTTGTGAAAACTCGACGTGGAAACCAGAGCAGGTACCTGGCAAACTGGCCTCATTGCTTGACCTGCAGGACCTCCTGTTTGACCAAATTGCAGGACATGATCCAGGGGGGTTGGCCATTTGATAGCAAGGAATATAACAGCATTGGGTCAGACATGATCACGAGGACCTTAGGAGACATGTCTGGACACATCAACTCTCTCTGTATATTGTTTGTTGTTACTTACAAACTGTGCGGTTTCAGATAAATGGGTGGATGTAATGGAACCATTATCTTGTACATCCAGAAGCAATTCGATTGAGGCATTCAAGAGTGCATTGGATAATTATTTGGATAAAAATATATGGGGAAAAGGCAAGAGATTAGTACAAGATTATGACAATGAATGAGCCAAGAGGCATGGTAGCTGAATCGTCTCTTTCTGCCCTGTTAGATTTCCGTGATTCAGTTTGGATCGGATGTCAAAACATGTGCCCCTCCCTGCCTGTCTCTCAAATTCACCCAAACTCATTTTAAGAATCTCACCCTTTGAGATTCGTAGAGTCAAAGAAATGCACAGCATTGAAACAGACCTTTCAGTCCAACTCATCCATGCTGACCAGATATCCATAAATAACCTTGTGCCATTTGCCAACATTTGGCCCATATCCCTCTAAACCCTTCTTATTCATAACCCATCCAGATGCTTTTTCAATGTTATAATTGTCTCAGCCTCTACCACTTCCTCTGGCAACTCATTCCATACACGTACCACCCTCTGTGTGAAAACATTTCCTCTCAGGTCCATTTTAATTCTTACCCATTTTACCTTAAACCTCTGCCCTCCCCCAAACCAGGGAAAACACCTTGGCTATTCATCCTATCCATGCCCCTCATGATTTTATAAATCTCTATAAGGTCACCCCTCAGCCGCCGACACTCCAGTGAAAACAGCCCCAGCCTCTTCAACCTTTCCCTATAGCTCCAACCCTGGCAAGATCATTGTAAATCTTTTCTGAACCCTTTCAAGTTTCACAACATCCTTCCTATAGCAGGGAGACCAGATTGAATGCAGTATACCTCAAAACATTTTCTCAGTACAAGATTCACATGAGTAAATACTACACTTCAGTGAGACCATTTTTCAGAAGTTCAGTCAGGGACATAATGTGCCTGACAAGCTTTTCAGTCTGTCATTTACAGTGGGAGGGAATTTTACGAGCACAATGGGAAATGGACACATTGCCTACACATCTGGGACGTGATCCTGTTGTAGTAGTTTGGTTGGGAATCCACAACATCTAACCATTGCAGTCAGAGAAGTTTCATTTCAATGTCTTGGCCCAGATTTGAACCCATGCCTCATTAAGCTAGGCTCTCTAGGTTGTAATTCTATCTACTATCCAAGAAAGACTATCCATTTATTTGGTTGACTACCATCTCTTTATTTTAATAACAGGGTTAGTAATAAAGCAGTTTTTCTCCATGCTCTGTAGTCCACTCTCAGCAGCAGACCTGAGGGAAATACATCACACTATGGACTAATAATTTATTCCCTTGTCATATTATGTAAATAACCTTAAAGTTAAAATAAATGCAATTGATATAAGGCTATTGAATATACAACACACACACTCCTGGTCTGGAGCTAAAGGCCACAAGGTCAAGTTACACGTGGTGCATTGAAACAGAATGATCCTTGTGTCCAAACGTGATGTTTGGAGAAACATCAGATTGGGATTCATTAAAGGAAGATGATTGTTGGATCACATTTCGCTAAACATTGGAAAGAACCTCCAGTGAAGCCTTCATCTGATAAACATGCACTCCATGCAGAAAGTACTTGTGTAGCTGACACTAAAACATTGCCTTATTTATTACATTAGTGACTTGGAAAACTTCTTCCGGAGACAAAAATGTTTTAATAAGGTGGACGTAGACCTGCATGAGGGAGTGTTCAATATCAGCGAGGACCTCATAAATCAGGGAATTCGGGAGAAACCTCTTCACTCAGGGAATGGGAGCATGTGAGCGAGGTGAGTATTGTAGAGGTATTTAAGGGGATGCTGGATAAATACATGGGAGGGAAGAATGGAAGTTTCCAGCTCTAAGATGAAATGGAGAGGAGGCTTGTGAGAGTTATAAACACTGACACAGATCATTCAGGACAAATAGTCTGCTTCTATGTTGCTGAATCTCCGTAATGTGGGGAACTTGAGGTGTTGAAAGAATCAAGCCATTGCACTAATTAATGATCAGCAGTCCATTCATGTACAGTCTGTGGCCAGAGCAGCTGACTGGGGAATCGGTCCTGAGCTGTCTTCTCTAATATCAGTCATTAGGTTTCAATTGAGTTTGTGAAAGTGACGAGATGGCATTGCATGTCCCCAGGGATATCAGCAATGATGGACTTCCAACACACAGTGGCTGTTCAATGCACATTCATTCAAACTCAGAACGTTACAAGCACAGCTGACCAAAGGTATCAGTATTGCCGAAGGATGAAGATTAATGATCTTGTGAGACACTGCCAACTCTCATTCTACAGCTGTCAGCTGATGGCCACCAGTGAACTTCTTACTTGTGTAACTTTTGATGGTGATGGGGCTACTGTCATTTACTGATTTCTTTACTTAGGTTTGGGAGACCAAATTTCACTATGAAAAGGAATACAGTGAATTTGGCAATTTGGAATGAGAGAAATGGCCATAGAATTACTTAGATTGTCAACAAATCCTCGTCCAATTCACTCCTGGCCATCAGGATTGGGAGCTTTTCATTCCTGAGTAGTCTAATGTCCACCAGCTCATTCTGCAATCCCTCTGAAACCCATTTAATTAATAGGTGAGCATGTGTCAAAGATATACCCTGAGAATTAAAATAATCCAGCAATGATTATGATGTTTAGAACAGCGCATCTATCAGAATCTTTATATATTGCCCAGCATTCACAGCACCAAGAGTAGCTTACATTTATGTAGCACCATCATGATAGTAAAGTATCCCAATGTTTTTCATTGGTGAAGCATTGATACTGAGGAACAGCAGGAGATGCTGAACAAAGATGATTGACTTAAAGGTGGAGAGAAAGGCTGTGATGGGGTTTTCAAAAACCATCACCAAGAGTGGGTAGGAACCCTCCTGCTGATTACCACGTACCGTCCTCCCTCAGCTGGTGAATCCGTACTCCTCCATGTTAAACAACATTTGGTGGAAGCGCTGAGGGTGGCAGGGGCACAGAGTGTTCTCTGGGTGGGGGATTTAATGTCCCATCACCAAGAGTGGCTCGGCAGCAGCATTACTGATCGAGCTGGTCGGGTCCTAAAGGACATCGCTGCTGGACTGGGTCAGCGGCAGGTGGGGAGGGAAAAACCTGACCTCATCCTTACCAACCTGCCAGCTGCATGTGCACCTGTCCATGAATATTAAGACAGAGTTCAAACAGATGTAGCAGTTCAAGACTGGGCATCCATGAGGCGCTGTGGGCCATCAACAGCAGCAGAACTGTACTCCAGCACAATCTGTCACCTCATGGCCCGGCATATCCCCCACTCAACCATCACCATCAGGCCAGGGGATCAACCCTAGTTCAATGGAAAGTGCAGGAGGGTATGCCAGCAGCAGCACCAGGCATAGCTGAAGATAAGGTGTCAACGTGGTAACGCTACCAAACAGGATGATTTGCTTGCCAAAAAGCATAAACAGCAGAAGAGAGATGGAGCTAAGTGAGTCCATAATGAGGGATCAGATCAGTGATGGAACAGCCCAACACATCAGCGCAAAAGATAAGGCTTTTGTAAATAAAAGATTTGTTTCAATCTTCAGCCAAAAGTGCTGAGCAGTTGATCCATCTCGGCCTCCTCCAATAGTCCCCAGCATCACAAACACCAGTCTTTCGCCAATTTACTCCATGTGATTGGAGTCACTGGATACTGCAAAGTCTATGGCCCCTAACAACATTCCAGCAATTATCCTGAAGACTTGTGCTTCAGAACTTGCTGCTCCCCGAGGCAAACTGTTCCAGTATAGTTACAACACTGGCATCTACCACTGTGAGCACTGCTGCCTCACAGCACTAGGATTCCAGGTTCGATTCCAACCTCAGGCGACTGACTGTGTGGAGTTTGCACATTCTCCCCGTGTCTGCGTAGGTTTCTTCCGGGTGCTCCGGTTTCCTCCCACAGTCACAAAGATGTGCAGGTCAGGTGAATTGACCATACTAAATTGCCCATAGTGTTAGGTGCATTAGTCAGAGGGAAATGGGTCAAGGTGGGTTACTCTTCAGAGGGTCGGTGTGGACTTGTTGGGCCAAAGGGCCTGTTTCCACACTGTAGAGAATCTAATCTAATGTAGAAAATTGCCCAGGTATGTCGTGTACACAAAAAACAGGAAAAATCCTACCCAGCAAACTACAGCCTGCTTAGTCTGGTCTCAATGATCAATAAAGTGATGGAAGGTGTCCATCGGTAGTGCTATCAAACAGCACCTGCTCAGCAATAACCTGCCCAGTGCCGCCCAGTTTGGGTTTCACCAGGGCCTCCCAGCTCCTGACCTCATTCCAGCCTTGGTTCAAACATGGACAACAGAGCTAATTAACAGAGGGGAGGGGAGAGGGACAACCCTTCACATCAAGGCCATATTTGACTGAGTGTGACCACAAGGCACCAGAATAAAAAGTTCCAAGGCCTTGAAGGCAGCGTGAGAGATCAGTGCAGAGGGGGAGAGGTGCTTTTTTGGTTGACAGTTTGTCACGTCTTTTCGAAGCAGGCTTTTGTAGACCAGGGTCAGGATGCCCCATCGTAAAAGAAAGAGTGACATCACAGAAATCCCATTAGTTGGTTAGTATTAGCTTATGATTTGACTACCCATTGCAGGCTATTTCCTATTGTAGGTTATTTAGAGGTACTAAAAGACTCATTGGAAACATCATAGAATCTCTACAGTGTTGAAACAGGCCCTTCGGCCCAACAAGTCCACATCAAACCTCCGAAGACTATCCCACCCAGACATTTATCCCTGACTAATGCACTGAACCTACACATCTTTGGACACTATGGGCAGTTTAGCATTGCCAATGCACCCTAACCTGCACATCTCTGGACTGTGGGAAGAAACCGGAGCACCCGGCAGCCACCCACCCACACACACACGAGGAGAATGTGCAAACTCCACACAGACAAGCGACCGAGACTGGAATCGAACGCGGATCCCTGGTGCTGTGAGGCAGCAGTGCTAACCACTGAGCCAAAAATAACAAATAAAGAACTAAATGGAGGTGCTGGGTCAGATGATGTGTTACATAGAACATAGAACATTACAGCGCAGTACAGGCCCTTCGGCCCTCGATGTTGCACCGCCCTGTCATACTAATCTGAAGCCCATCCCACCCACACTATTCCATGTACATCCATTTGCCTGTCCAATGACGACTTAAATGCACTTAAAGTTGGCAAATCTACTACTAATGCAGGCAAAGCATTCCATACCCTTACTACTCTCTGAGTAAAGAAACTACCTCTGACATTTGTCTTATACCTATCTCCCTCACTTTAAAGTTGTGTCCCCTCGTGTTTGCTGTCCCCATACTTGCATGTTGTGGGAGCTAGTGGACCCCATCATGGACCACATCTTCAGGAGAAGGAAGGAGAACATCAGTCATGATCGATTGGCAGAGCAACTTGATGGGCTGAATGACTTAATTTGCGCCTATATCTTGCAGTTATATGGAAACACTTATGAACACCTGGATAGTGTGGATTGGCTATGGAGAGAATGCAGGAGAATGGAGTTGAGAAACATATCAGCCATGATCAAATGGCAGAACAGACGAGATGGGCTGAATGGCCTAATTCTGCTCAATATCCTATGGTTTTGTGGTCTGTCAGTCTGCGGTCACATGTAGGCCTGACGGGGTAAGGACAGCAGATTTCCCTCCCTAAAGAACATCAGTGAACCAGACGTGTTTCTACGAAAATCCACAGTACTTATGCAGTTAACCTAAAGCTTAAAGGGCCAGATTATTTCATGAATTTGATTTCCCCGTCTGTCATGTTGAACTCCTGTCCTCAGTTTCTGGATTACTCGTCCAGTGCTAATACCACAACCCACCCTCTTCCCCCAGGATCAAATTCGCAATCAGATTGATTCGGGTTCAGAATGATCAATTCAGATTCAGATTCAGATTTGATTTCAAATTTGTTCAGGTTCAATCAGATTTGGATTTATATTTACTCAGATTCATCCTGCAAGGGGCCAGAATTAAAAATGCTAAGCATAGAGATTGAAGGGTAGTAATGTTCTCAGAGATAAGGAGGCGAACAGGTAATGGTGTATGGAATAATAACGAGATGTTTAACATTGAGGCATTGGTGAATTGGGATCGTTAGCTCAACAAAGAAAGGTGAGTGAATGAGAATTGTTCTGAGACAGAATTGACAGCAGAGTTTGAGTGAGCTTAAGTTTATAGAAGATTTAAGGAGAGGTTTAGTCAAAGGAGGGTTGAAATATATTTACCCAGGGAGTGAATGATTACTGCTTTTAGTCAATTTTAGTTGTTGGTTTTATAACAGACCCTCACATGATCCCTCCTGTGTTCTGAAGGTGGCAGAATAACACAGCACTAGACTTTATTAAATCACAAAATGACAAAGTGAATTACAGTGATAAAGTAATGGCCTGAAATGTAGGCCCCACGTGCCCATTTCTCAGGCACTGAACTGCTTCCAGAATCTCAGGGAAGAGGCAGGAAGCAGCTGCTACGAACCAGCTACAAAAGTTAAAAATCAACATCAGCCATCAGCACTTTTGTAAGGACAATTCAAGATGTGCAACAAAAGCTGCTCTTGCCAGCAGTGATTGCATCTCATGAATAAATAAAATCAGGAACAGGTTACTCATTTGTTTATGGAATGGGATGAATGATGTTTTTGTTTATGGAATGGGATGAATGATGTTTTTGTTTATGGAATGGGATGAATGATGTTTCTGAAGAACCAATAAGGTAGCTGTGCTGTGAGGCAGTCAGTGCCAGAAGTCCTCAGGGAAACCAGGTTGACATCAGGCCAAACTGGTGCTTCTTAAGGAGGGTGAGTGCACAGCACACTCACGGCACTGAATGGTCTAATTCTGCTCCTATCTCTTCTGGTCTGCAAACTCTGGACACAATACCCACTGTTCCCATCATTGCTGCTGTCCCTGATCCCTCCTCATTCCAATTCCATTCCTCCACTTTCTTGATTTAACCAATCATTGATCCCAGCACACCCTCTGACTCTCAGTTCCCCAGCTCGATGTATTTATTCATTCATGGGATGTGGGTGTTGCTGGCCAGGCCAGCATTAATTGCCCATCCCTAATTGCCCAGAGGGTAGTTAAGAGTCAACCCCATTTCTGTGGGTCTGGAGTCACATGGACACCTGACCAGGTAAGGATGGCAGTTTCCTTCTGTAAGGGACATTAATGAACCAGATGGGTTTTTTCCAGCAATCAACAATGGAATCATGGTCATCATTAGATTCTTCATTAGAGATTTTTTATTGTATTAAAATTCCACCAGTTGCTGTGGCAGGATTGCAAACTCGGATCTCAAGTGGATTGGTCTCTGGATTATTAGTCCAGTGATAATGCCACAAGGATATTACCTCCAGACACAGGGGTGGGACGGCTTCTCCTCTACCCCGACATGCTCAAGAATGAGTGAACCCAAAATTCTAGGCCAACATTTTCACAATTGTAGTGAATTTGGCAAGTTCTTTGAGTAAAGGTAGTACAGCATAGGGGTGGGTACCAGAGTAGTAGATCATCCTAGGGAGTGATTGAGGAGAAGATAGTGATTAAGTCAAGTCATTCTCTTAGGAAGAACAGGCAGGGCCAGCTCAATGAACATGGTGGGACTGGTGGTCTGAAGTGTATTTATTCCAAAGGAAGGTAAATAACAGGTAAGGCAGATGAGCTAAGAGCCTGGATTAGTACAAGGCACTACAAAGTCTGAGCCATTACAGCAACTTGGATGAGAGAAGGACAGGACTGGCAGCTCAATATTCCAGGGTTTTGATGTTCCAGGTGAGATAGAGGGGGATGTAAGAGGGTGGGGAAGCTGCATTACTGATTAAGGAGAATGTCACAGCTGCACTGAGAGAGGACATTGTGGAGGGTTCATCAGAGCGAGGCCATATGGCTACAACTCAGGAGCAAGGCAGGAGCAGTCACTATGATGGGGTTAAACTATAGGCCTCCCAATAGCCAGCAGGAAACAGATGTAAGCAGATCATGGAAAAGTATAAAAACAACAGGGTTGTTGTAGTGGGTGTTTTAACTTCCCCAATATTGACTGGGACTCCCTTAGTGCCAGATGGGGCAGAATCTGTTGGGTGCATTCAGGTGGGCTTCTTTAAACAGTATGTAGATTGTCCAACTGAGGAAGGGGCAACAGTAGACCTTGAATTGAGGAATGAGACTGGCCCGGTCTTGAAATGTCAGTGAGGGAGCATTTTGGGATTAGTTCCATAATCGCATCAGGTTTAAGATAGTTATCGATCAGGATAAGACTAGTCCTTGGGTGAAAGCGTGAAATTGGAGGAAAGCTAATTACAGCAGTATAGGGCAAGAACTGGAGAACTTAGATTGGAGGTGGCTTTTTGTGTGTAAATCTACATCTGACATGTGAGAGTCTTTTAAAGGCCAGTTGATCGGAGTTCAGGAACAGTACGTTCCTGTGGAGATGACAGAGAAGGAGAACAAAATTCAGGCACCCTGAATGACTAGGGATATTGAAAGATTAATCAGAAAGAAAACGGAAGCAAATGTAGGGTTTCAGAATCTCAAATCAGAGAGGGCCCTTGAGGAGTATAAAGGAAGCAGGAAAAATCTCAAACAAGGAATTCAGAGGGTTAAAAGGGACCATGAAATGTCTTTGGCAAGTTGAATTAAGGAGAATCCCAAGGCATTTCATATGTGTATTAGTATTAAGAGGGCAGCTAGGGAAAGGGTAGGGTAACTCAAAGTCAAAAGAGGGAATTTACACATGGAGCTGGAGGAAGTGGGTGAGCTCGTAAATGAATACTTCACAATAGTATTCACCAAGGAGGACTTGGATGATGTGAGATCAGGGAGGAGTATGTTGATCTTCTGGGCACATTGATATTAGGGAGGAGGTGGTGTGTGTTTTGAGAAACATTAAGTTAGAGAAGTCCCCAGGCCCTGATGGGATCTATCCCAGGATACTGACAGAGGCAAGGCAGGAGTTTGCTGGGACCTTCACAGAGATCTTTGTATCCTCTTTAGCCACAAGGATTGTCCCAGTAGAACTGATGAATAGCCAATGTTCTTTTGTTTAAGAATGGCAATAGAGATAATCCAGAAAATTATAGACTGGTGAGCCTTACATCAATGATAGGGAAATTATTGGAGAAGATTCTCAGGGACAGGATTTACTCACGTTTGGAAAAGAATGGACCTATTATGGATAGTCAATGTAGCTTTCTGTAGGGGTTATTCTTTTTTCTCATAAATTAGATTGAGCTTTTGAGGAAGTGACAAAGATGATTGATGAGGGCAGGGCAGTAGATGATATCTATATGGACTTTGCTAAAGGATTTGACAAGGTTTCTCATAGTAAGCTGCTCCAGAAGATTGACTCACATTGGATTCATGGTGAGTTGGTAAGTTGGAAAGAAAAGTTGGCTTCGTCATAGAAAACAGGGTAATTGTGGAGGGATGCTTTTCTGACAGGAGGTCTGTGACCAATAGTGTCCCACAAGGATAAATGCTGGGACCTCTGTTGTTTGTAATTTAAATCCATTATTTTCTTCTATCTTTTGTCCATGCAATGCTTTGGGTTTTCTCCATCCTACCCGCCAAGAACATTCCGTGGCCTTTTCTAACCCTCCTACTTCCTAGTTTGGGCTTTGTTTTCTGTTTTGTTTATATACCTCAAGAGCCTCATCTAATTTTCAATTTACTAAACCTTACTTATGCTTTCTTTCTCTTTTTGACTAATATTTCAATATCTCTTGTCATCCAGGGTTCCCGAATCTTACCAAGCATATCTTTCATCCTCCCAGGAACATACTGGTCCTGAACTCTGATCAGCTGGTCTTTCAAAGACTCCCTCATATCAGATGTCGATTTACCCTCAAACAGTAACACCTAATGTAATTTCTTCAGATACTCAGACAAAGTAGTCATGGCCCATCGCTGGAAAAATCAGGGATTCTCCACAGCTTTGACTGGCTATCAGCGGGAAGCCTGGACACACAAGCTAAACAGGATTTCTGATGACCTTCCATGAATGTTGCACCAGTCATATGGGCAAAATTCCCAATGGACGAGCTTTCTCAAAGCTTCATGCTGCAAAGCTTGAAAATTGTTCACCGGCATTCATTGAATAACTTCATCACACTCCAAAGCACTTTAAATCCAATCATACACTCTGGAAATGTAGGCACTGTTGTACTGTGGAAAATACAGCAGACACAGCAGGTTCCAACAAACAGCGATGGGGTCACGGGCAAATAAACCGGCCTTTAACAATCGAGTTGGTGGTTGAGAGCTAATGTTGGTCAGAACTCACTAGGGAGATCTCTCTTGCTCCTTTGAAATAATGCCAGAGGATCTTTTAGATCCACTTGAAAGATTAGCATGAGTCGTATTATTTTACATGCAGCTGAGAGAATTAGGAACTTAGTTTTTCTGGGAGATGTGATTGTACAGAGATTTACATGATATGGTGACTAAGCAACAAGCCAATTACCCTGCTCGTCAGCCAATGTAACTGCCTGAGGTCTTTCAGTGAAGTGATCATCCACCAGCTCACTGCTCTGTTAATTTCCACAGAGCTCAGATAACCACAGCACCAAATATAATTCATAAAGACTCTTTTGTACCTTCCTCTCAACAGGAAATTGCTTGCTTTTATCATTTGTCAGAAATATCTTTAATAAGCACAAGTATTTATGCTGCACACGAATCTCCTCCTGGTCCACTCCATCTAATGTTACAGCAGGTTACTGACTGGCTGTCACCAATTCAAATATTCCCCTAACCAGTCCAAATATCCTCAATTCTTTGCAACTCTCCCAAACTCTGTAGGAACCTGCACCAAGTCAAAGCCGACAGGGAGAAAGTGGGAATGGGTTATTGAGCTGATCATGTTGAATGGTGGAGCAGGCTCGAAGGGCCAATTGCCCTTCTCTTGTTTTATTTTTCAAAGTCCCAGTCTCTCACACTCCAGTGTTCACTGACCGATATTATCTCCTCTTCCAGAAATCACCCCAGCTTTAAAATTCTCATCCCATGATTTTTTTTCCTTGCTGAGCTCTATAGCAGCTGTCAACCCCACAACATCTGAGATGTCCACCATCCTCTAATGCTGGCCTCACCAACATTCCTGAGCACCATCAAGAGTGTGACCTCAGTTCCCTGAATCTCCCTCGCTGTACCTCTCCTTCTCTCTCACTCCTTTAATACACACTTTCAAATGTTCCTTTTCGACTCAGCATTTAGTCAATAGTCACAATATCCCCTCACCTGGAACCATAGTCAAACTCAGTTTTTAGGAAATTCTTGGGAATTCTCTTAAGATACTTTACTGTGTTAAAGGCACTACATAAATGCAAGTGCATTTATTGTTGGCTACTTGCTGTATGAGTTACTTAGCTAGATTCAGATTTTAAGGAATTTACAGTAATGGAGAGGAGCCGAGAAACGTAGAAACCAGGAGCAGGAGTAGGCCATTAGGCCCTTTGAGCCTGCTCCACCATTCAGTATGGTCATGGCTGATCATCCAACCCAGTACTGCTCCCACATTCTCCCCAAACACTTTGATCCCTTTTGCCCTAAGGTTGATATCTAATTCTTTTTCAAAATATTCAATGGTTTGGCTCCAACTGCTTTCTGTGATAGAGAATTCCACAGGCTCATTACTCTCTGGATGAAGACATTTCTCAGTACTAAATGGCCCACTTCTGTATCATTAGACTGCGACCCTTGCTTCAGAGCTCCCTGGTCATTGGGAACATCCTGCATTTATTCTGTCTGTTCCTGTTAGAATTTGGGAGGTTTCTATGAGCTCTCCCTCATTCCTTTAAACTCCAGTGAATATAATCCTAACCAATCCAATCTCTCCTCATACATCAGCCCTACCATCCCAGGAATCAGTCTTCGCTGCACTCCCTCCATCACCAGAACATCCTCCCTCAGATAAGGAGACCCAAACTGCACACAGTACTCCAGGTGTGGTCTCACCAATGCCCTGTACAATTGCAGTAAGACATCCCTGCACCTGTACTCAAATCCTCTCACTATGAAGGCCAACATACCATTTGCCTTCTCCACTGCCTGCTGCACCAGCATGCTCACCTTCAGCAACTGGTGCACAAGGAAACCCAGATCTCGCTGCACCTCCTCCCTTTTCCCAATCTACCACCATTCAGAAAAGAAGCTGCCCTCTTGTTCTTTCTCCCAGAGTGGATACCGTCTCACTGGTCCATGAGATGATTGGATTGAGTGCACACTGCTGGAGTGGGTCAGTGGTGGGCAGGATCCCAGAGTCACAGGGTCACTACGCACCGTTCAGAGGTTCTCCTGAAGGTACGGGGAATTTCAGTGTTCATTGAAGTGCCTCCACAAATTGTGTTGGTTTTGGCAGTGACCTCTCCACTGGGTCCCTCTTTCAAAGTCACTTAGTCCCCGTTCGAGGGACTCAGCATGACGTAGGTTGGTCTTGAAGGGGATGTGTCAATTGAGAGCCACTTCCTCATATCTGACCTTCCTCAGCGGAAATCCATGCCCCTGCTTCTCAATCACCTCGTTCAGATGGGCCAATGGGCTGGGGAGTGGCAGATGGAGTTTATTTTAGATAAGTGTGAGGTGCTGCACTTTGGGAAAGCAAATCATAACAGGACTTACACAGTTAATGGTAAGGTCCTGGGGAGTGTTGCTGAACAAAGAGACCTTGGAGTGCAGGTTCATAGCTCCTTGAAAGTGGAGTCGCAGGTAGATAGGATAGTGAAGAAGGTGTTTGGTATGCTTTCCTTTATTGGTCAGAGTATTGCATATAGGAGTTGGGAGGTCATGTTGTGACTGTACAGGACATTGGTTAGACCACTGTTGGAATATTGCGTGCAATTCTGGACTCTCTGCTACAGGAAGGATGTTGTGAAACTTGAAATGATTCAGAAAAGATTTACAAGGATGTTGCCAGAGTTGGAGGAGCTGAGCTGTAGAGAGAGGCTGAACAGGCTGGGGCTGCTTTTCCTGGAGCGTCGGAGGCTGAAGGATGAACTTATAGAGGTTTACAAAATTATGAGGGGCATGGATAGGGTAAATAGACAAAGTCTTTTCCCTGGGGTGGGGGAGTTCAGAACTAGAGGGCATAGTTTTAGGGTGAGAGGGGAAAGATATAAAAGAGACCTAAAGGGCAATTTTTCATGCAGAGGGTGGTACGTGTATGAAATGTGCTGCCAGAGGAAGTGGTGGAGGCTGGTACAATTACATTTAAAAGGCATTTGGATGGGTATTTGAATAAGAAGAGTTTGGAGGGATATGAGCCAAATGCAGGCAAATGGGACTTGGTTAGTTTAGGATATCTGAGCTGAAAAATGTGTTGCTGGAAAAGTGCAGCAGGTCAGGCAGCATCCAAGGAGCAGGAGAATCGACGTTTCGGGCATAAGCCCTTCTTCAGGAGGGCCTTCTTCAGTTGGACCGAAGGGCCTGTTTCAGTGCTGTACATCTCTATGACTCTCCAAGCTCTCTCCATGTATCCCATGATCCTCTCAGGTGAAGGCTTTAATGCCAATGTCTGATTGGCTGCCACTTCTTAGTGGGCTCCGCTCCGCTGTGACTCTCCCCAATCTTGGTAATATCCTAACGGCTGGTCAGTTCACTGACTGAGTCATTTAATTTGATTAGGCCTGAGCTAATGTGGCTCTCTCACAGGTTCTCCAGCGAGTGGGGGGAGCACTTCTCAGGAGCATAGAACATAGAACATTACAGCGCAGTACAGGCCCTTCAGCCCTCAATGTTGCGCTGACCTGTCATACCAATCTGAAGCCCATCTAACCTACAGTATTCCATGTACGTCCATATGCTTGTCCAATGACGACTTAAATGTACTTAAAGTTAGAGAATCTACTACCGTTGCAGGCAAAGCATTCCATACCCTTACTACTCTCTGAGTAAAGAAACTACCTCTGACATCTGTCCTATATCTATCACCCCTCAATTTAAAGCTATGCCCCCTCGTGCTCGCCGTCACCAT
>NC_057724.1:79873053-79874219 GCF_004010195.1 Chiloscyllium plagiosum | reverse complement strand
TGCCACTTTCTCCCCACCCCCACCCTCCTCTAGCCTATCTCTCCACGCTTCAGGCTCTCTGCATTTATTCCTGATGAAGGGCTTTTGCCCGAAACGTCGATTTCGAAGCTCCTTGGATGCTGCCTGAACTGCTGTGCTCTTCCAGCACCACTGATCCAGAATCTGGTTTCCAGCATCTGCAGTCATTGTTTTTACCCAACATATAAACTTTTCACTGTATTCATTGAGCATATGTGACAATGAAGGATATTCTTTTCTATTCTATTCAGGACAGACATTAGGAAGCACTTTGACACACAAAGGGTGGGAGAGGTTTGGCATTCTCTTCAGAGCATGGATGCTGGCTCTGTAGTTAATTTTAAATCAGAGATCAATAACATTTTAAAAATAAACATATTATGGGACATGGGACCAAGGCAGGTATATGGGACATTGTACCAAGGCGGGTATATGGGACATGGGACCAAGGCAGGTATATGGAGTGAGACCACAGATCAGCCATGATTCCATTGAATGGCAGAACATGCTCAAGGGACTGAATGGCCTACTCCTGTTCTTATGTTCAAGAAGAAAGGAACTAAAATCAGCAAAGGTTTCCCATTAAAAGAAAAGGTGTTTTAGTTCTGCATTTTGACTGGCCTTAGCAATAAGGCAGCACTTAATCAAACATGGAATTAAGGGCTACGGGGAGAATGCGGGTAAGTGGAGTTGAAATGCCCATCAGCCATGATTGAATGGCGGAGTGGACTCGATGGGCCAAATGGCCTTACTTCCGCTCCTATGTCTTATGGTTTTATGGAGCACCGCAATAATTAATTTCAATGGGCATCAGGGGCAACTCTCCATTTCCCAAAGTACATTCGCATTGGACTCAAAACAATTTCTCTGTCCACAGATGCCGCCAGACCTGAATTCCTCCAGCAGTTCTGTTCTGTTTGGTAACTCTCCACTGGTTAGAGTCAAAGTGAATACAAAAGGAATAGGTGTCGTTGTTAGTGGTCAGTTATCGCAGTCTCAAAACATTGCTGCAGGAGTTTCTCACCAGCTTCATCAATGACCTTTCTTCCATCAGAAACAGGGATCCTTGCGGATGATTGGAAAATAGACACGCCATTTGGGACACGTCAGATACTGAAAATGTGTTGCTGGAAAAGCGCAGCAGGTCA
>NC_057724.1:79869863-79872553 GCF_004010195.1 Chiloscyllium plagiosum | reverse complement strand
TGAACCTAAATATCGAAATGGCAGACAGCTGGAATTCATTTTTAAAAGGTTCCTCCTCACCATCCCTGCTCGATGCTAATTATCCACCTAGAAGCTCCTCATCCATTTCTTGGGCTGTTTTCAGCATTGCCCAAGTGGATGTGCGTTTCTGCTTTGTATTGAACTGCAAAGGGTTTATAGTGCAGTCGGGTGGTGGGAGGGGAGGGTTTGGTTGCTTTGTCTTGGAGCTGGAAGGGGGGAAAGCTTCTGATTTTTAATCAATAAGGTAATTATGGGTTAAAGGGAAAAGGCAGACAATGCAATTAAAGATTATGTCAATGAATGGTGGAGCATTGGGCTGAATGGCCAACATTCCACACTGATACCTTATTGTCCTTAATTGTGATGAGAAGGAAAAGGATTGGGACTGCTGCTCCTTCCTCAGCCAGCATGGTACTAGCTGTGGATCAGCAAGTTACACTTTCGTTCAAAAGGAATAAACTTATCCCAAGTGGAACATCAACAGCAACATACCTACTCTTCAGAAAATGCCAACTGTTCACTTCTGTTCATCTGAGAGGCAGACACTGCCTTTGGGAGGGGGAGGTAACAGCTCATTTTAAAAACAGAGTCATGAGATCGATCCCATTTTGGTCATTCATTGAATCTGGTGTGGGAGAAGTGGGCACTGGCACCAATGCTGGAGAAAGTGGGTGCCTAGTTTATTGGCACAGCCCACACCTGAAATGGGGGACTATGTTCAAGAGAGTCACGTAACGGGGTTTACAACTAAATAGTGGGGGCTAAGTGATCAAAGTGGGCAGGATGTGGTAAATGAAAGAGCCCATACAAATCAAGGGCGTATTAAAGCAAGAATTCTTGTTTATTCATTCACAGGGACGTAGGCATCACTGTCTGACTGGACCATTCCTAATTATAGAGTCACAGAGATGTACAGCACGGGGACAGACCCTTCGGTCCAACCCGTCCATGCCGACCAGACATTCCAACCCAATCTAGTCCCACCTGGCAGCACCCGGCCCATATCACTCCAAACCCTTCCTACTCATATACCCATCCAAATGCTTCTTAAATGTTGCAACTGTACCAGCCTCCACCACTTCCTCTGGCAGCTCATTCCATACACGTACCACCCTCTGTGTGAAAACGTTGCCCCACCACAGAGAAAAGACTTTGTCTATTTACCCTATCCATGCTCTCATAATTTTATAAACCTCTATAAAGTCACCCCCTCAGCCTCTGACGCTCCAGGGAAAACACCCCCAGCCTGTTAAGCCTCTCCCTGTAGCTCAAATCCTCCAACTCTGGCAACATCCTTGTAAATCTCTTCTGAATCCTTTCAAGTTTCACAACATCTTTCCGATAGGAAAGTGACCAGAATTGCGTGCAATTTTCTAACAGTGGCCTAACCAATGTCCTGTACAGCCGCAACATGACCTCCCAACTCCTGTACTCAATACTCTGACCAATAAAGTAAAGCATACCAAATGCCTTCTTCACTATCCTATCTACCTGCGACTCCACTTTCAAGGAGCAATGAACCTGCACTCCAAGGTCTCTTTGTGCAACAACACTCCCTAGGACCGAAAGGACAGATAGGAGTTAAGGACATCAGCTGTGGGTTTGGAGTCACAGTAAACCAGAACAGGTACAGACAGCAGTTTATTTCCCTAAGGGAGCCAGATGGGTTTTTCCTGACGATCACTGATAGTTTCATAATCATCAGTTTGAGTGCAAGCAGCAGCGGAGGTAAGGCGAACCCGGAAGACTGCAGCTAAGGTAAGGCAGATTTTTTAAAATTACTTACCGGTAGCGGACAGCGGTGTTTTCCCTTTCACAGAAGGAGTGGGAGCAGTGGAGGAAGTGACGAGGACAAGAGGGGTAGCCGGGAAGGAAAGCAGTGACCATATATATCAGCAAGGTGGCTACACACATGAATTTATGTAAAACTCTGTTATTTCACTTTTTTAGATTGGAATCAATCTAAACATCAGGTCATAGACAGAGAACACAGGGGGCTAACACCTTCAACACATTGTCCAGCTATCACCATTGTTAACAGCTAACCTGAGAATGCAACTTGTTAAAAAAAAGGTTTTGTGATTTACACATGAAAGAAGTGAAACTATCACTGTATTCTAACAGATGAAAGGCTTAACAGACAATCAATTCTTCAATGTATAATTTCAGTTACATCACACTGCAAATTTTTGCAATAAATTCTGTATTACGATCGAGTCCTCCACAATCACCTGATGAAGGAGCGTCGCTCCGAAAGCTAGTGTGCTTCCAATTAAACCTGTTGGACTATAACCTGGTGTTGTGTGATTTTTAACTGTGTATATGGACTTCAGCAAGGCATTTGATAAGGTTCCCCATGGTAGGCTCATTCAGAAGGTCAGGAGGAATGGGATACAGGGGAACTTAGCTGTTTGGATACAGAATTGGCTGGCCAACAGAAGACAGTGAGTGGTAGTAGAAGGAAAATATTCTGCCTGGAAGTCTGTGGTGAGTGGTGTTCCACAGGGCTCTGCCCTTGGGCTTCTACTGTTTGTAATTTTTATTAGTGACTTGGATGAGGGGATTGAAGGAGGGGTCAGCAAGTTTTCAGACGACACAAAGGTTAGAGGTGTCTTTGACAGTATAGAGGGCTGTTGTAGGCTGCAGCGGGAAATTGACAGGATGCAGAG
>NC_057724.1:79852160-79869548 GCF_004010195.1 Chiloscyllium plagiosum | reverse complement strand
TGAGCTTGGACTTTTTTCATTGGAGAAAAGGAGGAGGAGAGGGTACCTAATTGAGTTATACAAGATAATGAGAGGCATAGATAGAGTTGATAGCCAGAGACATTTTCCCAGGGCAGAAATGACTAACACGAGGGGTCATAGTTTTAAGCTGGTTGGAGGAAAGTATAGAGGGGATGTTAGAGGTGGGTTCTTTACACAGAGAGTTGTGAGAGCATGGAATGCGTTGCCAGCAGCAGTTGTGGAAGCAAGGTCATTGGGGACATTTAAGAGACTACTGGACATGCATATGGTCACAGAAATTTGAGGGTGCATACATAATGATCAGTTGTTGGCACAACATCGTGGGCTGAAGGGCCGGTTCTGTGCTGTACTGTTCTATGTTCTATCATTAAGTCTCTTAATTCCAGGTTTGTTATTGAATTTAAATTCCACTATTGACCATGGTGGGATGTGAACTTCAGACCGCAGAACATTACCTGGGTCTCTGGATTAATAGCCTGGCAATAATACCACTTTGCCATCACCTCCCCTTATAGAATCAACGGTTAGTCATTTCATATTAAAACAAAATTACCAAGTGACGTGTGATTAAAATCCAAACACAATTACAAGTCAAGCTTGGAGGTAGTATCTTTATAATTTAATACTTCTAATTGGGGGGAGGTTAGAGTCAAGAGGTTTTTAATGCACAAAAACAACATCCAAAGGGAATATGTGGAAATTAAAGACTGTGCTGTTTTATGAGGATTTCACTTCAATAATTCTGAACAGTGCTGATTTTATAGTTTTCTTCCTCTTCACAAATTTCTTTTTACTGTAACAGTAGAGTCACCGAACAGCTTACTCTCTATCATTGCCTTTGAGTTGCTATCTGAGCAGTAAAAGTTTACCTAACGCAGTTTTGACCCCCCACCACCCACCTCCCCCGTTGCCCCCACCCTCAATGGTCAATGCTATCTCTCATTAATTTCCATGCAATCCAGGATGAAACCTGGCTTTGATACGCTGGGGAGTCCAGAACTAAACGGCGTAGATTTAGGCTGAGAGGGGAAAGATTTAAAAGGGACCTAAGGGACAAGGTTTTCACACAGAGGGTGGTGTGTGTATGGAATGAGCTGCCAGAGGATGTGGGGGAGGCTGGTACAATTGCAACATTTAAGAGGCATCTGGATGGGTATATGAATAGGAAAGGTTTAGAGGGATATGGGCTAAATGCTTAGGATTAATCCTTGGCACAACATCATGGGCCAAAGGGCCTATTCTGTGCTGTACTTTTCTATGTTCTATGTTCTAAATGGGACTAGATTAATTTTGGCATGGATGAGTTGAACCAAAGGGTCTATTTCTGTGCTGTACATCTCTATGACTCTACATTTAGTTTTTGCAGTTGGTTAATGTGGTGGTTAGTCACAGAAATATAGTCACATAAAGATACAAATATATTTAACAACAGAACAGATGCTGCGGTTAAAGGGAAGCCTGTGGATGGACTGTACTGGGATTTTCAGAAGACATTTGATAAGGAACCACTCTAAGGTTATTGCACAAAATCTATTAACCAGAAGAAAGAAACATGCAGAACAAGATGGAAATAGAAAACAGTTCAGAAGGTTCTAAATGCAAACATTAAAGCAAAGCTTTGGATTCTTTCCCAACACTATCCATTACAGAGGCTCAAAACTAGAGAAATTATACCCCATCTCAACTTTTTAAGTTTTTGTTTCACTTGCTCCTTTTCCCGTGGACTGTGGGGAAGACAACTTTCCCATTTCTTTTTAAATCTGATAGTGGGAACATTTTGCAGTTTTGTTGGCTTAAAAGTTCTCAGTTCTAACAACTTGAAGACTTCTATACAGTCTCTCCAGTCTTGAAAACACCACAGACTGGAAACCACTTGGACTGAGATAACAGACCATAAACCATAAGACACAGAGGCAGAAGTAGACCATTCAGCCCATCGAGACTACTCCACCATTCATGGCTGATCTGATAATCCAGAACTCCACTTGCCTTTTCCCCATTACCCTTAATTCCCTTCTGATTAAAAATCTCATCCTTGAATATACTTAATGATCCAGCCTCAACAGCCCTCTGCGATAAAGAATTCTACCAATTCACTACCCGCAGAGAGAAAATATTCATCCTCATCTCTGTTTTAAATGGCTAACTCCTTACTCTGACAATCCCTCCATACCTAGTATCAGCCTAACGAACTTTCGCTAAACTGCCTATAATGCCAATAAACCTTGCCCTAGAAAACGAACCCAGAACTAGTTACAGAATTCCAGCAATGGTCTCACTAGTACCTTGTATAGTTTTAGCAAAACCTCCCTACTTTTACTTTGTATTCCCTTTGAAATAAAGGCTGACGTTCCATTTGCAATCCTATTACCAGCAGAATTTAGATGCTAGATTTTTGTGATTCATAAATGAGGACTCCCAAATCTCTCTGTTCTGTTATTTAACTAATATTCAGCTCCTCTATTCTTCCTGCTAAAGGAACTTCACATTTACCCAAATTATATTCCATCTGCTAGGTTTTTTTTGCCCACTACTTAACCAGCCTATGATCCTCTGAAGACTTCACTTGCTTTCCCTTGCACTGATTTTTGGGTCATCCACAACTGGACCCAATCACTCCCCTGATCCACTAATATGTAGAAAATAATTGTGGCCCCCGTACTGATCCCTGAGGCACTCCACTAGTCCCCCCCGAAGCAAACTAAAGACTTGCTCCTTTTGGATGCAGGTTTGCTCGCAGAGCTGGAAGGTTCTTGCTCCTTCTGAATGGAACAGAAAACAAGTTGATTCTTCTGGCTCTGACATCAGAACATAACCCATCACTTCATCCTGCCTGTCATAAACTCACCAGTATAAACAATTTACTGTTTATTAGCACTGCAGGTGTTCTGCCATATACTTTCTTTCTTAGCAAGTGTGTATTAGGTCACTATCGAAATGATGTTCGATCCTTTAATAAGAACCTTCACAGAGCTGACCAGAATTGTTTATTTCTGTTTAAAATCCAATTTCCAAAAATATATTATTCACCTCACATCAGACTTTTAGGAATGCTTCTATTTTCTCATTCCAATTTGACTCAGCTCATCTTGCCATTCATATAGACACTGTTTGTGACAAAGAGGATTTCAAGGTAGATGTGTCACTGCTATACATAACACCCCATTCAGTCCAGTGCAAGGTGAGCTCAGCTGGAAGGGATTTGTAAAACTAGTGCTAGACCCTGAAAATCTGATACTCCCCCTCTGTTAGAGGACAGCATCTGCAAGAAATCTACTGAAATTCTCAAGTTTGGGATTGACGTGTCTTTCTGGGTAAGAGTACCAAGGTATATATGAGAAAATAGTACTGCAACCAATCAATCATGAAACGAGGGTGCAGGCTGAAGGGTAATGTTCAGTCCTGGTTCAATGTTCTCCATTCTCAGCTATTTTAACCCCATGGAGACCATGAGTTAGTGGCACAGAGGAGAGAACCATCTACCATGTCACTCTTTGGTCAAAATGTGTGGCACTTTCGGATTCTGAGCTCTAGCATCCGCAGTCTTCACTTTCTCCTGTCACTCTTTGAGTCTGCTTTTACTCAGCACTATTTCCTTGTTCTCCCTGCAACAACCAGGTAAATTGATGTTGACTCTGGTGCAGGCTGTGGCTGACATCTACCCTGAGGGTGTCAAGGCAAAACAACCTGGCGATGTGAATGCAGTGACATTATTTTATCACTCCAGAATCCACACTCCCTGCGCAGGTAACTGAAGTTTCCAGTTGTGTGCATTTCGTGCTACAACACTAAAGGAGTGCCACAGCCTGGAATAAATGAGAAATGTAACAAATACAGAGTCGGAGAAAAGAAACAGGGAAGAATAGAATACCGGAAGACAGGAATGATTAAATCTCAGGATAGATACTGGCACAAAGCATCCCTGAGTAGCTCATCCTTTCTTTCTGTACTTGCATTATCACCAGTGCCTTTTACCTCTGCCATCCTGCTCCCAATCTCACCTCCAAACCGTAGCTTTTTACGATGTGGAGGTGTTAGACTGGGATTGTTAAAGTCAGAAGTCACACGACACAAGGTTATCGTCAAATTGGTTTACTTGAAAGCACTTTAAAAGCTTGTTGTTTTGAATATAACCCGGTGTTGTGTGACTTTCGATTTCACTTTTTATATTAGCTTGACTGCTGAATGACTGCTGGGGAGTTGTTGGCCTCGTGGTATAATTGCTGAGTAATTATATATTCATGGTAATCCAGAGACCCAGGTGACATCTTGGGGACCTGGCTTCGAATCCTGTCGTGGGAGGAGGTGGAATTTGAATTCAATAAAAACTGGAATTAAGAATCTAACGCCTACTATAAATCCATTACTAATTGTTGGAAACACCCATCTGGGTCACTAATGACCATTATGGGAGGAAATCTGCCATTCTTGTCCAGCCAACATGTGACTCTTGACCCACAACAATGTGATTGACTCTCAACTGCCCTGTGGGCACTTAGGGATGGGCAATAAATGCTGGACTAGCCAACAACACTCTCATCCTGTGAACAAATAAAGGATAAAAAAATTGAACAGTGAAAATGATCTGGGAACTAATTTACCGATCCAACTATAAAAGTATGCTGATTAACACAGAGACCAGGAGTTGAGCATTTCATTTCCTTATCTGTACACATGACACTGTGATTAATGTCTGCCAGCCCCTTATCTATAGGTGATGACAGAGCAGTGTAATGTTATCTCGATACAGGCTGGATGAGTGGAGATAGAGCACTTTATTAGCAGACTGAGCTGGGCAGAGCCATCAGCCAATGGCCGACTGTTGGAGCTATTTCACAGCAATTCTCTGCTGCCCAGCTTCATGTCAGACAGGATTGTTTACATTAAGCTCAAGGACAAGTGAATTAACACGAACAAGAGCTACTTCGCAAATATTCTCCAAATCAAACATGCCTGGCACAACCTAAACTAAAACTCGAGATCCCTCCTATGCAGACCATGCCAAAATGCAATCGAAGGGTTAAAGGGAAATTGTGTTTAAGGTATTGTTCAGGAAATAGATCTTCAGTATCTTCCTTCACCACCAGCTGCCAAGGAAAAGGATTGTACTTTGAAGCCACTTTCTCGGGGCCTATTCACAGCAGCACATGATTAAAATTTTCAGTATCTCTTAAGAGTAGTTTGAGGAGAATAACATTCCCAATCAGTTAGGCGCAGAGAGCTGGTAATGTCCCTGCCCCTGAGCCAGAAGGTCCAGCTTTAAGTCCCATGCCAGGAGTAGATGGTCAGGATAGTGCTTGATCATAAAATGACCGAGCATGCTAATTATTCAATTTGACCATCCTTCGATTGTGCCTGTGCTAGGTGGTAAGGACAGCACATTCTCCTGGTCAGCTCTGCACAGTGCCCACCAGTTAGCAAACAGTCAAAGAGGAAACAAGCCGCTCTGACTGAGGGAAGTCAGAAGTGGGCATGAAACAAATTCAGTGGATTGGATTAGGAAAAACCCTAAGGCATTCCACACTTATGTGAGGAACAAGAGGATGGCCAGACTGAGGCTAGGGTCAATCCGGGATAGTGGAGGGAACTAGCTCCTGGAGTCAGAGAAGTAGGGGAGGTCCTTAATGAATACTTTACTTCAGTATTCACTACTGAGACGGACCTTGACGTTTGAGAGGACAGCGTGAAACAGACTGATATGCTTGAACAGGTTGATGTTAAGAAGGAGGATGTGCTGAAAATTTTGAAAAACATGAGGATAGATAAATCCCCTGGGCCGGACAGGTTATACCCAAGGTTCCTACACAAAGTGAAGGAAGAGATTGCTGCACCTTTGACAATGATCTTTGTGTCCTCACTGTCCACTGGAGTAGTGCCAGATGATTGGAGGGTGGGAAATGTTATTCCCTTGTTCAAGAAAGGGAATAGGGACAATGTTGGGAATTACAGACCAGTCAATCTTACGTCAGTGGTGGGCAAATTGTTGGACAGGATTCTGAGGTACAGGGTTTATGATTATTCGGAAAACCAGAATTTGATTAGAGATATTCAACATGGCTTTGTGAGGGGCAGGTCATGCCTCACAAACCTTACTGAATTCTTTGAGGATGTGACAAAATATGTTGATGAAGGTAGAGCAGTGGATGTGGTGTACATGGATTTTAGAAAGGCATTTGGTAAGGTTCCCATGTAGGCTCGTTCAGAAAGTAAGGAGGCAAGGGATATAGGGAAACCTCTCTGCCTGGATACAGAGTTGACTGGCCCACAGAAGACAAAGGGTGGTAGTAGGTGGAAAGTGTTCAGCCTGGAGCTCAGTGACCAGTGGTATTCCGCAGGGATCTGTTCTGGGACCTCTGCTGTTTGTGATTTTGATAAATAACTTGGATGAGAAAATGGAAGGGTGGGTTAGTAAATTTGATGGCACGAAGATTGATGGAGTTGTGGAGTTGTGGGACATTGACAAGATACAGAACTGGACTGAGAATTGGCAGATGGACTTCAGCTTGGAAAAGTGTGAAGTCACTCACTTTGGAAGGTCGAATTTGAATGCAGAATACAGGGTTAAAGGCAGGTTTCTTGGCAGTGTGGAGGAACAGAGGGATCTTGGGATCCATGTCCATAGATCCCTCAAAGTTACCACCCAAGCTGATCTGGTTGTTGAGAAGGCATATGGTGTGTTGGCTTTCATTAGCAGGGCAATTGAGTTTAAGAACCACGAGGTTATGCAGCAGCTCTGTAGAGCTCTAGTTAGACCACACTTGGAATATTGTGTTCAGTTCTAGACGCCTTACCATAGGAAAGATGTGGAAGCTTTAGAGAGGGTACAGAGGAGATTTACCAGGAAGCTGCCTGGATTGGAGGGCATGTCTTCCAAAGAAAGGTTGAGGGAGCTAAGGCTTTTCTCATTGGAGCGAAGAAGGATGAAAGGTGACTTGATAGAAGTGTACAAAGATGTTGAGAGGCATCAATAGAGTGGATGGCCAGAGATTTTTTCCCAGGGCTGAAATGTCCATCTTGAGGGGACATAATTCTAAGCTGATTGGAGGAAGGTTTAGGGGAGATGTAAGTTCTTTACACAGAGAGTGGTGGATGCGTGGAATGGTAGTAGAGTCAGAGTCATTCGGGACATTTAAGTGACACAGGGATAGGCACATGGAAGATAATAAAATGAAGGGTATGTAGGTTAGTTTCATCTTAGAGTAGGATAAAAGGTTGGCTCAACATTGTGCGCCAATGGGCCTGTACTGTTCTCTATGTTCTATGACAGGTGTAGGCATGGCCTTTGACCTTCTCGTTCATTACTTGATGTCTTCTCAGTCACTTGGAACATGCAGGGAGAGGTATTCTAAAAGCAAATATCATCACCGGAGGGAGCCTCGTGCAGGGGGGAGAGTGAGGGCAGGATGGGTGGGGTGTGAGTAATCCCAGTGTGGAGAGTGATCCCAGTGTGGGGAGCGTGAAGGCAGGGCAGAGAGAGGGGCAGGGGTGAGTGAGCCCAGTGTCTGGGGTGGAGTGAGCGCTGAGGCTTTTTCGGTGAGCTGGGCCTAGTGAGGATCAGTGACTCACTCTGTCGATAGTTGTGTCGTGTGTAGACAGCAGTGAGGCGGTGGTGGTGATTCTGAGTTGGCTGAGAATGTGACTGTAGATGGTCTTCTCTTTAAGCTAAACACTTTCATTTTTCTCTTATTCTTGAACTATCAAATATTGTGGTCATGAATAAAAGTTTTTCTCTGTATTTTATTGTATTTCTCACTGTAAAATAAATGGGACAATAAAAAAAGATCGCACTTCCCTGATGGACATACCGTTTGACAGCAGCTGTCTGGAACGTTACATTTCAGAGTGGAGCAGCTGACTGCAAATAGGCCCTTGGTTTGCATTCGCCTGATAAATGAACTGACAGAATGGAAGTACAGCTTCACAATTCTGAGAGAGACCTGGGCAGAATCACGTCCCAGAAATACGCAGCTCTCTTCTGTCAAAAACAACAAAGCTGAAAGGCTATCTACATGAGATTGTCCCTCTTGGGAAAATCCAGCCCATTATTTGGAAGATGGCTGTAAACACTTGAAAATATACTTTCTCACTAAAAAGGGGAGGACCATAAAATCTCTTCAGTTTTAAACGGGAGACCAGGGGTCAAGGAATGGTTATGCTTTAAAGAGGTTTGAAAACCTCTGTTAATATCTTCACAGATTCACTGCTGGCTGCTTCCTGCAGTCACGGTTCTGGGTTCACTGAAAAATATCAGCGCTGCTGCATGACAGATTAAATCAAAAGCAAGAATGGTTGCTCATAACAAATGGTCAATTACAGTGTACAATGTTCCATCAGCTTAAAGCAAAGTGCATGTTTTGTTAAAGTGCAGGAATTTAATTGCTCATTACATCGATTTCTTTGCTCAGGGGACCCAGTCAGTCGCAGGTTACTGATTCCTTATTGTTTGTGGATTCTTGATTATCCCAAAAGGCAGAAAGTGATGGGGAATGGATAGCATTTGTTTCAGTTGATGTGATGAGGAAGTCACTGGCTGGGCCAACATTCATTGTCCATCCCAGAGGCAGTTGAGAGTCAACCACGTTGCTGTAGGTTTGGAGTCACATGTTTCCTTCCCTAAAAGATATTACTGATACAGATAACAACATAAGATCTAGGAACAGGAGTAGGCCATACAGCCCCTCAGGCCTGCTTCACCATCCTATACAATCCTGGCTGATTTCTTCTTGACTTTCCTGCCCACTCTCCATAATCCTTCAACCTGTTACTCATTAAATAGCCATCTGTCTCCTCCTTAAATGTACTCAATTTCCCAGCATCCACCACACTGTAGGGAAGTGAATTCCACACATTCACTACCCTTTGAGGGAAACAATTCCTTCACATCTCTGCTTTAAATCTGCCTCTCCTTCTCCGAAACCGATGACCTCTCAGTCTAGATTGCTCCACATAAGGAAACATCTTTTCAATGTTAACTTTGTCAATTCCCTTTAGCACGGCAGATGGATTTCTTTCACAATGTTTACATGGTCACCATTGGCCTAGCATTTTTGTAACAGTTTTTTAATGAATTAAAATGCCAAAGTCTATATGATGGTGGGTTGCAGACTTGGAGTTAGAATCATAAAGATGTACAGCATGGAAACAGACCCTTCGGTCCAACTCGTCCATGCCGACCAGGTATCCTAAGCTAACCTAACCAGCACCCAGCCCATATCCCTCCAAACCCTTCCTATTCATATGCCCATCCAGATGCCTTTTAAATGTTGCAATTGTACCAGCCTCCACCACTTCCTCTGACAGCTCATTCCATACACGTACCACCCTAGGCGTGAAAAAGTTGCCCCTTAGGTCTCTTTTATATCTTTCCCCTCTCAGCCTAAACCTATGTCCTCTAGTTCTGAACTCCCCCACCCCAGGGACAAGACTTTGTCTATTTATCCTATCCATGCCCCTCATGATTTTATAAACCTCTATAAGGTCACCCCTCAGTCTCCGACGCTCCAGAAGAAACAACCCCAGCTTGTTCAGCCTCTCCCTATAGCTCAAATCCTCCAACACTGGCAATATCCTTGTAAATCTTTTCTGAACCCTTTCAAGTTTCACAATATCCTTCTGATAGGAAGGACACCAGAATTGCACGCAATATTCCAACAGTGACCTGTACAGCCACAACATGACCTTCCAACTCCTGTACTCAATACCCTGACCAATAAAGGAAAGCATACCAAATGCCTTCATCACTATCCTATCTACCTGTGACTCCACTTTCAAGGTGCTATGAACCTGAACTCCAAGGTTCTGTCCTGAGGACAAGGGGCTGGGGTCTGGATGACAGGTCAAGAGTGTTGACATCACCTCCCTACAGCTCAAAAGGCCAGCTCACAGCCACCTCTCCCAGATCGATAAGCAATGGACCAGAAATATTGAATTTGTTTTTAAAAAAATCTCCTAAGGGTTGAATCAGAAGTGTCGTTTAATCATTCATTCATACCTGGAGAATGATTGTTGCAACACACACCCACACACACACCCACACGCGCACACACACACGCAGACACACATAGTCACACATAAACGCTCGTGCTCGTGCACACAGTCTCACACACAAACGTGCACATGCGCGCGCGCACACAGTCTCTCTCACACACACAGACCTACGAAGCTAAACAACAGGAAAATGTTTACAATTAAAATTAACACATAGGGATATTAATTCATAATTATTTTCAAAAAGTCCAGAAATATCCATGATGATTCTTTCCTCTAGGAACTTGGAATCAGATGGGATCCACTTTCCAAAATCAGAATTGTGGATTTGTGTTTAGGATTGGAGCAGATTTAACTGTTAGCCTAGACTCTGGATGTGATGTTACCAATACATTGAATTTTTAGACTGGGAAAAGAGGATATAGAAATTACAATTCAAGGACCAGTGAAGTTTTGTTCATGGTTCCTGGATGTGTAAGTTTCAACCTATCAATTAACTTCTATCCTAGTGACCAAGGATCCACTGTTCATCACAGGAGATAGATGAGGATATCAGTGTCTTCACAAGTTAGACTTCCCCTGACCAAAACTCATTGTTCATTGTATAAGCTGGACAGTGTGTCATTCCTGCCTTTACAGCTATAATGAGTCTCTCTCACTCTCTCTCCTCCAATAACTCATGAAACTGAGACATATTACTTATTGTTCTGTGTTTGGTAACGATAATGTCCATGCAATGGAAGGGTGAGATTCCAGGAGAATGGTATCTGAGTTTTGCCTTTGTAATTCATGATTGTTACTTTCCAGAATCCTAATTATCTTGTATTCTGTGACTGGTACATGTTCAGTTTTTCAAGGTCAGTTTTAAAACCTAAACAAAACAAAGCCTTGGTCTCAAAACAATTTATGATTTATATCGAGTCTTTTGGACCTAACAGTCAGCAGTGTCTTGCATAGATGTACCATCACTCAACAAGAAGACAGACCTGTCACACTGTTCAGAATATCCTCCAGACAGAACCATGGCAGGATGAATGCGTTATCCAGCTGGGTCAATCAAATTCTTTTTGAGTTACTTGAGATTTTTATGGCGTTTGAGGAGTGATCTTCTGAAATTCTATTTCCATGAATAACACTAAACATTCGGTTTTAGATAAAACTGATTTACAAGTGTCATTGTTAAACATCACGTCAAGGGTAGGATGGCGCTGCAAGGAAAAAGCAGGCAAGCTTTGACATCTGTCAAAAAGTAACCTTTCTTATTGGTCACTTCCATATTATGAATTATTAACCCCAATTTTCTGATGGCCAGACACTCAGTATTCCAATGCAAGGAGACCCTTATGAATCCCCATTGAATCACTCTCAAGAAATTACCTGGGAAACTGAACATCCTCATGGGTAATTCCTTTTCGCTGGAACCCACTATCTGTATCCTTTTTAACTGGAGAATGCAGAGAGATCTGATGAAATTAAGTAAATAGATACTCAGGTAAAGCTCAGCATTAAATACCTCCCCCTTCCCTACCACTGCCAGACCCAAACCCCACCATTCTCACAAGCCCTGACCCACCCAGCAGGCCAGATTTCTCTAGATCAGAGTGGCGCTGGAAAAACACAGCCGGTCAGGCAGCATCCAAGGCGCAGGAAAATCGATGTTTTAGGCAAAAGCCCTTCATCAGGAATGATTTCTGATGAAGGGCTTTTGCCTGAAAGTCAATTTTCCTGTTCCTCAGATGCTGCCTGTCCGGCTGTGCTTTTCCAGCACCACTCTGATCTAGATTCTGATTTCCAGCATCTGCAGTCCTCACTTTTGCCTAGATCAGATTTCTCTACCCACCCAGGCTTATCTGAGACACTCCATTATTTATCTGGTTGTCTTGCCACGTTGCCCTGACCCAGTTGGCACACTGCCCCTTACCCCTTGGCATTCTCCCATCATACTTAGCTCATGTGCTTACTGACAGACAGGAGCTGTCAGATTGGCCCTCTGTAATTCTGCAATGTTATATTTGTTCATATAGCAGCTGATTGTTGTGAAAAGGGGGAAGGGTTTGCCTTCGTTCCGCACAATAAGAGAGCCGTCAGACTGGGATAACAACTACGTGTCTCTGAGAGAGACCTGAGCAGAATCTTCTCTCAGAAATGTGGAACTCCCAGCTTTATAAAAAAAATGAGGGACTTGGGGGCAAACTATGTGAGGCAGTGACTCCTTGGAAAGTCTGGCCAATAATATAGCATTATAATTTTGATGGAGGTGCCTTATGATTACTAATCCTTTTGAAAACAAAGCCTTCAACCTAAAATTGAAGACATGACTCTACTTAGAGTCATGGGGATGTAAAGCACAGAAACAGACCCTTTGGTCCAACTCATCCATGCTGACCCAATATCCGAAATTAATCTAGTCCCATTTGCCAGTGTTTAACCCATATCCATCAAAGCTCTTCCCATTCATATACCCATCCAGATGCCTGTTAGATGGTGTAATTGTACCAGCCTCCACCTACTTGTTCAAGGATATAACACATTACATCCCCACATTGCCTGTGTCCATTGATCTTCCCTCTGTTTGGTGACCTTGCAATGATAAAATAGATTTGGAACTTCCCTTACAATGGAACTTATAAACTGTCTAGTCTTTGCTCAGATCAATTCAAAATATTTCTTCATAAACTGGGTGCTGAAATGAGAGCAATTTTTGTTGAACTCAATGAGCTAAATGTCTTTCTCTTACTTGCCCAGATCAATTACCTAGGGTGCAGTGTTGGATATGACCTTTGCTTTAATGAGTAGGAAGCCAAGCTCCAGAGTGCATCCCTGCTCCAGGTTGCATTCCAGTGCTCTGTGAATTTTAAATGAGAGTATATTTCTGTTCAACTTTTCAGAATGTTGGCACATTTAAAGCAGCTAGCCAGATGGATTCCATGGCACAAATATAACCTGCTTGTTCAGAGATATTTAGCAGGTACAGTGCAGAGATGCTGAGGGAAAATCACTGCCCAGTGTCTACATGGCAGTTCCCAATGACAAATGGGAACAGCTGCAGATTAAATGCACCATTAATCCAAATTTACATTTGTTGTTTGAATTGTTTTGGTTTGAAGAGAAAATATGTCTTTCTGTAAATGGAATCCTTCTGTCACAGGAATACCTGAATGGACGGATTTCGGTTCTGCTCAATTTCATGCAGAATTATGCAGAACAGGAAACTGAAGTTATGGATTTATCAAACTGATGCATGATAGCATCTCCCTGATGATAGGTCTCTTTCTAATCCCTTTTAGTCACATTTGGGATGTGGGCATCGCTGGCTGAGCCAGCATTTATTGCCCGTCCCTAGTTCCCTTGAGAAGGGGGGGGGGGTGAGCTACCTTCTTGAACCACTGCAGTCCATGTGCTGTAGGTTGACCCACAATGCCCATAGGGAGGGAATTCCAGGGTTTTGATCCAGCGACACTGAGGACCTCAGTGAAGGGAGGATAAGATGTTGGTCAGCGTGCCCCAGATAGTACTGGACAGGCAGCGATGGCAGTCAGATATAACAGGATTCTCAATGCAGCACTGTGTTGGTCAACCTGTTCAGTGCAGCACTTGAGCTAAGGGCAAGGATACAATGCAGAAGGTGTATGTCCATGCCTCACTGTTTCTGAATATCTTGATGAGCCTTGATGAGCCTATGAGCTGCGGTTTGATGGTCATTTCAGGGCACCGAACATTAAGAAGAATATCACAGCCCTTGGAGTGAAGCTTTATTAGAATGGGATCAGCAATGAGGGGGTTTCAGTCACTCAGAGAGACTGGCATTGCCCTTCCGAGAGCAGAAAAAGCTAAGAGCAGATTTGTTGAAGGCATTCAGAATGATAATAGTTTTAGGTAGAGTAAAGAGAAAGGAACTGTAGACAGTGGCAACTCACACAGTAACTAGAAAACATCGATTTAACATAATTAGAATACAAACCAGAGGGAGAGATGGGTAGAGATCAGATGGGAAGAGTGTCCTATGGTCGGTATTGTAGGTGAGACAGACTGGGAAGAGTGTCCTGCAGTCAGTTCTTAGTCATAGAAACTTACACAGTATAGAACAGGCCCTTCAGCCCACTATGTCTATGCTGACCAACAAACTACACTAATCCCATAGCTTTCTATGCCCTGGCATTTTAACTGCTTGACCAGGTGTTTCTTAAATGTTGTAGGAGTACCTATCTCCACCCCCCTCTCAAGCAACACGTTCCATAATTTTTTTTCACAGATTTCCTCTAAACCACTTGCTCCTCACCTTATCTATGCCCTTTGGTCTTAGACACATCAGCCATGGGGAAGAGATTTTCACAATTTACTCTGTCTGTGCCGGCCCTGATTTTGTATCCTTCAATCAGATCCCCCCCTCAGCCTCCCTGCTCCAGGGGAAAACAAACCCAACCTATCCAGTCTTTCCTCATAACTGAGGCTTTCCATCACAGACAACTTCCTAGTGAACCCTGGTATTCTTGTTCAAAACAAAGTCAAGAGTGACAATACAGAATGTTTAGAAGTTCATTGGTTGATATTGGAAACGGAGGAATTGAAAGCAGGGATGTTTAATTCAAATATCAAGACCTGACACAGACACTCGTTTATCAGGAGTGAATATCTGTTAATTGATTGAAGCCAATTCTATTCTTAAATTTCAACATAGTATACATATTGGTGATAAAATGAATGTTGTTGTGTCACCATAGTCTAACCAGATTATAGGGGCTGCTCTCTAATTAGAGCAAAGTGACAGGTGGCGAGATTTAACCTGAGGGCCAACAGACTGCAGGCAAGGGAAGAGGGAAATCCCTTCATGGTAACCTCAAACAGTGATGGGAATTGAACCCACACTGTTAGGATCACACAGCTTTGCATACCAGCAATCCAGCCAACTGAGCTAAACTGATTCCCACAAAATTAAAATCATATATAAAAAGCAACAGAAATAAATGATTAATATACTTAAATCATTAATAAAAAACTCATTAAAAAGGGCATAACAAGTGGTGTGTCACAGCTGTAGTATGTGGGATCTCAAGGATATCATTGTGATCCAGGACAAACATACCTGCAGCAAGTTCAAGTTTGAAGTTCAAGTATGTTTGGTTTAAGAGTTTATGTGCTGGAGGCTGAACTACAGGCATTGCAGTGCATTAGAGTCATAGAGATGTACAGCACAGAATCAGACCCTTCGGTCCAACTTGTCCATGCCGACCAGCTATCCCAACCCCAATCTAGTCCCACCTGCCAGCTCCTGGCCCATATCCCTCCAAAACCTTCCTGTTCATATACCCATCCAGATGCCTTTTAAATTGTTGCAATTGTACCAGCCTCCACCACTTCCTCTGGCAGCTCATTCCATACATGTACCACCCTCTGTGTGAAAAAGTTGCCCTCTTTTATATCTTTCCCCTCTCATCCTAAACCTATGCCCTCTAGTTCTGGACTCCCCCATCCCAGGGACAAGACCTAGTCTATTTATCCTATCCATGCCCCTCATAATTTTATAAACCTCTATAACGTCACCCTTCAGCCTCCGATGCTCCAGGGAAAACAGCTCCAGCCTATTCAGCCTCTCCCTATAGCTCAAATCCTCCAACCCTGGCAACATCCTTGTAAATCTTGTCAGAACCCTTTCAAGATTCATAAAATCTTTCCAATAGGAAGGAGACAAGAATTGCACACAATATTCCAACAGTGGTCTAACCCAATGTGCTGTACAGCGTCAACATGACCTCCAAACTCCTGTGCTCAATACTCTGACCAATAAAGGAAAGCATACCAAATGCCTTCTTTACTATCCTATCCACATGCGTCTCCAGTTTCAAGGAGCTATGAACCTGCACTCCAAGGTCCCTTTGTTCAGCAACACTCCCTAGGACCTTACCATTAAGTAGATAAGTCCTGCTAAGATTTGCTTTCCCAAAATGCAGCACCTCGCATTTATCTGCATTAAACTCCATCTGCCACTTCTCAGCCCATTGTCCCATCTGAGTAAGATCCTGTTGTAATCCGTCTTATGCTCGCATCCAAATCATTTATATAAATGATGAAAGATAGTGGACCCAGCACCGATCCTTGTGGCACTCCACTGGTCACAGGTCTCCAGTCTGAAAAACAACACTCCACCACCACCCTCTGTCTTCTACCTTTGAGCCAGTTCTGTATCCAAATGGTTAGTTCTCCCTGTATTCCGTGAGATCTAATCTTGCTGACCAGTCTACTATGGAACACCTTGTCGAACGCCTTACTGAAGTCCATATAGATCACATCTACTGCTCTGCCCTCATCAATCCTCTTTGTTACTTCTTCAAAAAACTCAATCAAGTTTGTGAGACATGATTTCCCATGCACAAAGCCATGTTAACTCTCCCTAATCGGTCCTTGCCTTTCCAAATACATGTACATCCTGTCCCTCAGGATTCCCTCCAACAACTTGCCTACCACTGAGGTCAGGCTCACCGGTCCATAGTTCCCTGACTTTTCTTTACCACCCTTCTTAAACAGTGACACCACTTTGCCAACCTCCACTCTTCTGGCATCTCACCAGTGTCTATCGATGATACAAGTATCTCAGCAAGAGGCCCAGCAATCACTTCTCTAGCTTCCCACAGAGTTCTAGGGTACACCTGATCAGGTCCTGGGGATTTATCCACCTTTAACCATTTCAAGACATCCAGCACTGATGCAAAACACTTGGTTAGTATCTCCCCCATCTCCTGTGGCTCCACACAAAGACCACTTTGCTGATCTTGGAGGGGCCCTATTCTCTCCCTCGTTACCCTTTTGTCCTTAATGTATTTGTAAAAATCCTTTGAATTCTCCTCAATTCTATTTGCCAAAACTATCTCATGTCCCCGTTTTGACCTCTTAAGTATACTCCTACTGTCTTTACACTCTAAGGATTCGCTCCATCTCCCCTGTGTATACCTGACATATGCTTTAGTCATCCAGCATTCCCTATACCTATCAGCCTTTCCTTTTACCCCAACAGGAATATACTTCCTCTGGACTCTCGTTATCTCATTTCTGAAGGCTTCCCATTTTCCAGCCGTCCCTTTACCTGCAAACATCTGCCTCCAATCAGCTTTTGAAAGTTATTGCCTAATGTCATCAAAATTGGCCTTTCTCCAATTTAGAACTTCAACTTTTAGATCTGGTCTATCTTTTTCCATCACTATTTTAGATCTAATAGAATTATGGTCGCTGGCCCCAAAGTGCTCCCCCACTGACACCTCAGTCACCTGCCCTGCCTTATTTCCCAAGAGTAGGTCAACTTTTACACCTTCTCTAGTAGGTACATCTACATGCTGAATCAGAAAATTGTCTTGTACACACTTAACAAATTCATCTCCATCTAAACCT
>NC_057724.1:79807952-79851168 GCF_004010195.1 Chiloscyllium plagiosum | reverse complement strand
GGCATTTATAGTGGTTTGAATCTGCCGCTTCCGGTTGTCAGTTCCAGCTGTCCGTACAAACAGACAACAGCCAGGGAATTCCTAGAGGCATGGCACTCATTCACAGATTCAATCAATAAGCACATCGACCTGGACCCAATATACCAACCACTGCAGCGGACAGCTGGAACTGACAACTGGAAGCGGCAGATTCAAACCACTATAAATGCCGGAGGAACGATCACAGAAGCGCTTCACAGGAGGCTCCCAAGCACTGAGGATGTCACCTAGACAGGGGACGAGACATCTGCAACACAAATTCTCAGCTCGGCGAACAAAACCACAACCATGTACCCACTCTACTCACTACTGCAGATTTACTGTAGGGCCAAGCTTAAATATTCACTTATCTGTTTCTGTACTGTGACTTCTCCCAAACAGGTTCCTCCAAGATCAGTTGTGAATTTCACTGTTTGTTAATTTTCCCAGACGCACTCCAATATCCAACAATACATTAATTCAAAACAGCAAAGGCAGTAACTGTGCAGGTTCACTGCTGTGTCAGTTAGCAATGTGGGTTTCTTTCTCTCTCTCTCTCTCCTGCACTAATCTGACCATGTGCTTCCTTTGTCTGTTCTTCTGCCTTTCGAAAGTGCTGTTGTTTTGACTTTTTTTTCCAAAATTCCAAAACAATGCAGCAACATATAAACCAGCAATTGCTGCTTCTGGAATTCGAGGAAATCACCTCCAACACCGAAAATACCTCAAAAAAGAAGCAGCTAAAGGAGAATGTTATTTGGATTCTTTGCACCAGGATACACTTAAACCGCAGACGGCAGGACGTTCTGAGAACGAATGATTGCGAGTGCGGTTGATAAGACAGCCCAGAGGGCAGGAGTGCAGCAGTGTCAGCCTGTGCACTTATCCAATAGGTTGGACATTCTCTGAGCTTGTTTGGAGGAGAGCAGGATTTATGGATGGATGGGGAGCTAAAAGGAATCTTGCAGTAGTAGGGAATAGCAGAGTCAGAGCAATTGACACTGGCCCCTGCAGCGAAGAGCTGTGTTGTCTGCTCAGTGCCAGAGTTGAGGATATCTGATCTGGACTGGAAAAGATCTGACAGTGTGACATGGAGGATCCAGTTGCTGTAGTTCCTGTAGGGACCAAAGACATAGTTAGAACTAGGAAAGCAGTTTTGCATAACAAGAACGAGGAGCTTGGGACAAATTAAGAAGCAGAACCTCAAAAGTTAAAATCTCTACATTATTAACCGAGCCACATGCAAATTGGCACAGGGTAAATAAAGTTAAAGACATGATAAACTGGGGTTGGAGAAGTGTGTTCCAGTTCGTTAGGGACTGGCACCAATACTGGGCTCGGTCTATAGCTGAACCATACTGGGACTGGTTCCTTATGAAGTGGAACAGTAGTAGCATTAGGCCATAAAACCCTTTGAACATGCTCCATCATTCAACATGATCATGGCTGACCGTCCAACTCAGTCCCTGTTCCATCTTTCGTCCCATACCCTTTGATCCCTTTAGTTCTGAGAACTGTATTGAACTCTTTGAAGATTTTGAAAACATAGAAAAGCAAACAGCTCAAGGGAAACAAGATTATACTGGCATTGTTCAAAGAAATGTCAATCAGAAATAAGTTTTCGTCCAGGACAACAAGTGGGTGGAAAAGTTCCCAGACGTATCACAGAACCCAAAACCAGGAAAGAATGCATTGATATTACCAGTGATGGCATAAAATTAACGTTTCCTTATCTGAGAAGAACCAGTCCTCTGCAAGCTGTAAAGAGACTGAAACAAATTTGACAGGAGTGAAAACGTGACCATGAATGTGCAGGAATTCGCGAGGTTTGCGTTGAAGGATGGCCAGACCATAGGAGCAGTGAGATGGCCAGGAACAGATTGGGAGCATAAGAGCTCTAATGTAAGAGTAGAAGCAGAGTCTGTAATGCTATTCGTTGCTATTTTGGGCCTGATACCATAATCCAAACACTACTTTTCAAGAATGGTGGTGGTGGTGGTGTTGGGGGGAGGGGGGTGGGGGGGCAACTTTATTGTAAGATTCAAGATTCTTAGAGGATTTGACAAGGTGGATATGGAGAGGAGAGGTTGTTTCCCCTTGTGGAAAATTCTAGGACCAGAAGGTACAATCGCAGAATAAGGGCTCATCCATTTATGACGGGGATGAAGAGGAATCTTTTCTCTCAGAGTGTAGTGAATCTCAAGAATGTTTTGATGGCAGAGGGCTGTCAAGGCTGGGTCACTAAGTATATTCAAGACTGAGACAAACAGATTTCTAATCAGGAAGGGAATCAATGGTTATGAGGACAGGGGAGTTGAGGGAGAAGTGGGAAGTGTTGAAGCAAGACCAGAGTGGGTTGGGTATTTTGGATGTGTTAGGCTAAGCTCTGTGAGGGTGTAAAGGGTCCGGGGTATGTAGTTACTGGGTGACTCAGGTAAAGATAGGATCAGAGTCTAGATGAGAGTGGTGCTGGAAAAACATAGCAGGTCAGGCAGCATCCAAGGAGCAGGAAAATCGACATTTCGGGCAAAAGCCCTTCATCAGGAATAGAGGCAGGGTGCCTGCAGAGTGGAGAGAAGGGATCAATTGAATACTTACTCAAGAATAAGTTGATACATTTAGTGGTCTAATGTTTCCTGATTTATAATTTAGTTAATTGCATTGGAACCCTCCCCCTGTTCCCGAATTGTCCGATTTAAATGAAGACTTTCAGACAACTCTGGGTGTTGGGGAATTGCTAAGCATAAAATTCAATTTCCCAGGCAATGTCTTTGGGTCTCCATGAGCACAAGGATTTCACTAGTCCCTCACGTGCATCTCCCATCAGAATAACACCCATTGTGCCATACTCTTACAAATACCTTCATTGGGTTCCATGAGAAGCACATCTTTGATGGGATAGCATCTACTCTGCTACCTCTTGCATATTTACAATGAGTTGATGATGGCGTTTGATATATTTGAATCTGTAGCTGCTTTCCTTGCACATGTTAATGGGCTCCATTCTGCTCTCAAATACATCTCTTAGCTGAAACAGTGAAATAAGTTCCTTTTGCTTGATGACCCATTTGAGAAAATGGCCATGATGCTTCCCACTAACCAAACTTCACAGGTCAATAGACACATTAAGATTCCTGCAATTGTTCAAGCTGGAAGATTAGCTTTTATTGACAACCTTATAAAGAGAGCTATTGCTCGCCATAACGGACTGAGGTGAGGGGAACTGTCTTCACCCAGAGAGTGGGGAGCCGGTGGAATTCTCTGCCACAGAAAGTGGGAGAGGCCAAAATATTCAGTGTTTTTAAGAAGGAGTTACATTGTAGTTCTTGGTGCTGAAGAGATCAAAGGGTTGAGGGAGAAAGTGGGAACAGGGGACTGAGTTGGACAATTATCCATAATCATACAGAATGGCCGAGTAGACTCAAAGGGGCTGAATGGCCTACTCCTGCTCCTATTTCCTATGTTTCTGTGTGAAAAGGTGGTGTTGAATTAGGTCACATTGAAGCCAACCTGTGGGATAATAGCTATCTCAAATGGATCTCGTCTTGCTGTGTATCACTCAAACACGTGAATGGGCCTTGATCATCACTTTTGGTCTGGAAAATCTCTCTCAGATTAGATTGGAAGATAAAGGTACCTCAACAATGTGACGAACAGTTGAAGCTACCTGTTTCACATAGCTACAAGAGTGAAGTTTACCATGAACAGGAGGCTGCTGCCAAGAGTGAAGTTAAAAATCACACAACAACAAGTTATAGTCCAACTGGTTTAATTGGAAGCACTAGCTTTCGGAGCACTGCTCCTTCATCAGGTGGTTCATCAACCACCTGATGAAGGAGCGTCGCTCCAAAAGCTAGTGCTTCCAATTTAACCTGTTGGACTATAACCTGGTGTTGTTTGATTTTTAACTTTGTCCACCCCAGTCCAACACCGGCACCTCCAAATCATGGCCAAGAGTGATGTTCACCATGAACAGGAGGCTGCTGCCAAGTATAAAAGACATTCTACTCAGTCCACAATTGAGAGTCATGGAATATAAGTTTCAGTATTATTATGATGCCTGGTACATAGGATGACCATCTCATATCAATCAAATCCTTGCAATTTTCACAACAGGTTCGGTACTGGCCATGCTAAACCTGTGTGTGTTTGCAAACTTCAAAATAGTAGAAAGTGAGGACTGCAGATGCTGGAGAGTCTGAGTCGAAAAGTGTGGTGCTGGAAAAGCACAGCAGGTCAGGCAGCATCTGCGGAGCAGGACAGTCAACGATTTGGGTATAAGCCCTTCATCTCTACCTGAAACATCGACTCTCCTGCTCCTCGAATGCTGCCTGATCTGCTGTGCCTTTCCAGCACCACACTTTCTGACTCAAACTTCAAAACAGTGTCAAAAGTGAGATGTGATTCTGCAATTGGAAAACATTTGCTAAATAATAGGCAAAAGTGAGGACTGCAGATGCTGGAAACCAGAGTTTAGATCAGAGTGGTGCTGGAAAAGCACAGCAGATCAGGCAGCATCCGAGGTACAGGGAAATCGGCGTTTCGGGCAAAAGCCCTTCATCAGGAATAGAGGCAGGAAGCCTCCAGGGTGGAGAGATAAATAGCCCTGAGTACACTGATAATTACAGAGAATTTCAATATACAATGGTCAGTCAAGCTGGTAGACTTGCACATATTCGAGCCTAGCTATAAGAATTAACATGAAATAGAACATTGTGTCCATTTTAACTCAACAAATCAGCTGCCTGCCATTCTCTGGTTCATTTTCAGTGCAATCCCTTAACCAATCAGACTCAATTGGCTTGTCTAAAATTAAACAAAACTTGGCAATTAGCTATCAGTCATCATCTCACTGGTGCATTCTCCACGCCAATGTCTCTAAGACCCAGAGTCCACTTGTCAATGAACAGCAATCACTTTGCACATAGTTTAAAAAGGATGGTTTCCCTTTACACGATGTGGAGGTGCCAGTGTTGGACTGGGGTGGACAAAGTTAAAAATTACACAACACCAGGTTATAGTCCAATAGGTTTATTTAAAAGTACTAGCTTTCAGAGTGCTGCTCCTTTATCAGATAACTCATGAGGCAGGATTACCTGATGAAGGAGCAGCATTCTGAAAGCTAGTACTTTTAAATAAACCTGTTGGACTATAACCTGGTGTTGTGTGATTTTAACTTTGTCCCTTTACATTGGTATTCTTGTGAGTTGTCTTGATGAGTGCAAAATGAAGCTACAAATATATTTATTTTCAGCAATGTTCAAGCTCCATAAAACCAAAACCTACTTGGTTTCAGCTTCTTTGCTAGTTCATATCACAGCTGAGGAAAGTTGCTCTTTTTCCAATAGAGAGATACTGCCCCTGGTCTATCTTTGTCCTTTCCTGCTATGAGGCCAAATCTAACTGACTTATAAATCGATGACACAAAATTACTCACCCTCTGAAAGTCCTTCCACCTGCCCAGATTCACTGTCTAAAACTAAACACAGAGCTGTTGTTGGGCTTGCTGTGTATTGACTGAAAAATCTTTCTGGAATATTAGGAATTCTACGTTCTTTTATTCTGATTTTATTCCAGTCTATGTTAAGGCAGTTAAAGTCCCTCATTGTTACTGCCATCTCATCCTCATCCTCTTCACAGATTCTGATCACATTTGCTTTTCTATTGCTGTCTGACTTTGAGCATCCACTGTCCTTTCCCAGGGCCCTTCCTGTTCCCCACTTCACACCATGCGGCCTGATTTGATGATCCTCCAGCATCATTCTTCCTCACTGCGTACATTATTTCTTTGTTTTGACCATCACTTTTGTTTTTGATCCCCTCTCTGTTCCATATGAAAACCCAGTCACCAGGAATGGTGAACTGCCACTTCTGCCTTTCATTAAACATTGCAGCAATAGGGTGGCATGGTGGCTCAGTGGTTAGCACCGCTGCCTCACAGCACCAGGATCCTGGGTTTGATTCCACCGTCTGGTGACTGTGGAAGAACAGCAGTACAGTAATTGGTTCCTTGGCCCTCCAAGCCTGCGCTGACACATTTTGCCCTTCCATACTAAAACTGTCTTCACTTACAGGATCCATGTCCCTCTATTCCCTTCCTATTCATGTATTTGTCCAGGTGCTTCTTGAAAGTTGTTATTGTGTCTGCTTCCACCACCTCCTCTGACAGCTTCTTCCAAGCTCTCCCCACCCTTTGTGAGAAAAATGTGCCTCCCACATCTCTTTGAAGCTTCCCCCTCTTTCACAATGAACCTGTGTCCCCTAGTAATAGACCCTACACTCTGGGAAAAAGCCTCATACTTCCCACTCTATCCACATCATTCACAATCTTATAAACTTCTATCAGGTCACCCCACGACCTCCTGCATTCTAGTGAAAACAAACCCAGCCTATCCAACCTTTCTTCATAGCTAAAATCCCCCATACCAGGCAACATCCTGGTACACCCTTTCTGTACCCTCTCCCAAGCATCCACATCCTTCTGGTAGTGCGGTGACCAGAACTGTACATAATATTCCAAATATGGCCGAACTAAAGTTCGATAAAGGTGCAGCAAAACTTGCCTATCTTTATACTCAGTGCCCTTCCAATGAAGGTAAGCAAGCCATAGACCTTTTTTACACCTTGTCTACCTGCGCTGCCATCTTTAGTGACCTGTGGACCGGCACACCCAGATCCCTCTGAATATCAATACTCCTGATGTTTCTGCCATTCACTGTATAATTTCCACCCGTACTTGAACTTCCAAGTGGGAATGGGTCTGGGTGCAATGCTGTTCGGAGAGTTGGTGTTGACTCGATGGGCCGAATGGTCTCCTTCTACACTGTAGGGATTCTATGATGACATCATCGTCTATTTGTGCCTTCAACTTATCACTTACTCCCTGCACCCCTCTCTTTGATGTACTTAGTAAATACTGTTTTACTGTATATTTCCAAACCTTGATTCCTGCCAACTTCCACAGTCACTTGCTGTTATCCCTATCACTTCTTTCCATCTCTTCTGAACCCACACACAGGGTTCTAACCCTCTGTCAACTCACTGTCAAATTCCTCCCTGCCTGCACCAACAAACATCCCCAATCCTGTTGAGGGGCACAGTGCCGAGATAGTACAGGTCCCATCTCTCCCAGAGATAGTCCCAAAGCCCAAGAATCTAAAGCTCACTCTCTCTCTCTCTCTCTCTCTCTCTCTCTCTCTCCTGAATCTTCTTTCCATCCATGGACAGCAAGCACTGCTTTAGCCAGCACAATAATTAAAAAAAAACATTGCTCTTGATAAACTGGCAAGTAGGACATCCTTCCGATTCCGCGATCTACCACGATGTCCAAGTTTCCGTGCCCCAAATAGAGTGTAACAGTGATATGTACAGCTTCTATGTTTCATTCTTATTACTTACCGTATGTTTTAGCATTGATTTTAGATGGTGCTTTGATGATTGTACGCAGATTTTCTGAGGGATACTAATGTCTGGAGTTTTTGCTTGACCAGGGTTCATTGCGGTGATGTGGGCCTCTTGATTATCCAGAATATTTGATCAACCAGCACTCTGTGTTCACTCCAGCTATCCACTGGCACTGTCTTTCAGGCTCTTTTCATTAATTTATTTCTCAGTTCCCCAGACGTGGTTTGAAAGAATTAATTCCACAGGTGCTGACTGATCTGGATGTGAACATAGGAGGTATAGTTAGTAAGTTTGCAGATGACACCAAAATTGGAGGTGTAGTGGACAGCGAAGAGGGTTACCTCAGATTACAACAGGATCTTGATCGGATGGGCCAATCCACTTTTGGAATATTGTGTGCAATTCTGGTCTCCTTCCTATAGGAAAGATGTTGTGAAATTTGAAAGGGTTTAGAAAAAAATTACAAGGATGTTGCCAGGGTTGGAGGATTTGAGCTATAGGGAGAGGCTAAACAGGCTAGGGCTGTTTTCCCTGGAGCATCGGAGGCTGAGGGGTGACCTTATAGATGTTTATAAAATAATGAAGGACATAGTTAGGGTAAATAGGCAAGTCTTTTCCTGGGGTGGGGGAGTCCAGAACTAGAGGGCATAGGTTTAGGGTGAGAGGGGAAAGATTTTAAAAGGACCTAAGGGACAACTTTTTAATGCAGAGTGTGGTGCATGGTGAATGAGCTGCCAGAGGAAGTGGTGGAGGCTGGTACAATTACAACTTTTAAAAGGCATCTGGATGGGTATATGATTTGGAAGAGTTTTGAGGGATATGGGCAAACCGCTGGCAAATGGGACTAAATTAATTCGGATATGTGGTCAGCATGGACAAGTTGAACCAGAAGATGCATTTCCGAGCTGTACAGCTCTATGATTAATTGATATTCCTTCAGGGTACTCAGTTGCCCACCTAGGACCATCCTTGAGCCTGGCACAAGGCAGCAACACCACCCTGAATAAACACCTGAGGGTGTAGAATTGCCCATCAGTTCCCCCCCAGACAATCTAATCAATGATAAATACTTCCCCACTCTTCCTCTTACTGCAGAGTACATCTGAGCCGACCACGTGACACAGACTTGGCTTTGGTTTAATTCTCCAGGACTGCCAGAGGGAGAAAACCTGGAATTACAAGTCTAATTATGACTACAATTCCATTGTTGATTGTCAGGAAAACCCATCTGGTTCACTCATGTCCTTGAGGGAAGGAAACTGCCATCCTTACCTAGTCTGGCCTCCATGTGACTCCAGGCCCACAGCAATGTGATTGACTTTTTACTGCCCTTTGGGCAATTAGGGATGGGCAATAAGTGGTGGCCTAGCCAGAGACATCCTCACTCCATGAATGAATTTTTAAAAGAAGTTCTTGAGTGTTGTTGGAGCTGCCCCCATCCAGGCAGGTGGGAAGTATTCCATCACACTCCTGACTTGTGCCTTGTAGATGGTGGACAGATTTTTGGGAATCAGGTGGTGAGTTACTCGTCACTGTGTTCCTAGCCTCTGACCTTCTCTGGGCTCAGCATTTATTGCCCATCCCTAGTTTCCCCTTGAGAAGGCGGTGGTGAGCTGCCTTCGTGATCTGCTATCGTCCATGTGCTGTAGGACAACCTACAATGCTATTAGGGAGGGAATTCCATGATTTTGACCCATTTGGTCCCACTTTATCAACAACTCCTTCTAATCCTTTCTCCCTTGTGTTTATATATCTAAATAAGTCCAGGCTATTCTTGTGAACCACTCCCTGAGTTCAACATTCCCACCATTCTCTGAGAATGGTGAATTCCTGGTCGGATTCATTATTACTTCTGGAATTATGGGTGTAGACATTTGCCTCCCACAAAAGTGACATCTTTTCAGTGAAAGCTAGGACCTAGCTGCCATGGAATGGAGAGTTGTCTTTCTGTGTTGCTAATCCTCAGAGAAATTTGAATCTTTTCAGATGAGCAGTGTCATTAAGCCAGATGTTCTGCAGCAATATCGGTTCAGAAATCTAAAAGCCTGTGGATTTATTTTAATTGAATGCAAGTATACTATTGACTGCATGTCTGCTTCTGGGAGCAAATTCAATCAGAAACTAGATTGCATCTATTCCAGCAAACAAATTGGTAAGGGATGAATTAAACTAACTCCCTAGAGAACACTGAACTCTCTATCTCCGTGATCAGCAGTCCATGGTAATAGTTACTGGGCTTTATTCTTTCAGTTTTCCATCTAAAAGATCAATCCATAATTCTTAGTTGCTAAAGCTAAGCAGTGTTCTGGTTTGAATCCTGGAGAATTAAACCAAAACCAAGTCTGTGTCACATGGTCGGCTCAGATGTACTCTGAAGTAGGAGAAAGAGTGGGGAAGTATTCATCATTGACTAGATAGTTGGGGGGAACTGATGGGCATTTCTACATCCTCAGGTGTTTATTCAGGGTGGTGTTGCTGCCTTGTGCCAGGCTCAAGGATGGCCCTAGATGGCAACTGAGTACCCTGAAGGAATATTCCCTCAGGGAATTCCACCATTTGCCGGGACTGGATTCAACATGGACCTCCACAACATTATGTGGGTCTCTGGATTAACATTCAAGTGATAGTAACACTAGGCCATCATGTCCCTAGCTTGACACCATCCAGGATAAACCAGCCGGCTTGATTAGCACCACAAATACAAACATCCACTCCCTCCACCACTGATGCTGTACTGTCTACAAGATGCACTACAGAAATTCACCAAGGTCTTATAGGCAATAACTTCCAACCCACAGACACTTCCATCTAGAAAGACAAGACAACAGATACATGGGAACACCACCTCCTACCAGTTCTTCTCCAAGCCACTCACCATCCGGACTTGGAAACATATCATTGTTCCTTCAGTATTGCTGGGTCAAAACCCTGGAATTCCCTCCCACAGGGCATTGTGGGTCAATCCACAGCAGGTGGACTGCAGCAGTTCAAGGAAATTGCTCACAACTGCTGTCTCAAGGGCAAATCGGAGTGGGGAATAAATACTGGCCTGGCCAGTGACTCCCTCTCTGTAACCGAACTAAAAAAACAAAGAGATATGGACAGTGAATCTAAAGCTAAACACCAAAATCTAAACACCAAATCTCTTTGCTACAGTCCTTCCTCATAATCTTGAAAATTTCTCACCTTAAAGTAGATGTCCACGCCCTGTCTTTAAGTTACCATTGAATCTGTTCTTTCATGAACAGACACATTGAATATAGGAGCAGGACTCGGTCATTTGATCCTTCAAGCTTGCTCTACCATTCAAGTAAATCATATCTTTACCCTGCAATGTTTCCGTATCCCTTGCTGTTCTCATCATTGACAAGACCAAGCAGCCACTACAATAACAGCTGAATGGACACCACACAACACTCACCGGACAGGAGTGTTCCGTCTCAGTCGGGGAACACTTCAGTGGTCAGGGACATTTGGCCTCGGACCTTCGGATGACCATCCTCCAAGACAGACTTCGGGATAAGCAACAATAAAAAGTGGCTGATAGCCAAGTTCGGTACCTACGGGCATGGCCTCAACTGGGAGCTTGGGTTCATGTCACACTACAAGTGACCCCACTATACTGTACACTCTCACACACACATGCACACGCACACGCGCACACGCATAGACACTCCTACAGACCCATACACTCACACACACCCTCTCTCATACACAAGCTCTCTTATACGCTCACATGCTCACAGACTTATAACTCTATCACACTTACACACACACTTTACCAAACTTTCATACACACAAACACACACTCTCCCATATGCTCTCACACTCACTTGCACACAATCAAATGCACACACTGTCTCTCTGTCCTGCACGTCCATGCACATCTAAGTCTATGGGGCGAATTTGTATTTGCAGAATTATATTTGCAGATACATTCTATTTTGCTCAAAAAATACAGAACCGGTATGCAGAAAGTCAATCCATGTAATATTTGTAACTTCCACTTGGGGATTAGAACCAGTCTGATTTAAGATTGGTCTGACTCACACCTGTAATGCAGTGTCTGAGCTGAGATGTCACTTTTTGTTATAAACCTGAAATAACCTTGAGAATGTGACTTAAAAGAAGTTCTGGGATTTATATGTTAATGAACCAAAACCAGCAAATCCATTCTAAAAGGTGAAAGACTTAACAATCTAGTTTTATTCAATTTATTGTTGTATTATTGTAATCTTTTGCTATAAGTTCAGTGTCTTATGATACTGCTCCACAACCACCTGATGAAGGAGCAGCACTCTGAAAGCTAGTGCTTCCAAATAAACCTGTTGGACTATAACCTGGTGTTGTGTAATTTTTACCTTTGTCCACCCCTGTCCAACACTTGCACCTCTACAGCTTATTCTCATCTGGAATGTGCTGTTTGAAATGTACCTTGCTGTGTAGACCAACATTACCAATTATCTTCTGTTTGTTTATTTTCAGAACTGACCATAGATCAGTGGATAGGCTCTTCCGATTGATTCTATTAAACTCCTTTAGCCCTTGTCAACATCTTAATTCATGAGACACTCGTTTAATCTCTCTCCTACTGCCTCCTTAATTCCATGTACCTGTTACTTATTATTTTTTTCTCAAATAACTAGCAACCTTAGTCTCTTTTTCAGTCACTGTTTGTGGTTGAACACATAAAGAATAGACCAAATACCCCTCAAGCCTGTTCGATAAAGTCTTGGCTGATTCTAGCTTACCTCAATAACCTTTCACCCCCTCGTTTATCAAAAAAGCTATCCACCGCTGCCTTCAAAATATTTAAATATTCTGCACCCACCACCTTTGAGGAAAGGAACTCCAAACCTTCGGAGAAAAAATAATGTTTCCTTATCACTGTTGCAAATGGAAGTTCCCTTTGAACTATGACCCTCTGTTCTAGATTCTAACACAAGAGGAAACATCTTTTCCACAACCACCCAGTCAGGACCCTTCAGGATCTTATATGTTTCAATTAAGTCACTTCTGACTGTTCTAAATTCCAGAGGAAACAGGCCTAGCCTGTCCAGCCTTTCCTCATAAGGTAATCTGGTCATCTGCTCAGGGTATTAGTCCAATAAAGCCTCCTTTGAATTGCTTTCAAAGACTCACAAGCCTCTGAAAATATTCCCCCTCATCTTTTGTAAATGAGTGACTCCTGGTCTTTAAATAGTGACCCTACTTGTAGAATCTCCCAAAACAGGGACAAATTCTTTCCACTCGTACCCTGTCAAGACCCCTCAGGATCTTGTATGTTTCAATTCTATATCCCAGGCACACTCTATCAAAAAGGCTTTTTTTTGTTAATTGACCATTTAATTCTTCTGACATTCCACATTCCTCCCATGTTTCCTGTCCCACCAAGAGATAGTTGTGAGTTTCCTTGGTCATTCACCATTAGCAGTGGGGCAGGCACCTGAGGGGTATCGTTCTGCTAACATTATGGCAGTGAGATGCTCATACAACAGGAAATTCACAGGCAATCATTTCTTTCTCAGCAAGCTTAATGATTGTGGAAGCTAATAAGTTGTCATTAACTATCTTGATTCTAGTATAAATAGCCCAAATTCTATGATTTAATAACCACCTCCCTTTCAAAGAAGCCCTACAATGTGAAAACAGGCTATTCAGCCCATTGAGTCCACACTGATGCACCCAATCCATGTAACCCTGCATTTCTCATGGCCAATCCACCCTAACTTGCACATCTTTGGACTGTGGGAGGAAACTAGAGCACCCAGGGAAACCCATGCAGACACGGGGAGAATGTGCAAACTCCACACAGACAGTCACCTGAGGCTGGAATCAAAGCCAGCTCGTTGCTGTGGAGTGGCAGTGCTAACCACAGAACCACTGTGCTGCCTATCTCTGCTAACTCACTTATGAATCTATAGACTGTTGTATTTTTGTTTTAATATCCTGCTATAATGAGATGCTGCACACTGTCATCCTTTAATGATATATATATATATGTCTTGCTTCAGTAATTTTACACTTATTTCGCGGCTATTTTCATAAACTCTCCAAAGGCGCATGGATCAATTTAAAATGTCCATACTATTTTAAAATGGACACAAGCAAAGTCCCTTTGGTTGGGAAAGCGTGCATAGAGCCTGGTCTCTATCAAGATTCATAGAAATAATTTAATACAAAAGATTCTGTGTTTGAGAAACTTAACCAACTACTTCAATTATAGCTGTCACATTTCACTGCTTTATATAATTATGCGATGTTACAACACAGAAGGTTGCCATTTGACCCATTGTACCTGTCCTGGATTTTTGAACAAGATGATCCAATTACTTCCACTTGTCTGCAAAACACTTCAAACCCTACAAATGCTCCCTTTTAAGTATTTACAAATTTCCTTTGAAGATACTGACTGAATCTGCTTCCACCACTTTCTCTGACACTGCATAATGGCAAAAGCATTGCTGGAAATACACAGCCATGAATTCACCATCTGGAAACAGGTTGCTACAATCTCCGTGGTGACTCATTGCTTTTCAAAATAAATTCAAACTACCAGTTAATAGCTGAGAGAATGGCACAAGAATTTGTATTTTAAGAGCTGAAAATGTGTTGCTGGAAAAGCGCAGCAGGTCAGGCAGCATCCAGGGAACAGGAGAATCGACGTTTCGGGCATAAGCCCTTCTTCAGGAAGGGCTTATGCCCGAAACGTCGATTCTCTTGTTCCCTGGATGCTGCCTGACCTGCTGCGCTTTTTCAGCAACACATTTTCAGCTCTGATCTCCAGCATCTGCAGTCCTCACTTTCTACTCTTTGTATTTTAAGACTCAATGTAAAAGATAAATAAAGTGCAATTCATTAAATGCTGTTAAAAATGGTGACAAATGTTTTAAACCATAAATACGCGTATCTCTTTCTCTGTTAGCACACAAAACCACCCTTCAGTTATCCTTTCTATTTTCCTTTAAGTAGGTATTTAATTATCTCAGAACCAGTCCAAGGTGGATTTTAGTTCCTGACTGTTCACTTCTGTTCTTTCCTGACCTTGAGAACTTTAAATTTCGGAACTGTCTTCCACAGTCAGCCTTCCTCCTCTGCGATTCTTCCTCTTACACAAACTGGGTGAACCTTCCAGCTGTGGTTTAATCTCTTGTGAGTCTAGTCTTTTCAGGTCTTGCAGGAAATCCCTTGTGGTGCTCAAAGCTCCTTTGTGTGGAGCCACAGAAAATGGGGGAGATACGAAATGAGTATTTTGCATCAGTATTTACCGTGGAAAAGGAGATGGAAGATATAGACCATAGGGAAATAGATGGTGACATCTTACAAAATGTCCAGATTACAGAGGAGGAAGTGCTGGATGTCTTGAAATGGATAAAGGTGGATAAATCCCCAGGATCTGATCAGGTGTACCCTAGAACTCTGTGGGAAGCTAGAGAAGTGATTGCTGGGCCTCTTGCTGGGAAATTTGTATCATCGATGGTCACAGGTGAGGTGCCGGAAGACTGGAGGTTGGCAAACGTGGTGCCACTGTTTAAGGAGGGAGGTAAAGACAAGCCATGGAACTATAGACCAGTGAGCCTGACCTTGGTGGTGGGCAAGTTGTTGGAGGGAATCCTGAGGGACAGGATGTACATGTATTTGGAAAGGCAAGGACTGATTATCGCATTTCCAACGCCCCTCCCCCAAGTCCGTCCTCCCTACCTTTTATCTTAGCCTGCTTGGCACACTTTCCTCATTCCTGAAGAAGGGCTCATGCCCGAAACGTCGAGTCTCCTGCTCTTTGGATGCTGCCTGACCTGCTGCACTTTTCCAGCAGCACATTTTCAGCACTTATAAAGGAAAGTCAGCTTAAAAAGCTGGAGATAAAGGCTGAGCGTAGGCTCAGTGAGGAAGTAGTGTGAACTCATGTGGAAGAACAGAGAATTAAAACAACAAGGTTAGCAGCTGAAGGGGCTGATGATTATGAGCTGGTCCATAAAACATGGTTTGGCTTCCAGAATCAATCTCAGTCTATGAGGGATAGAAATTGGGGCAAAGAGAAATCCTCACGCGGAAAGGCAAAGATAGATCTCAGTGAAGATCATAAGGATAAATTACCACAGTATAATAAAAGAAACCCTTGAGGTGGACAAGGAAGATAAAAAGCTCCAGTGTTTCCATTGTAATAAAGTGGACCACACAAAATCACAGTGTGGGTGGGCTAGGAGAAAGCCAGATGTTGGAAAACCAGAAAATCCTGCAAGTTTTGTTGGACTAGTCACAAAAAGCACAAGGCAAGTTAGACAACTGCCTCAGAGTGTACAAGATGATCAGAGGTTGATTGAGGAGGAAGTGCCAGATATGCTTAAAAAAATATACATGCAAGGGGAATGTTTATTCACATAGGCCAGGAGCAGTAGGTAAGGAGGTTACAATATTAAGGGACACAGGATCCTCTCAGTCTGTAATGCTGAAGGATGAGGAGATATGCACTCCTGAAGGACTATTGCCAGAAAAGGTACTGGTAACAGGAATTCATGGTGAGACAAAAAGTGCTCAGTTATGTAAAGTGAGGCCAGAGAGTCCAGAGAAGAGTGGAGAATTTGTGGTAGGAGTACTGGACATACTCTCAGCTCCAGGAATACAATTTGTCCTTGTAAATGATACAGCTGATTCACTGGTAGGCGTGCTGCCTACCCTAGTTGAAAAGGCCAGGGGAGAAGCAGGCAACTGAAGACACGGAGAATGTTTATCCGGAATTTTCCCTGACTGTGTGATCACAAGGTCACAGAGGCACAAGCTGAAGCAGAAGGGATCAAACAGCACAGATAAGGAAACTGACATAGCATTATCCAAGACTTTTTTTGATCAAATAAGTGGAACAGAGAACGAGCAAATAAGTAAACATGCAAGTATCTTTAGCTCTGCTAACCTGATTGAATATACAGCAGAAAGATGACTACTTCAAACAGTTATACCAAAGGGCATTTTCAGAGAAGGAGATTGAATGCATCTCTGTGTGTCATTACTTAACATGTAATATCTTAATGAGGAAATGGAGACCATCACACATTCAAGCAAATGAGAAATGAGCAGAGATTCATCAAATTGTTTTGTCAGTAGGGTATAGAAAGGAGGTGCTGTGAGGGCGCATGAGCTACCACTTGGAGGTCATTTAGGAGTCATGAAAACACAGGCTAAAATACAAAGACATTCTTACTGGCATGGACTACACAAAGATAGAGTTGAATTTTACCAGATATGTCATATCAATTAGAGAATTTGAGAACCTACACCTTTAATACTTATTCCAGAATTTGAGGAACCTTTCACAAGAGTCTTGATTGATTGCATAAGTCCCCTTACCTCAAACAAAAAGTGGGAATAGGTATTTATTAACAATAATGGATGTGTCGACTAGATTTCCAGAGGCAGTCCCATTACACAACATCACAGCTAAAAGAGTTGTAGAAAAATTACTTAAATATTTTACTAGATACAGACTGCCAAGAGAGATCCAGTCAGATCAAGGATCAAACTTCACATCCAAACTATTCAAAGGAGGTTATGGGTAGTGTGGGAGTAAAGCAATTCGAATCTACTATGTACCATCCAGACTTGCAGGGAGCGCTAGAGAGATGGCATCAAACACTAAAGACCATGTTGAGGGCTTATGGTCAGGATTATCCAGAGGATTTGGATAAGGGAGTTTCATTTGTACTTTTGCGATCAGAGATACACTGAATGAATCGACCAAATTCAATTCATTTGAATTCGTTTTTGGGCATGAAGTAAGATTTAGAAGAAATTAATAAGACAGCATTCAGAGACCACCCATTGGGACAATGTGTCAAATTTTAGAGAACGATTAAATAGAGCTGGAGAGTTGGCTAGACAGCATTTAAAAAGCATCACAGCATATAATGAAACAGGAAGTGAACATGAAACCACAAATTCATAATTTTTCAATTGAGGATAAGGTATTGGTGTTACTTCCAGCGACAGGTGAGTTTTAAAAGCAGGCTCAGTGGACTTTATCAAATCGAGAGGAAATTGAGTGAGGTGAACCACTTGATAAGGACTCCAGACAGGAAGAAATCTCACAGAGTGTGTCATGTGAATATGCTCAAAAGGTATTTTGACAGGGAAGGAAAGCAAGAGGAGAAGGTGTTACTGATTACAGCACAGAAGGAAGAACCATGTTCAGAGGATTCTGAATTGGACATTCCTCAAATTAAAGTGGACAATGAGGAAGTTGTCAAAAACTGGGACACAAAAACTGGGAGTTACCTTCCACAAAAAAATTGGAATGACCTGAAAGAGTTATTACTATAACATGGGGAGATATGGGGGAATAAAGTGGGAAGAACTAACCTAATTGTGCATGATGTAGAGATAGGAGATGCTGTTCAGATTAAGCAACATCCTTAAAGGCGTAACCCTCTAAAGTTGGCAAAGATTCAGAAGGAGATAGAGCGCATGCTCCAAGATGGCATAATCGCAGTGAGTTACAGGGACTGGAGCTGACCCATAGACATGGTGCCAAAGCCAGATGGCACCCAATGGTTGTGTGTGGAATATCGCAAAGTCAACACCGTTACAAACACTGATGCATATTTAATTCCACTGTTGGATGACTGTGTTGAAAAAGTGGGACAAGCAACTTACATTACTAAGTTGGACTTGCTCAGAGGCTACTGACAGAGAGAGCAAAGGCAATTTGGACTATATCAGTTCAAAGTCAAGCCAGCTACATTTCAGTGACTGACTAATAAGGTCATTGATGGATTACCCAACTGTGTGGTGTATAGTGATGACCAGGTGATTTTTAGTCACTCATGGAAGGAACATTTACAGCATTTATCAGACTTGTTTGATCAATTTTGGAAGGCAGGCTTGGTGGTAAAAGTGAACTTGCCAAAGCCCAAGTCACCTTCCTGGGCCATGTTATTGGACATGGACAAATGACCCCATGAGATACAAAAACAAAAATAAATTGGGGAATTTCCCACACCGTCGACAATAAAAGGAGCACTACGGTTCCTGGGGTTGAGTGGATTTTACCGACAGTTTGTGCCGAACTCTGGCAGTGCGGCTGCTCCACTCATCGAATTGTTAAAAAAAGGGCAAGAAGTTTCGGTGGGCAGTGGACTGTCAAAAGGCATTTGACAGCCTCAAACCTGTATGAACCACTGCCCCAATAATAGCCACACGAAGCCTTTCAAGGGGGCTATCGATGCCAGTCGCTGCGGTGCTCCTGCAGGAGGATGATGAGGGGAATGAAAGACCCATCAGGTATTTTTCCAGGAAATGGAACATTCATCAACAGAAATATTCAATAGTGGAGAAAGAGACTTTAAGCTTAGTGTTGGTATTACAACCTGCTGGTTGCTGGTGTTCCAATCACAGAAGTGCAGACTTATGACCAGTCGATTATACATCCAATCATTCACAGGAACAGAATAAAGAGGTTTGATGTGTTCCAGAAAGAAGCACTAGAAACTACATGGGCGTGAGAAAAATTCAGATTACATCTTAATGTTGCAATTTGCTCTATAAACAGACCACAGTTCATTGGTAATGTTGTTGAATACCAACACAGAGGATGCAACTATTCCAGTGAAAGCTAATGCAGTAAGACATTTTCGCAAAGTACATTCAGGGAAAGAATCAGACTATAGGACCATAAGAAACAGGAGCAGAATTAGGCCATTTAGCCCATCATGTTTGCTCCACCATTCGATCACGGCTGATATTTTTCTCAACCCTATTCTCCTGCCTTCTCCCCAAGAATCAAAGTGTCAAACCACAGATATATTGTTAAAAAATCCAATGAACATTCAGGGAAGGAGGAGAAGAACTTTATTGAAGACAGAGACTTTAACATTCTTGATGACGAGTTACATGCTTACAACATCAAGGCAAGAAATACAGCAACACTGGGCAGTAATGAGGCAGGAGTCGAAGATCATTCATGAAATAAACACTTTCCACTCCAGGATGAGAAGAATAGTGGAAGATAATGAGGAGGAAACCATTGTTATCCCGAGAGTACATAACTAAACAGATAATGACTTCAATCACAGATAGCAAATGAGAACAAAACTCCTCAACCACCTTTGGGATAACCATAACCAAAATCAGAAAATTGGTGAACTCCCCATAATATTTCTTCCTGAGAAACAAAGACTTTGTGGGAGGTTGGAAATATTGTATAAAGATTGTTAATTGTCAGTGGGAGGGGGTGGAGGTGCTATGTGAGAATATATGGTTATGAGTTAATATTTGAATATATAAATAATATGCTACATCAGTAATGATGTCAGAGATCTCATGATTTATGGTGAATGGTCAGGTGGTATTATCGCTAGACTGTCAATCCAGAGACCACAGGAAATGTTCGGGGCACCCTGGTTCGAATCCTGCAATAGGTGATGGTGGAATTTGAATTCAATAAAAATCCGGAATTAGAAGTCTAATGATGACCATGAAACAATTCCTGTAAAAGCCAGCTAGTTGGCTAATGTCCATTAGAGAAGAAAGCTGCTGTCTTTACCTAGTCAGATTACATGTGACTCTGGACCCTCATTAATGTAGTCAACTCTTAACTTGGGCTAGCAAGCCACTCAGTTGTATCAAGCCCTGACCAAATGGACTACAATGATTCAAGGGGGGGCGATATCTGGGGAGCAACCAGGATGGGCAATAAATTCTGGCCACATCCCATGAATGAATAGCAATGATAGAGAGATGCTGAATAGAAATGCACCCGGTTTAAGAGCTTACGCAGTTGATAGACTGTTGAATAAACAGCTACTTAAAAAGACTGCAGCAATCTCTCAGTAACTGCTACCAGACTTTCACCACAATAACAGCAATACCCACAGGTTCAGCCTCTTCCTATTTCTAGGAGTACAAGTTAATGCCTTATTGCCTGTTTACAATTAAATAAATACACAATTAACACAAGCAGCTAGTTAAAAATATCTCAGCTGCCAGTTGAACAGTGATGCGTCTAAGTCCCACTGCTGGAGGGTCAGTCGGTGGCTGGGAGGTAGTAATTGTGTGGAGCTGAATTGCACAATGAGCTGCCATATTGAAGACTGAATATTTAACAAGACCTGCATGGTCCAAAATGACCAGGCGGGACTCAAACACATTGACTGATGTTGCAATCTGCTTATTCTGCACAAGCTACCTTCCTCCACAGCATTACTGATAGGCACAGAACTCAGTGACAACAGCCAGGTTTTTTTTTCTTCACTGTTCTAAATCCCTGGGCGTTATGGAGCCAAACTTTGCAGCTAAAGGTTTTCAGTGTCAGGATATTCTCCAAGCTGATGTCTCAAGGTTTGAATCCTTTTCCTGTTTCAGCTATCTGTTTGACCCTACTCCCCATGCCTTCACTCTCTCCCCACCTTCAATAACAATGGCAGACACTTAGGGGAATATTTCTAAATACAGATTATAATACATACCAATGAGGAAACAAAAATGTTGAGGAACCTTTCCACGAATCATCATTAACTAAAAAAGTTAAAGATAGCATCAAACTTCAAGAGAAAGCAGACAATTGTGCAAAGAAGGGTGTCAGGTCAGAAGATTACACAAAATATAACAAACGTCAAAGAGAGATGAAACAATGAATAAAAAAGGATATAAAAGTGGTGTGCAAGAGAAAACCAGCTAGAAATATAAAAGTTAGACAGTAATAAGAAATTCATATCACCCAGGAAGTGGTATTGAGTAATCATCTGGAGCTCTGGGCTGACATGTTACACATCCTGTTGCACATAAATTCATACAAATGGCTTGAAGGGACCAAAAGTATGGCTGCTAAATCGTTGATGGCAGCAAAATAGGCAGAAAAATAAGTTGTGAAGAGGACATTAAGTAACTATAAAGGGATATAGCTAGGTTAGGAGACTGGGCAAATATCTGTTCAAATGGAGTATAACGTGGGGAAATATGAAATTGTCCATTTGGCAGAAAGAATTTAAAAAAAGAATATTATGCTAAATGGTGAAAACCACAGAGCTCTGAGATGTAGAAAGATCTGGGTGTCCTCGTGCATGAATCACAAAATACTAATATACAGATACAACAAGTAATTAGAGAAGCTAATAGAATGTTATCACTTCATACAAGATTAGGAAGGTGATCTATTATCTGAATGAGGAGAGACTTCAGGGTGCTACAGTATAGAGGGATCAGGGTGGCCTCATTCATGAGTCACAGAAAACGAGCTTGCAGATACAGCAGCTAATAAAGAAAGGGAATGGAATGTTGGCTTTTATGGTTAAAGGAATAGAATATAAAAGTATGGAAGTATTGTTGCAATGATACAAGGTATTGGTGAGACTGCAGCTGGAGTATTGTGCACAGTTTTGGTCCCCTTATTTGAGGAGGGATGTAGTTGCATTGGAGACAGTTTAGAGATGGTTCACCAGATTGATCCCAGAGATGAGGGATCTGCTGTATGAGGAGAGGTTGAACAGTTTAGTCTTATACTTGCTGGAATTTAGAAGAATGAGAGGAGATCAAATTTAGGTATTCAAGATGATAAAAAATGTGGATAAAATAGATGTGGAGCAGATGCTTCCTCTTGTGGGGCACTCTAGGATGAGAGGTCATAGTCTGAGGATAAGTCTTAGGTTAAAGCAGAGTTCAGGAGAAACGATTTCTCCCAAAGGGTTGTGAATCTGTGGAATTCGCTACCCTAAAGTCTGGTGGATGCTGGGACAATGAGTACATTTAAGGAGGAGTTGGACAGATTTTTAATTAGTAATGGGTTGAAGGGATATGGAGAGAAGGCAGGAAAATGGGGGTGAGGAGCATATTGGCCATGGTTGAATGGCGGATGGGCCGAATGGCCTAATTCTACCTTTATATCTAATGAAGGTATGAAGGTTAAGGTTCAATAACTCCCAGCCACATTGGTAAGACCACATCCAGAGTTCTGTCCTGTGTACATTATCAATCTCCTTTAAGGAAAAATGTAAATTAGATGAAAGAATTTCACAGAAGGTTACTAGACTAATACCTGGAACAGGAGAGTTACCTTCGGAAAGGTTGGATAGGCGAGGTCTGCCTCCACTGGAGTTTAGAAAGGAACATGGCAGCTTGATTTAGACATACAAGGTCCTGGCAGTTCCTGCTCGAGTGGACATGGGGAGAGTGTTTCCTCTTGTGGGAGAATCTAGAACTACAGGTCACTGTTAAAAAATGAAGGGGTTACCCAATTAAGACAGTGGTGAAAAAAGTCTTTTTTTCTCACAGACGGTCACAAATCTTTGAAACTCTTTTCTTGAAAAGGCAGAAGGAACAAAGTCTTTGAATATTTTTAAGGCAGAGGCGGACAAGCTCATGGATGAAGGATTCTCAGGGGGAGGTGGGGATGAGTAGTTGAGGTTACTCAGATCAGCCCTGATGGAGCAGGCTCAAGGTGCCTACTAGTCTACTCCTGCTGCTGGTTTGTACGAGTGCCCTTTCCTCCATACCCTTAACCCTCTCCCTCTGACTACTCCCCTCCAGACCCACCAGGTCTGTGTCCCAGATCTCTCTCCTGATCCATAAACCTCAGGCCAAGAGCTACCTGTTGTCTGTCCAGCACTGGCTGCATTCCCCCAGCCTCACGTTCCACACCTTCTCAACCTACATCCAGCTGACAGAGGATGAAAGGAGCAGAAAGGGTCAGTAAGTAAAACAAGGGGAAATGAGTGAAAGAAGGAGAGGGATAAAAGGAGAAGAAAACACAGAAAGAGAACAGAAGCTGAAGAGAAGGAAAGGGGATACGAAGGTGACAGGTCAACAAAGAACTCATTCTGAGAACCCCCACAGTGTGGAAGCAGGCCGCTCAGCCCTTACCAACCCTGCAAACAACATCCTACCCAGCTCCGCCCTATAGCTCTGCATTTCCAATAGCCCTCCCACCTGGCCTACACACCATGGGCAATTTAGCACAGCCAATCCGTCCTGACCTACACATCTTCAGACTGTAGGAGGAAACCAGGGCAAACCCACACAGACACAGGGAGAATGTGCAAACTCCACACAGACTGTCATAGAGCAATTAACATAGAAAAGTACAGCACAGAACAGGCCCTTTGGCCCACGATGTTGTGCCGAGGTTTAATCCTAATGTAAAATATTGTAACTTAACCCAAGCACCCCTCAACTCACTGCTATCCATGTGCATGCCCAGCAGTCGCTTAAATGTCCCCAATGACTCTGCTTCCACCATCTCAGCTGGCAACACATTCCATGCATTCACAACTCTTTGTGTAAAGAACCTACCTCTGATGTCTCCGCTATACCTTCCTCCTAATATCTTCAAACTATGTGCCCCGCGTACCAGTCAATCCTGCCCTGGGGGAAAGTCTCTGGCTATTGACTCTATCTATTCCTCTCATTATTTTGTATACCTCGATCAGGTCTCCTCTCTTCTTCCTTCTCTCCAGAGAGAAATGTCCGAGCTTATTCAACCTTTCTTCGTAAGGCAAGCCCTCCTGTCCAGGCAGCATCCTGGTAAATCTTCTTTGCACTCTCTCCAAAGCCTCTGTATCTTTCCTATAATAAGGCGACCAGAGCTGGACACAATATTCCAAGTGTGGCCTCACCAGGGACTTGGAGAGCTGCAGCAAAACCTCGTGGCTCTTAAACTCGATCCCCTGTTAATGAAAACCAAAACACCATATACTTTCTTCGCCCGAGGCTGGAATTGATCCTAACTTCCTAGCACTATGAGGCAGTAATGCTAACCTCTGAGCCAACATGCCACCAGCAGATTTTAAATGACCAATAAGAGAGGAAATCTATGGTCTTTATAATAATTGTATTTCAATTATAGGCTAATGATTTGTGACTGTCATTTTGGAGAATCTTGCATGCTGTCCAATAAATTATGTGTTTTTGATACTCACTTGTGGAACCACTGTCCAAGATGCTGTCTAAGGATCTTTGGCAAATTTTTCATAAAATCAAGCAGCGTAATGTTAGTATTTGATGTTTAACTCATGTTCTCCCTGTTTCCCATTGCTAATTGGAAATTAATCAGCGGTTCCCTATTCCTTTCACATGATGTCGTGGTGGTATTGGAGGGCAGTGGGGGGTGAGGTGTGTGCCAAACCTTAATCCTCCAGGTTCCAGAATTGTCTTTGTGATTTCCTTGATTTTGCCTTGATCTTGTTCTGTCAAACCCCAGGATTGACCTCCTGCCTCTCGTTAAGTTAGATTGAGAGTGAAATCTGCCGCGATCACAGCTGAGCACACAGAATATTCCAAACAGTCAATATTTTGCAGCTAATGGTATCATAGATTTACAGCCAGTGTATAAAATGATAGGCACTCTGATCGATTTGACCCATGGTTATTTAAGTGAAACTAGAGCTTGTGGAGATAAAGCTAATCGTTCATCTGTGTCCTTTGTTCTCCCAGAGTTAAACCTGTGAGGGAAGAAACAGGCAAAGTGGAGGACAGCAAAGAGACCCTTGATGGGCCTGATTCCTCTATCATGTGGGCAAAGATGTTTAATTTATTTTGCACCTGTCATGATCTCAGGACATCCCAAGGTACTTTAGAGCTGGATGTAGGTTTGCTCTCTGAACTGGAAGGTTCATGTTCAGATGTTTCGTCACCATACGAGGTAACATCTTCAGTGAGTCTCCGGACGAAGCACTGCTGATGATTCCTGCTTTCTATTTATATGTTTGTTTTCCTGTAGACGCTGGTTCCTTGTAAGAGGATTCGCAGTAGGTTGAAATCTTCGAGGAGAAAGTGAGGTCTGAACTGCTCTCTTAACTGGAAGGTTCATGTTCAGATGTTTTGTCACCATACGAGGTAACATCTCGTGAGTCTCCGGACGAAGCACTGCTGATGATTCCTGCTTTCTATTTATATGTTTGTTTTCCTGTAGACGCTGGTTTGAAGTTACCCATTGGCTGTTCGCTCTTCTGTGACATGTCAAACTTCAAACCAGCATCTACAGGAAACCAACACATACGGACCAGAAGCAATCATCCCAACATCCACAAATGAAGCTGCATCAGAACATTATTTCAATGAGCCACCACACACAGCAGCACAGAGGAACTACACAGATCAGAAGAAAATCACTTATACAGTGTATTCAAAAAGAATGGGTACCCAAGAACACAGTCCGCCGATTTCTCAGCGACAAACCCAAACAAGCAGATAAAAACGTCCAGACACCCTAACCACTCTCCCCGACATCAAAGACATCTCAGAAATGACTGCTAGACTACTCAGACCCCTTGGCATCATGGTAGCCCACAAACCCACCAACACACTAAAACAGCAGCTAATGAACTTGAAAGACCCAATCCAGACAACAAGCAAAACTAATGTCATTTACAAAATACCGTGCAAGGACTGTAACAAACACTACATTGGACAAACAGGCAGAAAACTAGCCACCAGGATACATAAACATTAACTAGCCACAAAATGACATGACCCTCTCTCACTAGTATCCTCACATACAGATCAGGAAGAACACCACTTCGACTGGGACAACACATCCATCCTAGGACAAGCCAAACAGAGACATGCACAAGAATTCCTAGAAGCATGGCATTCCAACTGGAACTCTATCAACAAACACATCAAGTTAGATCCCATCTATCACCCCTGACATAAAGAACAGGAAACTACATCACCATAGGAAATGACATCACCCCTAGAAATGACATCACCGACCCAAGGAAACCCAAACATATAAATAGAAAGCAGGAATACTCAGCAATGCTTCGTCCGGAGGCTCACTGAAGATGTTATGGTGACGAAATGTCTGAACATGAGCCTTCCAGCTCAGCAAACAATACGACATCCACAACCTTAACCTGAGCTACAAATCTTCTCAAAACATGCTTCAGAGCTATTGAAGATCTTCTTGAAGATAGTCTTTGTTGTACTTTAAGGAAACCCAGCAGTCAACATGTGCACAGCAAGATCTAATAATCAAGTGCAAGATAAATTGCCAAATAATCTATTTTGATGATGTGAATTCAGGAAATAGGCTGGGAGATTGGACAGTATTCCTTTGTTCCTATTTGCGATGTCGCCATGCAACCTTTGACACCCATTGTGCAGGAAGATTGCTTTCACATTTTAAGATACCATCATTAATGTCCACCACCATCATTGTCAACATCATCATTGGCAGTCCCTGGCAGACAAGGATGACTCTTCCACTCTCTGGGAGAGTCTGTAGGTGGCCGTACAGACTTATGGGGCTACCACAGGCTCTGTTACATTTGGGGCATGTGGCAGTCATGGAAAGGGGTGGGTGGGGCGTTGATATGGCAGCGCGGTCCTTACATTGGATCCCCACCTCCCCCGCTTCTGTTTTTGCCTGACGGCAAGTCTCAAGGTGCACAACGGTTTCCCAGATGCTCCTCCTCCACTTTGGACAGTTTCGGGTCAGTGATTCCCAGGTGTCTGTGGAAATGCTGCATTTCACCCACTGAAGCCTTGAGGGTACCCCTGAAGCACTACCTCTGTCCATCTGAGGCTTGCCTGCCGTTTCAGAGCTGGGAGTAGAGGACCGGCTTAGGGAGTCTCGTGTCGGTTATGGGGATGACATGCCCAGTCTATCATAGCTGATCAAGGAATAAGGAGGTCCAGCACCTATGACCATGCTGCACTCCCTCAGTGCTGCACTGTGAGAGTCAGTCTTCCCTCGTTAAATAGCGTGGTTATTGAATCCACAATGGCAAGGATGCTCCTGTGGAGGCCCAAAGGAGGGAGTACTGCTCGATGTAGATCAGTAATAGGCACGTGCAAAAACCCTCAATGTAGGAGCAAAAGTAGGCCATGATTGCTCTGATAGCCCTCAGCTCTACTTTCCTGCCTTTTCCCCATTAACCATTATTTCACTTCCTGTTGAAAAAATCTGTCAATTTCAGTTTTGAATATATATATATAACGGCCCTTCAACAGCCCTTTGCAAACCCACTAGGACGTGGTGTGGCCAATCAATACAGCCCATTGATTGGTCAATGTGAGTAGACAGGTGTACTGAAGGTGATGACTGTTAATAAAATCCTCACTGAATCCAGGCGCCAGACATTCCCACATTTACTCCGATACACAATTCAGCAGCTACTTTGCACCCCTCAGGATAAGTGTGACCTCCCAAAGCAACATTATTTTGTGACGGTATAAATCTATAAGGGTAAAGATGATGCCGAATGTACGTTGCAGACTTCCTGTTGCTAAATCAAGAAATGAAGTCACTCGATATTACAAAGGCACTGGGCCCTGAGTCCTGATAACACTCCAGAAATTGGACTGAAGACTTTTCTTTTGATTTGATTTGTCATTGTCGCATGTACCTAAATACAGTGAAAAGTTTTGTTTTGCGTGCAGTATGAGCAGATCATACCATATAAAGTGCATTAGGGTAATACAACAGAACAAGGAGTACAATGTTACAGTTTCAGAGAAGATGGGCAGAGAGCGAGATCAATGTTAAATTTAAAATTTGAGAGGCCCTGTCAGAAGTCTAAGAAGAATGGGGAGGAAGCTGTTCTACTGGCATGCATGTTTATGCTTTTGTGTCTCCTTCCCGACAGACGAAGTTGAAAGAGATTATAACCAGGGTGGGAGGGGTCTTTGATTAGGTCGGCTGCCTTTCCGATGCAGCAAGGAATATAGATGGAGTTGATGGTTGGAAGGTTGGTATGTGTGACGGACTGGGCTGTGTTCACAATTCTCTATAGTTTCTTACTGCCCTGGGCAGAGCAGATACAGTACCAAGCCCTGATGCATCCGGATGCTATGTCTTCTATGATGCATCTGTAAAAATTGGTGATTGTCATTCCTCAGAACATGATGCTGTGAACCATCTTCACCTCAGATCCATTGGATGCCTGACAGTTGTGCAGAGAGGTGCAACAAGTCTTGGTTCTCCTCATATATCAGTCGCTGAAAGTAAACACACAGGTGCAGCAGGCAGTGAAGAAGGTAAATATTAGCCTTCATGGTGAGAGGATTCAAGTACTGGAGCGGGGATTGTGCTGGGTCTTGTGAGGCCACACCTAGAGTTTGGATCTCTTTATCTAGGGAAGGATGTCCTGGCGATGGAGGGAGTGCAGTGAAGAGTTACCAAACTGATTCCCGGGATGGGAGGACTGGTGTATGAATAGACACTAGATCAGTTAGGATTGTATTCACTCGAGTTTAGAAGAATGAGGGTGATCCTATAAAATTCGAGCAGGATTAGACAGGATGAATGAGCAAAGACATTCTTGATGACTGGGGAGTCCAGAACCATGGGGTCACAGTCTAAGGATCTGGGGAAGGCCGTTTAGGACTGAAATGAGGAGAAATGTCTGTACCCAGAGAGTGGGGAGCCTGGGGAATTCTCTAACACAGAAAGCAGTTGAGGCCAAACTTTGAATGTTTTCAAGAAGCAGTTAGATACAACTCTTAGGGCTAAAGAGATCAAAGGGAATGGAGAGAAAGTGGGAATGGGATACCTAATTGGATGGTCAGCCATGATCATATTGAATTGCAGAGCAAGCTGAAAGGGCTGAATGGCCTCCTCCTACCTTCTGTGTTTCTATGTTTCGACGCATTTAGGGATAACAAGCAAAGTAAAGCGAATGCAAAATATACGGAGGGTCTGGAGAGAAGTAGAGGCAGTGAGACAACTTATCCACATGTCCCTGTACATGACAGGACAGAGAGAAGAAGAGGTTAATCTGGCAAATGGGATGCTTTGGCTGCATTATGGAATGCAGGAGCGAGGATATAATTCTGGACCGATATAAAAATAATAGTAAGGTCCCAGCCGAGGTTTAGTGCACAGTTCTGGTCACCACATTAAGGAAGGATGCAATTACCTCAGAGAGAACAGAGGAGATTTACAAAGATGCTGCCAGGGCTTGAAAATTCCAGTCAGGAGGAAAGATTGGATAGATTCAAATTAGCACAGAGGAGAATGGGTTGTAAGATGTTTATGATTAGATTACATTAGATGACTTACAGTGTGGAAACAGGCCCTTCAGCCGAACAAGTCCACACTGACCCTCCAAAGAGCAACCCACCCAGACCCATTCCCCTACATTTACCCCTTCACCTAACACTATGGACAATTTAGCATGGCCGATTCACCTAACCTGCACATCTTTGGACTGTGGGAGGAAACCAGAGCACCCGGAGGAAACCCACTCAGACACAGGGAGAATGTGCAAACTCCACACATACAGTTGACTGAGATGGTTTATGATGGAGTTCATTTCATTGTGATGGCCAGAATTTGTTACCCATCCCTCAATACACTGGCACAGAAACAGAAATTGCTAGACAAGCTCAGCAGGTCCTGCAGCATCTCTGGAGAGAATCAGTGTTAACGTTTTGGGTCCGGTGACTCTCAAACCTGGGGAAGGAATGCTTCTGAAGAAGGGTTACTCGACCTGAAATGTTAACTCTGATCTCTCTCCACAGATGCTGCCTGACCAGCTGAGCTTTTCTAACAACTTCTGCTTTTGGTTCTGAAGTTCTTTTGACTTTTGTTTCCTAAATACATGGCCCTGCTTGGCTTTCTATTTCATTTCAGTGACACATTGCTGTGAGTCTGGAGTTACATGGAGGCCAAACCAGGTAAGGACAGCAGTTACCTTCCCTACAAGACATTACTGAACTACTTGGGGTTTTAGGACAATCCTAATTGTTGCCATTGGACAGCGTTTTAATTTCAGATTTGATTAAATGTAACTATCATCATCTGGTCAGATTCAAACCCATATCCCTGGGTCATCACGCTGGGATTCTCAGTGAGCACATCAATGAAGCTATCACGACACATGATCACTCTGTCCCTGCATCGTCTGGACAGCAAAGACGTGATTCTCCTCACTGAGAGGTCGCTTACCAGTGAGTACAGATTTAACATGTTCAGCTGACGACAGGAGATAAGGAATATAGAACATAGAAAAGTACAGCACAGAACAGGCCCTTTGGCCCACGATGTTGTGCTGAGATTTAATCTGAATGTAAAATATAGTAACTTAACCTACGCACCCCTCAACTCCCTGCTATCCATGTGCATGTCCAGCAGTCGCTTAAATGTCCCCAATGACTCTGCTCCTACAACCACCGCTGGCAATGGATTCCATGCATTCACAACTCTCTGCGTAAAGAACCTACCTCTGACGTCTCCTTTATACCTTCCTCCTAATATCTTTAAACTATGACTCCTCATACCAGTCAATCCTGCCCTGGGGAAACGTCTCTGGCTATTGACTTTATCTATTCGTCTCATTATTTTGCAAACCTCAATCAGGTCTCCTCTCTTCCTCCTTCTCTCCAGGGAGAAAAGTCTGAGCTTATTCAACCTTTCTACATAAGGCAATCCCGCCAGTCCAAGCAGCATCCTGGTAAACCTTCTTTGCACCCTCTCCAAAGCCTCGGTATCTTTCCTGTAGTAGGATGACCAGAACTGGACACAATATTCCAAGTGTGGTCTCACCGGGGACTTGTAGAGCTGCAGCAAAACCTTGCGGCTCTTAAACTCGATCCCCTTGTTAATGAAAGCAAAAACACCATATGCTTTCTTAACAACCCAATCCACTTGGGTGGCAACTTTGAGGGATCTATGTACTTGCACACCCAGATCCCTCTGTTCCTCCACATTACCAGAATCCTGTCTTTAATCCTATATTCAGCATTCAAGTTCAACCTTCCAAAATGCATCACTTCATAGCCAAATCTCCCTGTATCCCATACTTCCTGACTTTATGAATGAGCCTACCATGGGGAACCTTATCAAATACCTTGCTGAAATCTATATACACCACATCCACTGCCTGACCTTTGTCAACCTGTATGGTCACCTCCTCAAAGAACTTAATAAGATTTGTGAGGCATGACCTGCCCCTCAAAAAGCCATGCTGACTGCCTTTAATCACACTATGATTTGCCAAATAGTCATAAATCCTATCCCTCAGAATTCTTTCTAATACCTTGCCAACCACAGATGTAAGACTGATTGGTCTGTAATTGCCAGGGATTTCCCTATTCTCCTTCTTGAAAAGAGGAACAACATTCACCTTCTTCCAATCCTCCAGTACGACTCCCGTGGAGAGTGAGGAGGCAAATATCCTCGCCAGCGGCTTAGCAACCTCCTTTCTTGCTTCCCGGAGCAGCCTAGGGTAAATCTGGTCTGGCCATGGGGACTTATCAATCTTAATGTTTTACAAACATGTTAGGTATCCAGACTTCATCACCCAGCTTAGTCACTGAGGGGACATCCTGATTGAAAAGGAACCTGGAGCTCCCTTTGAAGAGCTGGACCCCTGCACGGGTATGGACTGGGGAATGAATAGCAGCTCAGTCAGTTGGTGCAGGCATGATGGGCTGAATGGCCTCTCTCTGTGCTATCATTTTTCCATTATTCCATCAGTGATTAAAGAGGTGGCTGTTCAGCTGTTCAGCTATTCATAGAGTTACTCACCAATAGGTTCTTCAAATGGCTCTAAAATTGTGAGCAGATATGGAGATTCCTAAATGTAACAGTCTTCAGATTCAGAAGGAACAAGTCCACTGGGTTCTCTGCCTCTGATGTCCTGTAAATGTAGGCTGTATAGTCCGCTCAAGTCTCTCTCTGGGTCTTGTGGTAAATATAGTTCATTATCTGAAGGAAGCTCCAGTCAAATAGTCCATATCTCTCATCCACTGAAAGGATTGGAGACAGGGTGATTAATTCACAATGCGGAGTGATGCTAACCCATCGATATATCAGTTACAATCAGCCCAATGACTGATCTTGTTTAATCTTCCATCTTCATGCCTCCACTCTCAGCCCTTGTTTATTATTTCTCTTCCAAGGATGTCCTTTCTCATTTGGGAAACTAATTTACATTTCAGAACTTTCACAGAGGCATTGTCAGAAAACGATTAATCCTCCATCCATGCAGAAACTGCAAAATTCTCCTGATCACTGGCAGCCATCCCAACAGTCTTGTTAGCATAAATTTTCTAATAAAAGACAGTGCCAGAAAATGATAAACTGAGTGCAGTCCATTTTCAATGCTCTGAGTGACGTGTACATGGGAAGCATTATCAGACCAAATTGATATACAAGCCACGTAAGGATGTATTGAGATAGATGACAAAAGTCTGGTCAAGGGCTTTTGAGGGTTATGCTATCAGTGCATTGGGTAGCTGGGGAGATGGCTGTTAATGCTGAACCAGTTGAAACTGACAAGGTGTAAGAGTTAGGATTTTGAGGAGTAGCAAGATAAAATCAGTTGGGACTTGAGAAGATTGCAGAGATACTGAGGTTACAGAGACAGGAATGGGCACAGCATTAGAGTGGACACGACGCAAAAATCTCTCTCAAGATCATCCCTTCTGAACCAAGGAGACTTGTGTCAAACTTTTGGCACATTTTAGTGAGAGCAGCATAATTTATGTCTTGATCTTAAATGGTGCCTTTAAATGCAGTAGGTGTGAATGGCACCATTTAGAACTGGATGAGATGCAGTGTCCACCACATTTGTCACTCAAGGATATTTTACGATGCTACTGCCATTACTGCTGGAGTCTCACCTGCACTCATTTGCAACTGCAAATAATTCACCAGGTTATTTTGTGTCTTATTTTGCTTATAGTGCTTCACAAAAATGAGTAGGGATTGCTGAAATGCAAGCTTGAAATCTGTTTTTTTGTGGTGTAGGACATGTGGTTTCTGCATTATTTTAATATCATTTTATTTTAGTTTGAATTTTGACATTTTTTTGTTTCGGTTTGGGACAATTTTACAAAAGTCATTGGATGAAGGTGAATGTTTAAAGCAGTACTTACTCCTGAGAAATTGAGAAAATATTAAAGAGGTTACTTCAAAGTAAAGAGTTTAATAATAGTTCCAGATCAGAAGTGTCTGGATAAAACCCTGAAGAGTTACTTTGCTTGAAGCTAAGAATGTTTGTATGAAAGCTCCAGGAAAAAGGCTGTTGAATTTTCAAGACTGGGAGTTGAAGACACCATTAAAATAAATCTATTGAAGTGTTAGAGAGAAAGATTATTTTCTTTGGTGTTAGTCTCATACAAGGGGTGCTTTTGGGTACTGTACAGAGATACCTTTTGGGTTCAATAAAGGAATGTTTTGGGATGATATCTTACCATGTGTTTTAAAATCACTACACTTCTGCTATGTGTAAATAAATTGAGTTTATTCTACTTCATCTTCAGTTTTGTTTGTGAAATAAATATCTGTTTTGTTGTTAGAATCAAATTAGCAAATTATATGCTTCTGATTCACTATGATCCAAACTTGTTAAAACCAAAACAAAATAAATTATCATCTATCAAGCCAGATTTCAGTCTGGCATCTGACTTGTTCAGAAACAAGGTCTAAAAAAAACCGCAGATGCTGGAAATCAGAAACAATAACAGAAATTGCTGGAAAAACTCAGCAAGTCTGGCAGCATCTATAGAGAGAAATCAGAGTTAACATTTCAGGTTCAGTGACCTATCCTCAGAACTCATATTTACATTTAACACACATTCTGAAGAATAGTCACTGGATCCAAAAGATTAACTTTGATGACCTTTCGAGATTTTTCATCAATTTCTGTTGTTGTTCAGAAATGAGATCAACTGGAATCATAACAGTTTTCAAACGTCATTTAAAATGAACTAAAAATTCAGAGTAAAGAAAATAGTCCCAAGAACTCTTACTTACCTCATTTTCTTTGGCAAACCTGATTTAGTGACAACATTACAGAATGATTCTAATGGCCTAATTCTTGCGACAAGAAAATGGGGACGATATTTTCTTGTGAATCTTGAGAATAGGCAGCAGCTGAACATTACTGCCTGTGACAGGACCATGCAGTGCCCTAACAGCTGAAATGTCTAGTGGTGATAATACTTCCAGCAAAGCACTGCAGAATGTAAATACATGGTTCGGAGCAGGAAACATTCACACACCTATGCTGACAGATGGTGGTTCATCAAAGGGACTGGAGAGAGAAAACATTGGCCAAGGTGGAGGAGTAGAAAAGAACTGTACACAAGCAATTTGATTTGATCAATTACACATTGGTTTCCATGATGTGGTGGTGGTGATGTTGGCGTTGGACTGGGGTGGACAAAATCAAAAGTCACACCACACCTTTATCAGGTGTCCCTTCAAGGGCTGAGCTCCGAAAGCTTGTGATTTCCAATAAACCTGCAGAACGATAACCTGGTGTGGGGTGACTGCTGACATTTTGGTTTGATTGCTGAAGGATTCAGTTGTGAAATTGGGCTGATACCAGCCAAACTGAAACTCCAAGCGGTTAAAGAAAAGGTGCAAAATCAGATTCCCACGTATCTCACCCTGTGAATGGATCATACTGTGTGTAGCATATGCCACAATCTCAGGAAGTTGTTCTGGAAACTTGGACAATGCAGGTCCAGGTCAGTTCATGAGCACAAATGAAAGATCAGCTTATGGTCTTCTGGTCTTCTAGTCTTGCTATCTGGGGCGGCACGATGGCTCAGTGGTTAGCACTGCTACCTCCCAGCACCAGGGTCCCAGGTTTGATTCCAGCCTCGGGCGATTGTCTGTGTGGAGTTTGCACATTCTCCCCGTGTCTGTGTGGGTTTCCTCCCACAGTCCAAAGATGTGCAGGTCAGGTAAATTGGCCATAGTGTTAGATACATTAGTCAGAGGGAAATGGGTCTGGGTGGGTTACTCTTTGGAGGGTCGGTGTGGACATGTTGGGCCGAAGGGGCTGTTTCCACACTGTGGGGAATCTAATCAAATAATGAGATACCTGTAGATTATTCAATCGTAACATGTGTGGAAGTACAGTGAGTTACTTTTGGCTCATTCACTCACAGGGGTGGGGGGCGGGGGGGGGAGAGAATTGATTGCAACAATATTTGGCGATACTTTTAGAGTTATTAAAGTAAAAGACACACAGATATTAAAACATTTAAAGAGAAAGTTTCAGGTGAGAGCACCAGGGAAAACTGCATCTCCGCTTTCAGGGAAAGGAGATCCCTAAAAGGGGCTTGGAGAAAACACACAGCTATTAATTAAATTAATGATCAGTACAAATAGCAAGAAAATTATCAATGAGAAGGTAATTGTAAAAAAAGGCTGGAAAGACAAAGAGCAGCATCATATCTGGGCATGAAAGAGAAATGTTAATTAAGGAAGAAATACTGGAACCATCCAAGTATGAAAGAGTAAATACTATTAAAAGCCAGAATGATAACGCACTCAGAAGGCATCGTCATTGATTGAGCTTTAACAAAGGATTCTGTGAAGATTGAGAGAATCAGTGAGAGTTGAGGGGAAAATGAAACATCGCAAAATAAAATGACTGGATGAAAGCTCATAAAGGAATCTTCACTAATGAATAATACAGCATCAGCAGAAAGTGGGAAGAGGAGGTACAGAAGACTGACCCCACAGTTGCAAAAGTAATAGAAATCACCAAAACACTTCCATTGAAATTCTAACAAAGTCTTTGATAATACTTTGCAAAAGTTATTTTCTCACACTGGGGAAGCTGGTGGCACAAAGGCTCAATGGTTAGCACTGCTACACATCCTCCCCTCCCTCACACTCAATCAGGGACACGGGTTCGATTCCAACCTCGGCTGTGTGGAGTTTACACACTCTCCCTGTGTCTGCTTGGGTTTCCTTCGGGTGCTCTGGTTTCCTCCCACAATCTGAAGCTGTGTAGGTTAGGGTGGATTGGCCATGTTAAATTGCCCATAGTGTTCAGGGATGTGCAGGCTAGGTGGGTCAGTCACGGGAAATGCAGGGTTACAGGGGGCTGGGGTTAGTCTGGGTGAGATGCCTCTTCAGAGGGCCAGTGTAGACTCATGGGCCAAATGGCCAGCTTCCACACGGTAGGGTCTCTGATTATATCCTACACATTCAGCACTTTAAGGTAAAACTCTACTTTAAATTTTGATGGATATTCTATTCTTAACTAATTGGTGATATTCTGAGATGCTCTTTGATAGTCTTGAATGGTTATAAATAAAATCATACTGGATTCTGGTGGATTCAGCATTACATCTTACAGCAGTTTTTTTTGCATAGCCCTACACTCAGCCAAAGAGACTCCTTAGACAGAAATAGAAAGTGCTGGAGAAACTTGGCAGGTTTGTCAGTATCCTGGGAGTGAGAAAGAGAGTTAGTGTTTCAGGTCATTAATTCTGTTTTTCTCTCGACAAATGCTGCAGTTTCTACAGCATTCTCTTCTTTTTGTTTCAGATTTCCAGCATCCACATTTCTTCGGTGTTATTAAAGAGGTTTCCGTTAATAAAATTGCAAAGTTAATGAGTTGTTAAATTTTTTCTGTTACAAATGAAACAAAGCCTAATATCTTGTTGAATTGTTTGAGTGGGCGAGGGTATTTCTGAGAGCAAAATCCCAGACCCTTAAAATATCTGGGTCATTAATAGCTGAGGCTTTTTAAAATGAAATAGGTTATTTGCAGGATGGGAACATCCCGGCAGCTCCTTTTCCTGGGGGATGGATATGTAAATGTTACAAACCCAAAGCAGTAAGGATTAATGGAATTAGCTCGCTTGAGTTCTGCAGACAGAGAAATACTCCTGTTCTAAGTTAAGTCTGTCGAAAAAGAGGGTTAAACCCTATAAATCACTTCAGGGTGACCAGTTCACACAAAAGCTGCTATTGTAAATGGGACTGTAGTGTTCCTGGGTTCTAGGACAACAGAAAAATGGAGCAGAGGGGGAGAGCTCTGTGGAGAGGGAAGAGGAAGAAATCTTCAAAGAAGGCACAATCCCACCCCAGTGGGATCATATATCGTGACTGCTGTGTCCAAATCCAGGTGCAGAGAAATTATAGCCCACACTGTGAGAATAACAGACTGAGGAAATAGGCTGAGATTCTAACCACGCCTTGTGTATCTGCTCATAACCTTTCAGTATTGTTCATAGAGTCCACCATAACCCTGTGCCATTTTAAAGAGAGAGAACTGCTGATGGTTTCACCTTGGTCCCCTCAACGCTGAGATGGATAGGTTGTTGATCAGTCAGGGAAAGGGCAGGAAACTCTATGTAAGGAATGTTGGATCAGCCGTGATCTGTAGCATGGTGGAACAGGGTCAAAAGGCTGAACGGTCTGCTCCTATTTCTTACGGCCTTACATCTCACTTGACCCCTCCCTTCCTCTCATTCCAGGAGGAAGCAACTCAGAACAGGAGCCAGGCGGGGTGGTGGGATAACGGATAATTGAGGATCCTGGTGTTTGTGGGTGAAGACTGGGACTACTCCAGGGGATGCTGAAACCTCCATCCCAGCAAAACTGACCAATCAGAATCATTTATTCTTGCGCAAATCCCCATTAACCCCGCTGTGTATCATATATTAACGTGCTACAACTTCTGCCCCTTAGACAGAAGCAGGAGATGTCCACAATGAGATCTGTCACAAAGCGGTTCCCCTCCTCCATCTTTGAGGAGGAGGAGGCACTGAGGAGAAAGTGAGGACTGCAGATGCTGGAGATCAGAGTCGAGAGTGTGTGATGCTGGAAAAGCACAGGTCAGGCAGCATCCGAGGAGCAGGAAAATTGATATTTCAAACCTAAGGAATTTCCTAATGAAGGGCTTATGTTTGAAATGTTGACTCTCCTGCTCCCTGGATGCTGCCCGACCGGCTGTGCTTTTCCAGCATCACACTCTCAACCCAAGTTTAATCCCAGACTGCCTCAGACCCTGGCAGTTATCGAGAACATCTGGAATTGGTAGCTGAACATTTGGAATTTCCCCTTAAATATTTCTGATACTAATCACCTCAGTGGTGAGTGAGTTCACATTTTAAAAATGTTGTGTGCAGATAAATATCTCCTAAATTCCCCCCTGGGTTTATTGCTGACTGTTATACATTTCTGACTCCAATTTCTGTTTTTCTCAACGAGTGGAAACACTTCCCAAAGTCAAATCGTTAAGTTTGATAACTTGGCTTTGTGTGATAACAGCTAGTTGCTTACATTTTTATGCTCTCTCGAGCCTTCCATTAAATAAGATGAAAAGCAACACAAGGGAGAAGCCAGTGTGTGATTGCAACAATATGCTTACTTCCATCAAAGCCCTTCAGTTGCCGGCCACAGTAAAATACCGTGGGGTTGAATGGACTTGTCTTGATTATGAGTATCCACAGTTGCCTTTCCTGTCCATTGTTGTTGAACTGGAAAATCTGAGTCTTACTGTCACCACAAGGAACCTGCTGACAATGTTAGTAAGATTATACATCAACGACAGGCACCAGACAACAGAACGTGTACAATAGAGAGAGCTGTTTAATTATAAGGTTTGTTCATGTGGAATCCTCGCCGGTGCCCTCTGGAATCATGTTTTATCATTCATGCGAAGCAATTTGTAAAACATCTCCATGTTAAAGGTCTTGCATACATGTAAGATGCTGCAGTTGACTCAGTGCAGTAGAAATGTAAACCGTGTGTGGAAGCACATGCTGTGTTACATGTTCCATTGATCATTTGAGCTAAATCAAGGAATGCATCACTAAGTCTCCCACAGGATCTTTTTGAAAGGTCAATATGTTTAAACTCTCTTTAAACAAACAAATTAAGCTGAGAGTGATCCACACTCAAAGGTCAACTTTCATTGGATTAAATGACTGGTGACAGATCCAATTATACATATTCCATTGAAAATAACTGAAGTATCAATTATTCAAATTGCAAATCATACTTCAGGAATGAGTCAACCATGAAGCTGTATCACTCCAGATAAATTTTGCTGAGCGTGAGAGAGTGGGGGGGGGGAGGTGGGGTGGCGCCTGTGGTTCAGTGGTAGTGCCCTACCTCTGAGATAGAAGGCTGGGATTCAAGTCACCTCTCCCCTTGAACTGTGCAATAACATTTGTGAACAGATCAAATTGAAAATATTTACCCTGAGAAAGGATTACAGTTTTATTCTCTGCAATGAAGTACAACAGATTTGTTATTTTAATCTGATTGAGAAAGAGATGAAGGTTTTTGTCCGTAAGACAGTGATGAAATGGTGGAGCCGAGAGGCAGAGAAATATGTAGAAAGACTGAAAGATGGATATGTAAGAGAAAGATCCCAGTCTCCCTTTCTCCATTCAAAATGGTCTCATACTTCTCTCATCATGGTATCCATGGAAACTGGCCACTAATTACAGTATACCTCAAGTGTACATCCAAGTCCTTTATAACTGCAATGTGAGTTTCCACCACTACCATTCTTTCAGACAGTATGTTCCGGATCCCCATCAACCCCTGGGTCAAATATTCTTTCTAGCTCCTTCTTCTAATATTGCTACCAATTACTTTCAATCTACATTGCTGAATTAATGAGCACTCTGCTTAGGAAATAGCTCCTTCCTATCCTTTCTATCCAGGCTCCTCAAACTCGCATACATCTCAACTAAATCTCCTAACAATCTCTGCTTTGGTTCCAAAGGAAACTCCTCCAGCCTTTCGTCTTTGCTAAGATTCACCACTTTTGGCATTGTTCCCGGAAATCTCCCAGATGCTCTGTGTATACTTCCCATTATTATCATGGCCACTGGCTAGTGGTCTGGTTAGTGATTACAAATCTACCATAATCCCCTTGTATCCTGGACCTAGATCAAGAAAGGATTAATCTACCTCCCCTCTTACGTTCAGGGATTATACATCCCAAGGGCCCTCTGTTTCTTGACACATTTCAGTATTCCATCATTCAATATGTGGATTCCCTCACCTTATTGGCTCTTTCTGAAGAAACAACACAAGACATCTCCAGATTGAACTCTACTTGGCTCATTTCTGCACCCCTGCCCAGTTTATTGACATCCTCCAGCAGTGTATTGTTTTCTTCCTCACTGTCTCACAGTACATTTTTGTATCATCAACAAGTTTCTTTATCTTACCCCTTGCGTTTACTCTGAGGCATTGACATGCCCAAACACAGCAAAGGACGCAGTACTGAGTTCAGAAGAACTTCACTGGTAAGTACTTGCATTCACAAAAGCTTCCATCAACTGTGACACTTCACTTTCTGATATTAAGCTACTTTAGGATCGAACTAGCCACTTTCCCTTAGATCCCAAGAGTTGAATTTACTGATCATCCTACCTTGTGCTATAAGTTCAAAAGACTATAAGATACAGGAGCAGAATTAGACCATTCGGCCCATCAACCATTCGAACACAGCGCATCTGTTTCTCAACCCCATTCTCTAGCTTTTCCCCCATAACCCCTAATCCTCTCAATAATCAAGAAAGTATCTATTTCTGTCTCAAATGGCTGCCACAGCCTTCTACTTCTTGTTAGCTATCCAATGCTTTCTCCATGTTGTTGGTTAATTTCTAAACTATGCTGTCTTATGTAGGTACACTTGATGTGGTACACAATCAAATGTCTTATGGAAATCTAAGTGGCCTATATCTCTTAGCTCCCCTCTACCCGCTGAGGGTGTATTTAGTCACAAAGCTCTAATGCAAGAGATACAACGCTATTCCTTTCATAAAGTCATGTTGGGGTAGTCTGGTCATATTGTGATTTTCAAGTCTCCTGCTACAACCTTCTTAATCATGGATTCTGGACTCTTCCCAATAATAGATGTTAGGTTTAACTGGCCTGCAGTTTCCTGCTCTGCCTCTCTCTTTCCTTGAATAAAGGTTTTAAGTTTGCCATTTTACAATCTGATGAGACCCTTTAAGAATCTATCGATTATTAGAAGATTATATGACAGTGTACCTAGTGTCTGCACTGTCACTTATTTGAAGACCTTACTATGCAGCTTGTAAGGCCTCTGGGGACTCATCAGCCTTTAGTCCCAGTTGTTTTCCAAGCTCCTTTTCCCTGGTGGTGATTAAGTTCCTCAGTCCATGTTACCTGTTGATTTTCAGTGCCCTTTGGGAAAGTTTCCAACCTTCACCTGCAAAGCCTTTGCCATTTCTTTGTTTTCCACAACCTCGGCTCACGCTCCAGAAAACCAACATCAGTTTTCTTAAAAATCAAGATGTGCTAGAAAAACTCAACAGGTCTGGCAGCAGCTGTAGAAGGAGAAGCAGAGGAACATTTGGCATCCAATATGACTCTTCTTTGTAACTCTATATTCTGTCCCTATGAAAATGCTTGTCGAAATTCGTACTTTTTGAAGACCAGACAGCTTTCACTCACATTCTGCTCTCTGCATCATTATTTTTAGTAATTCTTTGCTAACTGCTCTATCCTCTTACTGATCACTACTCTCTGCTGATTTGCACAGTGTTGCTTTCAATTTAATACTATTGTTGACTTCCTCATTTAGCCAAAAGGATGCATCCCTCTCAAAGAACTTCCCTTTCTCACTGTGATAAATCTTCACTGAAGGTTATTGAGCAATATTAAAGACCAGCCACCATGACTCTATGTTTATGTCTTGAAACCAAGTTTGCCAGAGACACTTTTGCCTTTACACTCTCATTGCTATTTTTATTGTCATTGAAAACACTTGCCTTGGACCATCATTTCTCCCTTCCAAATTGAACATGAAGTCCCATCATGTTGTGATCACTGTTACCTACAAACTCATTTCCCATGAGGTTATTGATTATTCTTATCTCATTGCACATTGTCAAATCTAGGATAGCCGGTCTTCCGTCTGGCTCGAGTGGAGACATTGACAAGAGTGCGCACTATTAACTCATTTCCCAGCTAACATTTGCCAATCTGGTTATTCTAATCTACATGCAGATTAAAGTTACCAAGATTATTGTGGGACATTTCTTACACGACCTGCTGCGCTTTTCCAGCAACACATTTTTCAGCATTTCTTACACGCCCCATTTCGCTTTTCCTTGTGCTCTGTCTGAAGAGCTCTACAAAGATCCTGATAGTTCCACATACAATAGCAAATTTTCAGTGATCCCATGCCCCAGGATTGGGAGTTTCCTAGGTTTTGAGAGGCTCTCAGGGGAAATGTTTCCTCCCACTTCTGTCAATGTAGACACTTGCCTTCATCAGGACCACCTGATGTCTCCTTCAGAATATTGTCTAATTTATCTGCTCAGCAATAGCCCAAATGAATTTTGAGAAGATTTGTAGCTCAGGTTGAGGTTCTGGATGTAGGTTTGTTCGCTGAGCTGGAAGGTTCATTCCCAGACGTTTCGTCACCCTACTGGGCAACATCTTCAGTGGGCCTCAGGCAAAGCACTGTTCATGATTCCTGCTTTCTATTTATATGTTTGGGTTTCTTTGGGTTGGTGATGTCATTTCCTGTAGTGATGTCATTTGATGTAGGGGTGACAAACAAGCAGACAAAACACGTCCAGAAACCCTAGCCACTCTCCCTTACATCAAAGACATTTCAGAAATGATTGCCAGACTACTCAGACCCCTTGGCATCATGGTAGCCCACAAACCCACCTACACACTAAAACAGCGCTAATGAACTTGAAAGACCCAATACAGAAATAAGCAAAACTAATGTTATTTACAAAATACCGTGCAAGGACTGTAACAAACACTACATTGGACAAACAGGCAGAAAACTAGCCACCAAGATACATGAACACCAACTAGCCACAAAACGATATGACCCTCTCTTGCTAGTATCCTTACATACAGATAAGGAAGGACACCACTTCAACTGGGACAACACATCCATTCTAGGACAAGCACGACAAACAGAGACACGCACGAGAATTCCTAGAAGCATGGCATTCCAACCAGAGTCAAGATTAGAATGGTGCTGGAAAAGCACAGGTCAGACAGCATCCAAGGAGCAGGAAAATCAACGTATCGGGCAAAAGCCCTTCATCAGGAATGAGGCAGGGGGTCTCCGGGGTGGAGAGATAAATC
>NC_057724.1:79777375-79807525 GCF_004010195.1 Chiloscyllium plagiosum | reverse complement strand
GGGTGGTAGGGGGGCGTGGACCTGACCAGGTAGTCACGGAGGGAACGGTCTTTGCGGAAGGCGGAGAGGGGTGGGGATGGAAATATATCCCTGGTGGTGGGGTCTGTTTGGAGGTGGCGGAAATGTCGGCGGATGATTTGGTTTATGTGAAGGTTGGTAGGGTGGAAGGTGAGCACCAGGGACGTTCTGTCCTTGTTGCGGTTGGAGGGGTTGGGTCTGGGGGCGGAGGTGCGGGATGTGGATGAGATGCGTTGGAGGGCATCTTTGACCACGTGGGAAGGGAAATTGCGGTCTCTAAGGAAGGAGGCCATCTGGTGTGTTCTGTGGTGGAACTGGTCCTCCTGGGAGCAGATACGGCGGAGGCGGAGGAATTGGGAATACGGGATGGCATTTTTGCAAGAGGTAGGGTGGGAAGAGGTGTAATCCAGGTAGCAGTGGGAATCGGTGGGTTTGTAGAAAATGTAAGTGTCAAGTCGATCGTCACTGATGGAGATGGAGAGGTCCAGGAAGGGGAGGGAGGTGTCAGAGATGGTCCAGGTAAATCTAAGGTCAGGGTGGAATGTGTTGGTGAAGTTGATGAACTGCTCAACCTCCTCGCAGGAGCACGAGGTGGCGCCAATGCAGTCATCAATGTAGCGGAGGAAGAGGTGGGGAGTGGTGCCGGTGTAACTATGGAAGCTGGACTGTTATACATAGCCGACAAAGAGACAGGCATAGCTGGGGCCTATAGGGGTGCCCATGGCTACCCCTTTCATCTGGAAGAAGTGGGAGCATTCCAAAGAGAAATTGTTAAGGGTAAGGACCTGTTCAGCCAAATGAATGAGAGTGTCAGTGGAAGGGTACTGGTGGTGACATCGGGAAAGGAAGAAACGGAGGGCTTGGAGGCTCTGGTCACTATCAACAAACACATTGACTTGGTTCCCATCTACCACCCACTGATAAAATAAACAGGAAATGATACCACTATAGGAAATGATGTCACCACAGTAAATGACATCTCCAACCCAAGGAAACGCAAACACATAAATAGAAAGCAGGAAACACCAGCAGTGCTTCCTCCGGAGGCTCACTGAAGATGTTACTTAGTATAGTGACGAAACGTCTGAAAATGAACCTTCCAGCTCAGCGAGCAAACCTACATCCAGAACCTCAACCTGAGCGACAAATCTTCTCAAGAACACCTTAAACAGACAATGGTTCACAGCAAACCACCCAGCTTTCAGGACAACATCGACCACAATACTGTACAACCCTGTCATGACAACCATTGCAAGACGTGTCAGAGTGTCGACACAGACACCATCATTACATGTGTGAACACCACCTACCATGTGCGTGGCAGTTACTCATGTGACCCGGCCAGCGATGTCTATCTCATACGTAGAGGCAAGGAGGCATGGTATATCGGCGAGACCAAGCAGACACTACAACAATGGATGCATGAATACTTCACAACAATCGCCAGAGAGGAATGTTCGCTCCCAGTGGGAGAACACTTCAGTGGTCAGGGACATTCGGCCTCAGATCTGCAGGTGACCATCTTCCAAGGTAGACTTTGGGACAAGCAACAATGCAGAGTTGCTGAGCAGAGGCTGATAGCCAATTTCGGTACCCATGGGGATGGCCTCAACCGGGACCTTGGGTTCATGTCACACTGCAGGTGACTCTAATGCAGGGCACACACACACGTATATACTCTGTCACACTCGCGCAACACACTCACACACACTCTCACTCTCTCTCTCCCTCACATGCACACACGTACACACACACAGAGACACTCTCTCCCTCTCTCCCGCACACACTCTCTCTCCCTCACGCACGCAGCCACACAAGTCTCTGGGGTGAATTTGTATTTGCAGACACATTCTATTTTGTTCGAAAAGCACAAAATCTGTAGGCAGTCAGTCCATGTAACGTTTTAGAAATTCCGACTTTGGAAATAGAACCAGTCTGACTCAAGGTTAGAATACAGGCAGACTCTAACCTCACACCTTTAATGCATTGTCTGAGCTGAGATTTCACTTTTTTTAAATGAAACCTTAAGTTATCTCAGGACTGTGACTTGAAAGAAGTTCTGGGATTTATATATTAATCAATCGAAATCTGCATCCCCATTCTGATTAAAGACTTTACAGCAAACTAGCTTTAGATTAGATTAGATTACTTACAGTGTGGAAACAGGCCCTTCGGCCCAACAAGTCCACACCGACCCGCCGAAGCGTAACCCACCCATACCCCTACCCCTACATTTACCCCTTTACCTAACACTACGGGCAATTTAGCATGGCCAATTCACCTGACTTGCACATCTTTGGACTGTGGGAGGAAACCGGAGCCCCCGGAGGAAACCCACGCAGACACGGGGAGAACGTGCAAACTCCACACAGTCAGTCGCCTGAGGCGGGAATTGAACCCGGGTCTCTGGCGCTGTGAGGCAGCAGTGCTAACTACTGTGCCACCGTGCCGCCCACTTTGTTCATTACATCGCATCAATTGTATGCCACATTGACCTTTTAATATAATTTCTGTCGCCTATAGTCCTGCCCCACTAGCTACCTGATGAAGGAGCAGTGCTCCGAAAGCTAGTGCTTCCAAATAAACCTGTTGGACTATAACCTGGTGTTGTGTGATTTTTAGCTTTATCCACCCCAGTCCATCACCGGCTCCTCCACATCAGTGTTAAAAAATGTTCTTGTGTTTTGAAATGTCTCTGCCCTCTACCTCTAAAACATTCTACAGCCCCTCAGTGTGAGGTTTGAAAGTAACCTTCACTCGGAGGCTAGCACTGTGTAAATTATGGACCCACCTTCAGAAGTACAACACCAGTTGGCACTAGAGGTCTGAAGGATGAGGACTATGGAACCATCAGTGATTATCAGAAAAAAGCTCATCCAGTTGTAGGAGAAAGTCCACCTTCCTTACTCAGTCTGACCTCTGTCTGACACCAGGCCTCACAATAATGACATTACCTCTTAACTGCCCTCTGAAATGGCCCAGCAAACTGGGCGATTAGGGATGAGCATCAAATGCTGACCTTGCTAGTGACATTCACATCCAATGAAAGAATAAAAAGCACAGAGACTGTAAGAGCCTGTGCAATTCCATACTCTCTGGAATCTCATTTGGATATTTACCGAATCTGTAAGCTGGGAACCCTTCTGTTTTTATTTTTACAGCAGAATTACTTGTCAGGATTGGCAATGGATGGTAGCTATTTAGCTGCACAGTTTCTACAGCCACGTCTCAGTCACTGGGATGATTCATTAATTGGAGTGAACAGCTGTGCTCAGCAGGACTGAAAACCTGCTGAGTAATTCCCCACACAAACAGCAACAGTCCAAACTTACTTGCAACCTCGGGGATTTTCCCATCTGCAACCTAGCTTGTACCGAGGCAGGGGGATCCCCGCTCTGCAGAGCTCATTATTCTATCCTGTCACACTCTGCTTGTCTCACTTGTATTCAAAGCCAATGATTACAATCTGATTACCAACGCATCAATAAAGCCATGACTTCTTCTATCATTGACTTACAGAGCACAAGATTTTTTGATTTTGTTCTGGTGTGGATTTTCTCGGTCCTTATACAAGCTCAGACCATATTTACAGGTTACTGTTAAATAACGTATATAAATACAAAGTATAAGAGGGTAAGGTAACAGAGCATTATGCACTGTGCAGTCTAGGGTTCAACTTAACATCAGAATGCTAACCTTTGATTATTGAAGTCACAATAATATTTTATTTGTTTGGAAAGAGTCAAACTCCAAAGTTTGTTTGTATCCTTGACAGTACAGAACTGAACTGCATTTGTGACTATGGATGTAGGTTTGCTCACTGAGCTGGAAGGGTTGGTTTCAGACGTTTTGTCACCATACTCGGTAACATCAGCAGCGAGCCTCCGGGTGAAGCACTGGTGGCATGGCCGCTTCCTATTTATGTGTTTAGATTTCCTTGGGTTGGTGACATCAAATCCAGTGGTGATGCCATTTCCTGTTCTTTTTCTCAGAGGGTTGTAAATGGGGTCCAAGTCGATGTGTTTGTTGATAGGGTTCCACTTGGAATGCCATGGTTCTCGGAATTCTTGTGCGTGTCTCTGTTTAACTTGTCCCAAGATGGATGTGTTGTCCCAGTCGAAGTGGTGTCCTTCCTCATCCTTATGTAAGGATACCAGTGAGAGAGGATCATGTCGCTTTGTGGCTAGTTGATGTTCATGTATCCTGGTGGCTAGTTTTCTGCTTGTTTGTCCAATGTAGTATTTGTTACAGTCCTTGCACAGTATTTTGTAAAACAGCAAGCAAACCTACATCCAGAAGCTTACCTGAGCTCCTTATTTATGAATAAAGTATATTTATGAATAAAGTATGTTTTTGAAATAAAAAGAACACTGATTAACTCAAATTCATCTGTATATTCCATAACTCCTCTTTCCAGCTCTCCCCTCCCTTTCCTTTGTCAGTTTCCAACATGATAAGTAAAAAGTATTTTCAGGACATGTCAGATCTCTGGCACTGAGCCTGGTACTGTGAGTCAGAAGGGATGGGGAGAGAATAGAAAAACACTAGTGGTAGGGGACTCAATAGTTAGACGGATTGACAGGAGATTTTGTGGTCAGGAATGGGACTCCCGGAAGGTATGTTGCCTCCCCGGTGCCAGGGTCCGGGATGTCGCTGATTGGGTGAAGGGGGAGGGTGAGCAGCCAGAAATCATGGTACATATTGGCACCAATGATATAGCCAGGAAAGGGATTGAGAATCTGAAAAGTGACCACAGAGAGTTAGGTTGGAAGCTGAAGAGCAGGATGAGTAGAGTAGTGATCTCAGATTTGCTACCGGTGCCACGAGATAGTGAGGTGAGGAACAGTGAGCGAGTGCAGCTTAATACGTGGCTGCGAGGCTGGTGCAGGAGGGAGGGCTTCAGATACATAGACCACTGGAATATCATCTGGGGAAGGTGGGACCTGTACATGAAGGACGGGCTGCACCTGAACTGGAGGGACACATATGTCCTGGGTGGGAGATTTGTTCGTGTGATTCGGGAGGGTTTAAACTAGTTTGGCAGGAGGGTGGGAACCAGAGCTACATATCTGAGAGGGGGGTAGTTATAGATGGGGCAGTGACAGGATGTAGTGAATCTATCAGGAAGGTTTTTCACGTGGTGAAACAAAGAGATCAGTTGAAGTGTGTCTGCTTTAATGCAAGGAGTGTCCGAAATAAGAGTGATGAACTTAGAGCATGGATCAGTTCTTGGGGCTAGGATGTTGTGGCCAATACAGAGATGTGGGTTTCACAGGGACAGGAATGGTTGTTAGATGTTCCAGGGTTTAAAATGTTTAAAAAGAACAGGGACGGGGAGAAAGAGGAGGGGGTGTAGCATTGTTAATCAGAGTGTGCATCACAGCTACAGAAACGAAGGTTGTCGAGGAAGATTTATCTACTGAGTCAGTATGGGTGGAAGTTAGGAACAACAAGGGAGCAGCCACCTTAGTGGGGGATTTCTACAGACCCCCGAATAGCAGTAGGGAGATTGAAGATCTCATAGGCTGGCAGATTTAGGAAAAATGCAGATGTAGCAGGGTTGTTGTTATGGGTGATTTTGACTTTCCCAATATCGACTAGAACCTCCTTAGTGCAGGTGGTTTGAATGGAGCCGTTTTTGTCAGGTGTATTCAGGAGGGTTTCCTTACTCAGTATGTGGACAGGCCGATGAGGGGAGATGCCATTTTGGATTTGGTGCTCGGCAGTGAGCCAGGACAGGTATAAGATCTCGTGGTGGGAGAACACTTTGGTGACAGTGACCATAACTGCCTCACATTAACCATAGCGTTGGAGAGGGAAAGGAACAATTACTAAGGGAAGATATTTAATTGGGGAAAAGGAAATTATCAGACAGGTGTTGGGAAGTACAGATTGGGAGTATCTGTACCACACAAAGGGCACAACAGACACATGGAAACTGTTTAAGGAGCAGTTGTTGCGAGTGATACACAAATTTGTTCCTCTGAGACCGGTAAGAAGGGGTAAGATTAAGGAACCTTGGATGACGAGAACAGAGGAGCTTCTCGTCAGAAGGAAGAAGGCAGCTTACGTAAGGTGGAGGAAGCAAGGATCTCGCACAGCTTTAGAGGGTTACAGGTTTGCTAGAAAGGAGCTCAGAACTGGACTGGGGACAGACAGGAGGGGGCAAAAAAAAGTTTGGCGAGAAGGATTAGGGAGAATCCAAAGGCATTTTGCTCATACCATGAGGAATAAGAGAATGATTAGGGAGAAGGTAGGGCCGGTATATACAGGAAAGCCACACACACAGACCAAGTCCTGAACTATGAAAGCAACCACCCCAACACACACAAACAAAGTTGCATCAAGACACTGTTCAAAAGGGCCACAACACACTGCAGTACACCAGAACTGCAAAAAGAGGAAGAGGAACACCTGTACAAGGTATTCACCAAAAACGGATACCCGCGCAATTTCATCAGCAGATGCCTAAGAGAAAGACAACGGAACGAGGACATGCCGCAACCCAAAGGACTAGCCACACTACCATACATCAGGAGCATTTCAGAACTGACAGCCAGACTACTGCGACCACTAGGACTTATAACAGCACACAAACCAACAGCCACCTACTATTATAGGGCAAGCCAAACAAAGAACTGCCAGGGAATTCCTAGAGGCATGGCACTCATCCACAAACTCCATCAACAAACACATCGACCTGGACCCAATATACCAACCACTACAGCGGACAGCTGAAACTGACAACCGGAAGCGGCAGGGACAGGCCACTATAAACACTGGAGGAAAGATCACAGAAGCACTTCACAGGAGGCTCCCAAGCACTGAGGATGTCACCTAGACAGGGGACGAAACGTTTGCAACAAAAATTTCCAGCTCGGCGAACAGAACCACAATAAAGTCAGGAAGTATGGGATACAGGGAGATTTGGCTATCTGGATTCAGAGTTGGCTGGCTGACAGAAGGCAGAGAGCGGTTGTAGATGGAAAGTATTCTGCCTGGAGGTCAGCATTGAGTGGGGTCCCGCAGGGCTCTGTTCTTGGGCCTCTGCTCTTTGTAGTTTTTATCAATGACTTGGATGAGGAGGTTAAGGGGTGGGTTAGTAAATTTGCAGATGACACAAAGATTGGAGGTGCCATTGAGGGTATCGAGGGCTGTTGCAGGCTGCAGCACGACATAGACAGGATGCAGAGCTGGGCTGAGAAATGGCAGATGGAGTTCAACCTGAATAAGTATGAAGTGATGCATTTTGGAAGGTCAAACTTGAATGCTGAATATAGGATTAAACACAGGATTCTTGGCAGTGTGGAGGAACACTGTGTGCTGCAGCTCTACAAGTCCATGGTGAGACCACACTTGGAATATTGCTTCCAGTTCTGGTCGCCCTACTATAGGGAAGATACAGAGGCTTTGGAGAGGGTGCAAAGAAAGTTTACCAGGATGCTGCCTGGACTGGAGGGCTTGTCTTACGAAGAGAGGTTGACTAAGTTCAGACTTTTCTCTCTGGAGAGAAGGAGGAAGAGAGGAGACCTGATCGAGGTATACAAGGTAATGAGAGGCGTGGATAGAGTCAATAGCCAGAGACTTTTCCCCAAGACAGGATTGATTGGTGTGAGGGGTCATAGTTTGAAGATAATAGGAGGAAGGTATAAAGGAGACATCAGAGGTAGGTTCTTTACACAGAGAGTTGTGAATACATGGAATGTGTTGCCAGTGGTGGTGGTGGAAGTAGAGTCATTAGGGACACTTGAGTGACTGCTGGACATGCACATGGATAGCAGTGAGTTGAGGGGTGCGTAGGTTCGGTTATTTTATTTTAGATTAGGAGTAATCCTCGGCACAACATTGTGGGCCGAAGGGCTTGTTCTTTGCTGTAGTTTTCTATGTTCTATGTTCGATTTCAGTTGAAACGTGCAACAATAAGTGCTCCCCTTTGGCTTGAATGGATTTGCAAACCTCTATCCTGCTCCAGAGTATTTTGTTCCGAACCTGTATGTTTTGGAGATCTCACATTTCTCACATGAGCATTACAGATCTGGCCTAAGAGGAGTGATTGGTTTGACTGGGCCTGGATTCACGCCAATTTTGAAGGATGAGAAGGGATCTGACTGAAATGTGTCAAATTCTAACAAGGCTGGACAGATTAGATGCAGGAAGGCTGCATCCCCACATTGGGGGGAGTCTAGAACCAAGGGATACAATCCTAGGATTGGGGGTATACCAGTTCGGACTGAGATGAGGAACATTTTCTTTCACATGGAGGGTAGTGAACCTGTGGAAATTCACTACCACAAAACGCCGTGGAGGCCATATCACTGAATATTCAAAAAAGAGATGGATAAATGTTTAAATTTTAAAGACGTCAAGGTGTAGCTGGAGAAAATGGGAACAAGACATTGAGATAAAGAATCAGCCATGGTCATATTGAAAGATACAGCAGGCTTGATGGGCTGAATGGATTAGTGGTGCTGGAAGAGCACAGCAGTTCAGGCAGCATCCAAGGAGCTTCGAAATCGACATTTTGGGCAAAAGCCCTTCATCGTTTTACCTCCTTGATGGGCTGAATGGCCTATTCCTGCTTCTAGTTTCTATATTTCTATGACTGTTTCACAGAAGTGCACACAGATTGTAGCATATGTCCATCAGACACGTGAAAGCCAACTGTTGCTGATTAATGGGTAGCAAATGCTGATTGATACTGAAGTCCCATCAACATTCCTTTACAGAGGCACAAGCATTTTAGGAGAATTAGCATACATCTAAAACAAAGTCTTGTATTTCCATGTGGCCTTTCATACTGCAGGATGATCTAAACACAACACAACCTTTGAAATATTGGTGAAGTCTCTTTGTGATCCACAAACAGCAAGGAGGACATGACCTTCTAACTACTCCACTTTATTGATTGAGGGGCAAATACTGGCTCCCACATTTCTCTTCCTTTGTGCGTCCTTCATCTCTCGCTCAGAAACTTTAATCTGTGTCTCTTACCACTGAAATTGGGAGCAATGTTTTGCTGTCCACCTGTCTAAACCTGTCATCATCTTGCACACCTTTACCAAATATTCTCTAAACCTCCTGCACTAAAGGACTACAGCCTTCTTTAACTGAAGCCTCTTGCTGAAATCCCTTAATCCTAGGATTATTCTGGTTAGACTCCTCTGCACCTTCTCAAGAAACCTCACAGCCTTCCTAAAGGATGTTGGTCAGAACTAGATTGAAACTCTAGCTGTGTCCTAACCAAAATTTCATAGAGATTTGACACAGCTTGGTATTGAATACTTGCTTTATGAAACTCAAGGTCCGATAATCTTTATTAACTAGAGTCATAGAGTTATACGAGAAAGTGAGGACTGCAGATGCTGGAGATCAGAGCTGAAAATGTGTTGCTGGAAAAGCGCAGCAGGTCAGGCAGCATCCAAGGAACAGGAGAATCGATGTTTCGGGCATGAGCCCTTCTTCATAGAGTTATACATCATGGAAATAGGCCCTTCAGTCCAACTCGTCCATGCCGACCAGATACCCTAAACTGCTCTAGTCCCATTTGCCAGCACTTGGCCCATATTCCTGTAAACCCTTCCATATACCCATCCAGATGCCTTTTAAATGTTGCAATTGTGCCAGCCACCACCCTCTGTGTGAAAAGGTTGCCCCTCAGGTCCCTTTTCCCCAGATCTGTGGATACTGAAAATCAGAAACCAAGACAGAAATTTCTGGAGAAATTAGTTTAAAAGAAAACACATTGGCTGCAGAAATGCTTACAAGTAAACTATTCACTTCAGAAACACTGAAAATGGTGACAATTCAAAATCCAAAATTACAAACTTTAAATAGACAATGTTAACACACACACGCACACACACACACGCACACAAACACACACACGCACACACACACACACACTCTACATCATGGGAGGGAATAGTGGAAAGGTGATCCCAGAGCATAGCAAGTCCACAAACAGATACACAGTTCCAAGAGGAAATCACCAAATTTAATGAGAATTGTACAGCCAATAAGAAAGACTCACTAATAAAGCCGCTAAAGTCAGAAGTCGCACAACACCAAGTCATGGTCCAACAGATTTATTTGAAATCACAAGCTTTCAGAGTATTGCCCAACATCTGAAGCAGCACTCTGAAAGTTTTGTGATGCCAAATAAACCTGTTGGACTATCACCTGGTCTCGTGTGACTTCTGACTTTGTCCAGCCCAGTCCAACACCAGCACCTCCACATCAAAGCTGCTAAAAAATATAGTTTGTCTGTATTTCACATGTCAGATTTTTCACTCAGCTCACAAAGAAAAACAGGACTGAGATAATTGCACAGTAATTACTCAGTAATATCAGCCTTTCTGCTGGAGAGGTGCCATCATTTTGTGATCACAGGCTGAATCTATGATGCAAGGCCAAATGATGCTGCTTTGACTTTCATCTTTTGTTAAAACAAAAATAAAATAGAAATTGGCAGTTGGTGAATAATCACCATGACTCTCCAGTACACTGTTAGCTCTATGTTTAGCATCAAGGATTTAGGGATTCCATAGATCCGAGTATGTACACTAATGTCCCATTCTAAAGTTTCCGATCACTATAGAATGCAGAACTTTAGGGAAAATAGATAAGGAGAATAGTGCCAGACTGGAAGGGATGTGGATTTGGACAGAGTGATAAAATGGAAGGAAATTTAATGTTGACATGGTTGAAATGATATTCATTTAGGAAATCTAAAATAAAAATAAATTCCTGGTGATGCTGGAAACCTGAAATAAAAAAGTGCTGGAGAAACTCAGCAGGTCTGGTAGCATCTGTGGGGAGAAAGACTGAGTTAGTGTTTCGGGTCAAATGACTTCTTCACCAGCACTTTCTGTCTTTATTCCTTTACGAAGAATGAGAATGGGCAACAAAATGTTAAAATGGGGGCAGGAATGGAGGGATTTGTGGGTGCGTGTATCCAAGTATTAGAAAATGGCAACACACATTGAAGAGTTAGTTAATATAGAGAAAAGCAGAATATTCAGCCCGCTGAGTTTGCTGTGGAAAAGGAAGTCCGTGTCTGCAGCTATAGAAACAGAGAGATCAACAGAAGGTAACAGAGCTGTGGGGTTTTCCCAAGTTTCTGATTTCAGGCTGTTCGGTCACTAAAGACGTACTTGTCTGGGCAGTGGAGGGGCTGTCCTGAAATCAAGGAGCCTGGGGGCAGGGATGGCATTTCCCAAGAGCTGCAGTCAGTCAGAGGGCAGCAGCCATGCATTTGGGCATGTGAGGCAGTGGTGGATACATCCACCTAAGGTCAGGATCACCATAGGAACCAGGCCCCAGGGTGGGAATGGGTGCTCTGGGTCCTCTCAGAAACAGCATGCCTCCGCACCCTGACAACAGAGTCAGGTCTGACCTTACGTGGTTATCGTTGGGCTGGACTGTAATTGATGTAAAGGTTTACCATCAGCCATGGTAGGATTTGAGTCAACACCCACAGAACGTTAGCCCAGGTTCTGAATTACTAGTCTCATGTCATCACCGTGATTCAAAACTCCTTGGCTTTGGTATGAGGATTTGTTGAGTAGGTTGGCCCCATTCTCCCTAGAGTATAGCAGAGTAAGAGTGACCCTATTGAAACAAACAAACCTCTAAGGGACTTCACATGGTAGGTGTAGAAAGGTTGCAGGAGAGTCTAGGACCAGAGGGCATCACTTCAGAGTAAGGGGTCACCCATTTAAGACAGAGATAAGGAAGACTTTCCTCTTTCAGAGGGTGGTGAATCTGTGGAATTATCGCAGACAGCTGTCAGGGTTCGGTCACTCAGTATATTTAAGATGTGGAGGTGCCGGTGTTGGACAGGGGTGGACAAAGTTAATAATCACACAACATCAGGTTATAGTCCAACAGGTTTATTTGGAAGCACTAGCGTTTGAAACACTGCTCCTTCATCAGGTGGTTGACAACAATAAACCTGTTGGACCATAACCTGGCATTGTGTGAGCTTTAGCGGTGTATTTAAGGTTGAGGCAGACAGATTTTTAATCAGGAAGAGAATCAAGGCTTATGGGGAAAAGGCAGGAAAGGGGAGTTGAGGGTTATCAGATCAGGCCTGATCCCAATGAATGGTGGAACAGACCTAAATGGGCAGAACAGCCTACTCCTGCTCTTACATTTGATAAGCAGGAGTTAGCACGATGATAGAATCAGTGGAGGCACAATGGGCTGAATGGCCTCCCTCCATACGACAACAATTCTGTGATTCTGTTGTCTTTGAAAAAGGTCCTTGGAGAGGCTGGAGACTGTCGCTTCTTCAAAACAGAACAGGAATCCTTCTAACTACTGATAAATACACCCACACAATGGTTGGAGTGGCAGATTAGAAAGCACTGGGCTCCTGCCCTGTCTGTCTCTGAGTACCAGGTATGCCTCACCCTTCTTTTCTTTTCTCTTCTCTTACAGGTATTCTTCTAGCATCATTAAGTTCACCTTTGCTTCTCTGGGTGAAGAAGGAGGTTCCCTGAGGCTGCTGCGATGGGAATCCCACCGTTCCGCATGGCTGCATCCATGCGGCTCCTCTGACCAGGCTGCTTCAGCAGCAGCTGAAGATGAGGTTTGACCGGGACCAGCTTTTCTCGAACCTTCTGTACCATCTTGGCGGTGACAGTGTGGTCGGTCTGGCCCTGTGTAGAGACTCCATTCAGCAGCGACTCCACGTGGCTCTGGCTCAGGATTCCAACCTGAAGTCAGGGAACTGTACAGCAATGAGCCTGACGTCAGTGTTGGGTAAGTTGTTGGAGGAGATTCTGAGGGACAGGATCTACATGTATTTGGAAAGGAGTTAATGAGGACTGCAGATGCTGGAGAGTTCCAGTCAATAACGTGTGGCGCTGGAAAAGGATCAGCAGGTCAGACAGCATCTGAGGAGCAAGAGAGTCAATGTTTCGGGCACAACCCTTCAACTGTCTTGCTCCTCTCTTGCTTTTTCCAGCAGCACACATTATCGATTATGTTTTTGGAGATGCAAGGACTGATTAGGGATTGTCAACATGACTTTGTGTGTGGAAAATCATGTCTCACGAAACTGACTGAGCTTGATGAGGGCAGAGTGGTGGACATTGTCTGCATGGACTTCAGTAAGGCATTTGACAAGGTTCCTCATGGGAGACTGGTTAGCAAGGTTAGATCTCATGGAATACATGGGCAAATAGCCATTTGGATATAGAACTGGCTCAAATGTAGAAGACAGAGGGTGGTGGTGGAGGATTGTTTTTCAGACTGGAGGCCTGTGACCAGTGGAGTGCCACAAGGATGGGTGCTGGATCCACGACTTTTCGTCATTTATATAAATGATTTGGATGTGAACATAAGAGATATGGTTAGTGTGTTTGCAGATGACATCAAAATTGGAGATGTAGTGGACAGCAAAGAATGTTACCTCAGATTACAACAGGATCTTGACCAGATGAGCCAATGGGCTGAGGAGTGGCAGATGGAGTTTAATTTAGATAAATGTGAGGTACTGTAGTTTGGAAAAGCAAATCAGAGAAGGACTTATACACTTAATGGTAAATTCCTGGAGAATGTTGCTGAACAAAGAGACCTTGGAGTGCAGATTCATAGCTCCTTGAAAGTGGAGTCGCAGGTAGATAGGATAGTGAAGAAGGCGTTTGGTATGCTTTCCTTTATTGGTCAGAGTATTGAGTACAGGAGATGGAAGGTCATGTTGCAGCTGTACAGGACATTGGTTAGGCCACTTTTGGAGTATTGCGTGCAATTCTGGTCTCCCTCCTATTGGAAGGATGTTGTGAAATTTGAAAGGGTTCAGAAAAGATTTACAAGGATGTTGTCAGGGTTGGAGGATTTGAGCAGAATAGGCTGGGGCTGTTTTCCCTGGAGTGTCAGAGGCTGAGGGGTGACCTTATATAGGTTTATAAAATCATGAAGGGCATGGATAGGATAAATAGGCAAAGCCTTTTCCCAGGATAGGAATGTCCAAAACTAGAGGGCATAGGTTTGAGGTGAGAGTGAAAAAAATGAAAAGGGAGCCGAGGGGTAATGTTTCACACAGAGGGTGGTACGTGTATGGAATGAGCTGCCAGAGGAAGTGGTGGAGGCTGGTACATTTGCAACATTTAAAAGGCATCTGGATGGGTATTGAATTGTAAGTGTTGAGAGGGATATGAGCCAAGTGCTGGCAAATGGGACTAGATTAATTTAGGATATCTGTTCGGCATGGACGGATTGGACCGAAGAGTGTTTTCTGTGCTGTACATCTCTTTGACTCTTATCGCTCTAATTGGATAGATCTTTCAAACAGTTGACCCAGATGAGATGATCTGAATGGCTTTCTTCTGTGGAGTATGATTTTACAATTCCATTCTGTGAAAGGCCTCATTAATGAAAAGAAAGAGCTTCTGATGATATTGCTATGATACATTTTTTGGGCAGGCTGCATAGAAAACTATCAGGCTTCTTTCTTTCACATCAGCTCATCTTATTCGGCATTGAGATATTGCACAAAGTAAGTACCACAGTTCCAGCTGCATATGAGGTGCTTTGTGGCTGACCCCTGTCCATTTTCAGCTTGAGGCAGTGCTGATGTATCGTCATTTATCAAATGAATCATTCAACAACAAAAGCAATCAATAGAATAGGTTAACGCAGTGAAATTCCCAAGATACTTTACAAGAGCCTTATCAAAAAACATTTGACAGTATGCCCTACACTGGGAATTTAGGACAGATCATAATCTCAGAATAAGGGGTCACACATTTAAAACAATGATGATGAGGAATTTCTTCTCTCAGAGGGGAGTAAATCTGAGAAATTCCTAACTACAGAGAGCTGTTGAAGCTGGGTAGTTCAGTACATTCAAGGATGACAGAGGTAGATTTTTAATCAGGAAGGGAATCAAGAGTTACAGGGATAATGCAGGAAAGTGGAGCTGGGTGGCATGGTGGTTCAGTGGTTAGCACTGCTGCCTCGATTCCAGCCTTGGGTGACTGTCTGTGGGGAGCTTATACATTCTCCCTGTGTCTGTGTGGGCTTCTTCCTATAGTTCAAAGATGTGAACATTAGGTAGATTGGCCATGCTAAGTTGCCCATAGTGTCCAGGGATGTGTGGTCTAGGCAGATTGGCCATGGGAAATGCAGGGATAGGGTAGGGAAGTGTGTCTGGGTGGGATCCTCTTCGGAGGATCAGCGTGGACCTGGTGGGCCAAATGGCCCACTTCTACACTGTAGAGATTCTATGCTTGAGAGTGGTATAGCAGACGTGCTGGGCCAAATGACCTACTCTTGTTCCTCAACCTTATCGATAACCAAAGCGGGTTTTGAGAAAGCATCTTAAAGGTTGGAAGAGAAACCACAATATGATGTGATTATTAACACGGAAACTTTGACATGCAAATTAAACAGAGAATAATTCTTTTTGCATCCAGTATTTCAGTAATTTGAGAGATGTCATGTGATGAGGATGGGAATGTGGTGGGGGTCAGGGTGGTGATAGGTGACACTGGACCTACAGCTCCCCCTCCTGGGGCTTTTCCTCACCTCATACCTGACTCTGTCGTGGACTCATCCACAAAAATTGATCACTGTGATTGATCAGTAACTCCATTCCCAATGGATCATGTGACAGGATTCAATCATAGAATCCCTACAGTGTGGAAACAGGCCCTTCAGCCCAACAAGTCCACACTGACCCTTTGAAGAGTAACCCACCCTGACCCATTCCGCAACTATTGAAGGTAAATTAGACTGACCTTGCTCATTCTTGGCAACATGGGGATAAAGCTGGTCTTTAATGGGATTGCAAAGGACAACTGTGAAATGGCAAATTGGTTTGTCCTGTTGTTTGAAAATTAAACTGGGATTTTGTAATTGATCTCAAATGAAAGTCTAAAGTGCATTGCTCACTGATTTCATTTGAGGCTTTTCCCTTGAAATGAAGCACCTGAGCAGGTAACATCTTTATCCCTGAGTGAATTGGAACTGTGCCTGGAGAACACACCATCAATAGAATTTGAATTGTGCGATGAGAGAGGAAAAGCTGGTAATGTGGTTGTGAGAGATCCCTTGGAGAGGAGTGACCATAATATGATAAAATTCCTCATCAAGATGGAGAGTTTGGTAGTTGATTCTGAGACTAGGGTCCTGAACCTGAATAAGTGAAACTACAATGGTATGAGGTGTGAGATGGCTGTGTTAACTTGGGAAATCTTACTGAAAGCAATAACAGTGGATAGCCAATGGCAAACATTCAAACAGCAAGTGGGGGAATTACAAATAAATATTCTTTCCCATTTGAACAAGTGAACTGATCAACATTTCACCAGTTTCCTCATTTCCCAACCTCCACCTTACTCCAGTTCCAATCTGCCAGCTCAGCACCACCCTCATGACCTGTCCTACCTGCCAATCTTCCTTCCTCCACCCTCCTCTCTGACCTACCACCTTCATCCTCATTCACCTATTGCATTCTTAGCTACCTTCTCCCCAGCCCCACACCCCTCCCATTTATCTCTCCACTCCAGAGGCTCCCTACCTCATTCCTGATGAAGGGTTCCTGCCCAAAACATCGATTTTCCTGCTCCTCAGATGCTGCCTGACCTGCTGTGCTTTTCCAGCACCACACTAATCTTGACTCTGGTCTTCAGCATCTGCAGTCCTCACTTTTGCCGAAGTGAACATTGGTCAAACCAAAGCTTGTGAGGGAAGTTAGAGTTGGTATTAGATGTAAAAAAGAGGCATTTAAATTGGCAAGAAAATCCAATGGACCTTAGAACTGGGAACAGTTCAAAAGTCAGCAAAGGAGGACCAAGGGATTGGTTAAGAAGGGGAGGTAGAGTATAGAAATAAGCTTACAGGGAATTTGAGAACTGAATGTAAACATTTCTATTGGTATATGCAATAGGAAGGAATAATTGGGAATGTAATTGTGAGAAATCCCTTGGGGATGAGTGACCACAAAATGATAAAATTCTTCATCAAAGTGGAGACCTGGGTAGCTGGTTCTGATGAAAAGACAAAAGATTTGACGAAAACGAATGCAGGTCCCCTACAGTCAGAAACAAGGGAATTCATAACGGGGCACAACACAATCCTGGCAAATTAAATTCATTCTTTGCTTCTGCCTTCACAAAAGAGGGCTTGAATAAGGTACCACAAATGATGGGGAGCACAGGGTTTAGTGAGAGGGAGGAACTGAAGGAAATCTATATTAGTAAGGAAATAGTGCTGGGGAAATTGATGGAATTGAAGGCCAATAAATCCTCAGGCTTTGATCAGCTACATCCCAGAGGACTGAAGGAAGTGACCCTCAAAATAATGGATACATCGATGGTCATCTTCCAAAAGTCTAAAGTTGGGAGGACTCCCTACAGTTTAGAGGGTAGCTAATGTAGCTCGTTTATTTAAAATAGGAGGTTGAAAGGAAACAAGGAATTATAAACCAATGACTCTGATGTCCGTATTGGGGAAAATACTAGAGTCCATAATCAAAGATTTTATATCAGAATGCTGAGAAAACGGTCGAGAGAATTGTGCTGGAAAAGCGTAGCCAGTCAGGCAGCATCTGAGGAGCAGGAGAATCGAAGTTTTGAGCATAAGCTCTTCATCAGGAATTTCTCTTCACTGAGAAAACAGTGGCAGAGTCAGATACAGTCTGCATGGATTTACAAAAGGGAAATCACGCTTGATATATCTGCTAGGATTCTCTGAGAAGTGTGTAAAATTAAAGCAAGTGGAATTATTTTGAGATGGATAGAAAATTGGTTAAGAGACTGGATACAGGGACTAGGACTAAATGGGGCTTTCTCTGAATGGCTGCAGGTATTGGTATGATGACCCCAGCTATTCACAATATAAATTAATGATTTAGACAAGGAAACTAATTTAATTTTTCCAGGTTTGCAGACAACGCAAAGCTGGGTGGGAGGGGGAGCTGTGAGGAGGCTGTTGAGATGTTGCAGTGTGATTTGGATAGGCTGGGGGTGAGTGGGTAAATGCATGGCGGATGCAGTATAATGTGGATAAATGTGAGGGTATCTACTTTGCCAATTCTCTCAAGCACTTTTTCTTTATATTCCTTATCCCAACATATAGCTGGCTCTCCTCCTCTGCCTCAATTCTTAATGAGTCCTCTACTCACCCAGAGCCCTCACCCGAACTTTAACCCTTACTCATGTCTCCTATATGCACCACACATCACCCTTTTCTCTCCCTCCACCATGCCAACTCACTTAACATTTACCATGGGCAAACTTCAGGAATCATGCCATCATAAAATAATGTATCTATTGATGATGCCATTTAAAACAAAACTCATTCATAAAAATATTTAATACATTAAAATTCAATCAATCATCTCTTGTGGAAATAAACTGTTATTTTTCAATTTGTTTGACAATCTTATCAGTTCTTGGACAGTTTTGACAGTTCCACAATGTTTATGTTACCGAGTTTTGAGAAGTTTTGTAGCTCAGGTTGAGGTTTTGGATGTATGTTTGCTCACTGAGCTGGAAGGTTCATTTCCAGACGTTTTGTTACCGTACTAGGTAACATCTTCAGTGGGCCTCAGGAGAAGCACTGTTGAAAATTCCTGGTTTCTATTTATATGTTTGGGTTTCTTTGGGTTGGTGATGTCACAGGAAATAACATCACAGGAAATGACATCACCAACCCAAAGAAACCCAAACATATAAATAGAAAGCAGGAATCATGAACAGTGCTTCGCCTGGAGGTCCACTGAAGATGTTACCTAGCAGGGTGACGAAATGTCTGGAAATGAACCTTCCAGCTCAGTGAGCAAACCTACATCCATTACAATTATGTGCCTATTAGATTCATTCTTTTCTGCTTTGCACAATTCACAACTATGCTGATTCCTCTATCCCAGACACCTGACCTGCTTCTCCTAAAGAAACTCAGGGATAACCCCCAGTGACTCCCATCCCTTCCCCTGTTCAAGGTGCCTGGTTATTTGATCTCTGCAAAAGGATAGCCTCACTATCTGCAGTGCAATCACTAAAACAGACCTGCTCTGTTCTGCACACTCCATGTTACCAACTCTGGGAATCTGATTTAAATGGAGTCAGCTGTTTGTTTAAACGAGTACTTCTCCCCAGGAATCACACAAGCCCCGGTATCTACAAGCCAAGAATCCCTCCCCTCAACCACCTCCCAGAAATCAATCTTGACCAATGCAGGGGGAGCTCTTTTATTTTTTCGTGGGATGTTGGAGTTGTTGAAAATCAACTGTGGGTCTTCCTTCCCCAAAGGATATTAATGAGGTAGTTGAGGTTTTGCAATATTTGACATTGGTTTCGCAGTCGCATTCAGACCAGGTTTCCTCATTGAATTAGATTCGACCAGATGCCATGGTAGGAGATTTAAATCCGTGACCTCAGAACATCAGGCTGGCCTTCGGAATTGTTAGCCCAGTGACATTGCCATTATGCTATCATCTCTTCCTGTGGATTTTCAGCACTTTCATCAAATGCTCTTTGTCATGGTGGAAACTTGGCCAATGTCTTGATGCTGTGAATATCCATTTAAATTAGAATTATGAATCATATGTAGATAGCAAATTTACAATTTATCCTGTCTATAGCTAAAAACCAACCCCAGAACAAACAGTGGAGAAATTCGTTTGGACAGCAGACAATCTACAAACAAATTATTTTTTAAACAGAATTCACCAAGGCCCAAACCAATCATTTACATGCATCTTCAAGTTTGATTCAAAATTAAATCTGACTTGGAATATTGAAAAAGCAAAAGAACAAGTTAAACTATTCCCTTTTGAGAAAATTATTATGTATCAATGTATCTGTAGGATTTGGCATTAAATGTTGACAGCATAAAAGTTCAGTTAACCTAAAATGTCCATACCTGTACATTTCAGCTGTATGTCAACCTCTCCATCTATTCCTTTCTCACCAATGTATTTATCCACCTCCCTAGTTCACTGTGTACACACTCGCTGCGCAAGCTTATTAACATAGAGTCATAGAGTCAAACAGCATGGAAACAGACCCTTCGGTCCAACTTGTCCGTGCTGACCAGACATCCCAATTTGACCTAGACACTGTTGCCAGCATTTGGCCCATATCCCTCCAAACCCTTCCTATTCATATACCCATCCAGATACCTTTTAAATGTTGTAATTGTACCAGCCTCCACTACTGCCTCTGGCAGCTTATTCCATAAACACAGCACCTCAAGGTCTTCCTGCATTGTGTTACTGTCCTTGCCCGTATGATGTATATGCTGCAGTTGGCCGTTAATTGCAAAAAGATTAGAGTGCAAGACTTAAAAGAGTCTATGTTGAAAGTGATGTGCTGGAAAAGCACAGTCGGTCAGGCAGCATCCGAGGACTGTGTGTGTGTGTGTGTGTGTGTCGGGGAGGAGGGTGGTGGAGGGTAACATGGGAAGGGGGCTGAGAGATAAAATAAGGTGGGGGGGAGGGGAGATGTGGAAACTGTTGAAATTGACATTGATTCCGTGTGGTTGGAGGGTCCCGAGGCAGAAGATGAGGCATTCTTCCTCCAGGTGTCGGGTGGCTAGACTTTGATGGTAGAGAAGGCTCAGGACCTGCATGTCCTTGGGGGAGTGGGAGGGTCTATTGCAAGTGTACAGAGCTTCGATGAGATCATATCTGGAGATCACATCTGGAGTACTGTGCACAGTTTTGATCTTTTTACCTGAGGAAGGACAGAGGGGAGAAGTGCACAAAAGGTTGAGTAGATTCATTCCTGAAATGAGAGGGTTGTTGCGTCGGGAATAAATAGTCCTATAACTGTGGCTTTGAAGAGTGAAAGGTGATTTCATTAAACCATACAATACTGTGGGACACACTGAACAGGGTAGATGCTGCGAAACTGTCTCCCACAAACACTCACAGGGGAACGTCTAGAGGTCATAGTCTCAGGGCAAGGTCATTTTGTACCAAGATGAGGAGAAATTCTTCATTCAGATCTGAATCACTGGAGTTTTCTACCTCAGAGAACTGTGTTAGCAACTATATTCAATGCTGACAGATCCAATGGAATCAGGGCTATAGGGATATGGCTGGATAGTTGAGTTAAAGTTGATAATCAGTAATGACCTATCAAGTGATAAAACCGATTCAAGGGCTGAATGGCCTCCTTTTCCTCCTATTACTTATTCTGTTACATCATACGCAAATTGTCTTTCTGATTTCTGAGTGTGTATCGTTACATAAATGTGAAGAATAGTGGACCCTGTGTGGCATTTGCCTGTCTGAGCAGCCACCTTTAACTGCTGCTGAGGAAGGGTCACTCGATCCGAAACGTTAACTCTGATTTCTTTTCACAGATACTGCCAGACCTGCTGAGCTTTTCCAACAACTTCTGCTTTTGTTTTTAACTGTTGCTGGTTTTGGTTTTGCAGCCAATTTGCTGCACATTGTACATTCTGTTCCTTACCTCTGAGCATAGTCATGAGTTTACTGGGGGGTACCTCATGATAAATATGCCAGAAATCAGGATGTATTTCATTCATTGAAGTGCCCTAATCTACAGAAAAGGGAGACCTATTATCCATAGAGTAGTTATGGTGTAGGTAGACATACATTCAGGTAAATAACATTGTTATGTTCCATGGGTTGTTAGATAAACATGTGAGAGAGAAAGACACGATGACAGGGCGAGGTGAAAAGGGATGCGAGGAGGTTTATCAGGAACTTTAGACATTAACAGAGACTCTGACAGCTGAACGGCATGTTTCTGTGCTGTAATAATAATTTGTAATTCACTTGAACATCTTTCCCTCACTTCTTCAAAGAATTTAATAAGGTTGGTCAAATAAGGCCTTCCTTTTTGGATTCTATATTGACTAATTTTTTAACATATCCTCAGCGTCCAGATGTTTATCTGTTCCATCTTTTAGTAAATATCTTTCTAACACTGACATTAAACAGATTGGTCAATATTGTTCTGGAATGTTTCCATCTCCCCTTTTAATCTATTGGAATTACATTAGTTGTCCATCAATCCTCTGGCATTATTCTCATTGTTAATGAATGTGTGTGTACATATTAGTCCCTCTGCTATCTCCACTCTAACTACTTTTAATATGCAAGGAGGTAATTCATCAAGCTTAAGGGCTTTATTCTCTTTAAGTTAGATTAGTTTTATCATTAACCTTCCTCCTTTCTATCTTAAATGCCTTTAAATCCTCTCTGATTTTTTTTTGGATATTAATTCCTGGTAAATATTGAAGCAAAGCAACTGTTTCAATTTTGACTTTGCACCTCAGGAAAATATGTTTTCTGCTCCAAGTGCTGGCTTCAAATTTGAAGCTATAACCCATGAAAGGAGAGCTGTTGTTGAGGGGAATATCCTGGCTGTGAAACAGGTGAACATTTTTAGATTAGATTACATTACATTACATTACAGTGTGGAAACAGGCCCTTCGGCCCAACAAGTCCACACCGACCCGCCGAAGCGTAGCCCACCCATTCCCCTACATTTACCCCTTACCTAACACTACGGGCAATTTAGCATGGCCAATTCACCTAACCTGCACATTTTTTGGACTGTGGGAGGAAACCGGAGCACCCGGAGGAAACCCACGCAGACACGGGGAGAATGTGCAAACATTACACACAGCCAGTCGCCTGAGGAGGGAATTGAACCCGGGTCTCTGGCGCTGTGAGGCAGCAGTGCTAACCACTGTGCCACCGTGCCGCCCACCGTGCTGCCCACCGTGCTGCCCATTTGAAAGATAACAAACAATTTGCCAATTTTGAACTTGCCTCATGAAATTTCGAACTCATTCTTCAGATTACTTTGAAATCATTTCAATAATGATGCACCACAAAAGTAAATAATAGGGAAACAGCGTCAAAAACAAAAATACAGGAACAGGTGAATGTTAAGAGTTTGTGAGCCCATTCAATATTCTAACAACAATAGGGTAGAAACTGTTGTGAAACCAGCTGGTGCATGTGTTCAGGCTTCTGCACCTTCTCCCCGATGGTAGAGGTTGTAGAAAACATTGCCAAGATGGGATAGATCTTTAAGAATGCTGGCGGCCTTTCCTTGACAGTGAGCCTGGTAGTTGGATCCTATAGATGAGAGGTTGGCCTTTGTGATTGTCCGGGCCGAGTTCACCACTCTCTGTAACCGTCTCCGATCTTGAATGGTACACTTGCCATACCAGGTAGTGATTCATCCAGATAGAATGCTCTCGATGGTGCACCTATAAAATTTGGAAAGGGTATTCACCGTCACATCAAATTTCCTCAGCTCCCTGAGGAAGAAGAGACAGTGTTGGGCCTTTGTAACCAGTACATCCACATGAAGAGTCCAAGAAAGCTTATTGTAGATGACCACTCCCAGGAGTTTGACACTCTCCACTCATTCCACCTCTGTGTTATTAATGTGTCGGGGGGGCATGAGTAACACCCCGCTGAAAGTCAATAATGAGTTCCTTGGTTTTGCCGGCATTGAGAGCTAGGTTGTTCTCAGTGCACCATTTTCCCAGGTCTTCAAACTCCCGTCTGTAGTCTGTTTTCTCCCCATCTAAGATTCAACCGACTGTGGTGGTGTCATCAGCGAACTTGTAATGGCATTAGTCTGGTATTTGGTGACGCAGTGATGGGTATACAGTGAGTACAGTAGGGGCCTGAGTACACACCCCTGGGAGGGGGGGGGGCTCCAGTGTTGAGTGTTAGTGAGGATGAAATATTGTCCCCAGTCTTCACTGATTGTGGCCCATGGGTCAGGAAACGTAGGGGCCTGAGTACACACCCCTGGGAGGGGGGGGGCTCCAGTGTTGAGTGTTAGTGAGGATGAAATATTGTCCCCAGTCTTCACTGATTGTGGCCCATGGGTCAGGAAACTGAGGACCCAGTTGCAGAGAGTGGGGCTTAGTCAGAGATCACTAAGTTTAGTAATCAGTCTCGCGGGGATAATAGTGTTGAAGCCTGAACTGTTGTCAATGAGTAGGATTCTTACGTAGCTGTTCTTGGTATCAAGATGTTCTAGGGAGGAGTGAAGGGCAAGTGATATGGCATCTGATGTGGATCTGTTGGTCCGATAGGGAAATTGGGGTGGGTCAAGAGTAGTGGGGAGGCTGGAGTTGATTAATGGCATGACCAGACTTTCAAAGCACTTCTTGACCACTGAAGTTAGGGCCACTGGGCGGTAGTCATTGAGACAGGCTGCATGAGCCTTCTTAGGCACAGGGATGATGTTGACCTCCTGAAACAGGCAGGGACAGTGGCCTGCTGCAGGGAGAGGTTGAAGAGTCCGAGAAGACCTCTGCCAGTTGATCTCTGAATACTCTGAGTGCATGGCCTGGTACTCCGTCTGATCCCATTGCTTTCCTTGGATTCACATGGAGGAAAACTGATCTGACCTTCATGCAGTGACTGTTGGGATAGGTTCATCAGAATAGGTGTTCCCTCTCTGCCGGAATTCTGCTCAAAGCGAGCACAGTAGGCGTTGAGACGATCTGGGAGGGATGTGTCATCGTCTGCTGTCTTGCACTGTCTCTTTTTAGAACCTGTAATGCCATTCAGTCCTTGCCATAGTCACCGGGTGTCTGTCTGGGTCTCTAGTTGGATCGGTATTGGGCCTTGGCTATCTTAATGGCTCTGCAAAGGTCATACTTGGGTTCCTTATATTTGAGTGGGTCTGATCTGAAGGCCTCATGCCTGGTTTTCAGCAGGTTCTGTATGCCCTGATTTATCCAGGGATTCCTGTTGGGGAACACCCAGATTGACCCCCTCAGTATGCCGTCCTCCACACACTTGCTGATAAAGTCTGTGACGGTGGTGACGTACCCGTCCAAGGTACCTGCGGCCTGTTTCAACACGGTCCAATCAGCCAATTCCAGACAGTACCGGAGTTGGTTCTCTGCCTCCTCTGACCAGCCCTGCACCTGCGCTGCTTAAGTGGAATAAAATATCGGTTTAAATTATTTTCAGCAGTTGATTGTCTGTGGCTCTGCCATCCTTTATTGGGAGTCGTTATAGAGACGTGATTGCTGATTTTGTTGTATAAAAGGTTTTGTAATTTCCATTTGGTGTTGACTGTTCTGTTTTTGATTGGGAAATGTTAAAGCTGTCAATTTGTAACATGTTAGAATGGAGGCAAAGGAGACCCATCACTACTGTATTTATGTAACACATGTCAATTGGAAAGTGAAATGGTACATGTATGTACGTCCCCAGAAAACGATGTGGATAAATCTGGTGGGTCACACCTGCTGGCCCAGAGAAAAAGAACCCACCCTTGAAATCGTGCAGCCAGTTTTTGATTATTTTCATGACTCTGTTACCTTACTGACTGTGATCTTGCCATCCTGTGAATGATGAAGGCGATGATGAAAAACTATGGGAAGATCAGCATGCATTCCAACAAGGCCCTTCTCAACCGAAACCTGAAAGATACATTCTCCAACTAAGCTCTGGATTCTGGGATTGGATTCTCTTTAGCGAACAGTGAGAGGCCCATACATGGGGATAATTGCTCATGAGTGCTACTGTGTTACAAATCTCATCTGAGTCACAGGCAAGTCCTCATTTTCCTACCCACTGGATAGAAACACGACACTGAGAATACCTGACAGGAAACTCTGAGTTGGTACTTGGTAACTCCAGCTCATCGCTCAGTTACACCACTCCCTGAGATTGAGGCTGATCTGATCATCCCCTTTCCTGCCTCTTCCCCATAACCCTGGATTCCCTTGTGATTAAAAATCTGTCTATCTCAGTCTTGAATATACTTAATGACCCAGCCTCGACAGCCCTCAGAAGTAAAGAAACTCCACAGATTCACCTCCCTTTGAGAGTAGAAATTCCTCCTCATCTCTGTCTCAAGCAGGTCACCCCTTATTCTAAGGTCATGCCTTCTGGTCCTAGACTCTCCTGCAACCTTTCCACACCTACCCTGTGTCACAAAGCTAGTCCTATTTTTTCTAAAAGCTGTTCCTTGGCTCAAGGATATGCTGTGCTTGATTTTTTTCAGAGGGGTAATAAACCAGGCTGGGCTCCTATCAGACTGGTTTGGTACAGAGATGAAAAGGCTTTTGAGAGGCCTTTTGTTTATATGTAAACAGATGAGACTTCAGGCCAAAGTGGTCATGCTTTAGAATGACCTGCAGAATGATAGGAGAGTGGTCAGCTCTCTAGCTGAGCAGTTTAGTTCAGTCCTGAACTGGTTGGGAGTTCAACAATAATCATAAGGATAACTTACCACAGGGTAAAAAAGAAACCCTTGAGGGGGACAAAGAACTTAAAAAGCTCCAGTGTTTCCATTGTAATAAAGTGGGCCACACAAAATCACAGTGTGGGTGGGCTAGGAGAAAGCCAGATGTAGGAAAACCAGACAAATCTGGGAGTTTTGTTGGACTAGTAACAAAACGCACAACGGAAGTTAGACAACTGCCTCAGAGTGTACAAGATGATCAGAGATTGATTGAGGAGGATGTGCCAGATCTCTCTCAGCTCCAGGAATACAATTTGTCCTTGTAAATGATACAGCTGATTCACTGGTAGGCGTGCTGCCTACCCTAGTTGAAAAGGCCAGGGGAGAAGCAGGCAACTGAAGACACGGAGAATGTTTATCCGGAATTTTCCCTGACTGTGTGATCACAAGGTCACAGAGGCACAAGCTGAAGCAGAAGGGATCAAACAGCACAGATAAGGAAACTGACGTAGCATTATCCAAGACTTTTTTTGATCAAATAAGTGGAACAGAGAACGAGCAAATAGGTAAACATGCAAGTATCTTTAGCTCTGCTAACCTGATTGAATTACAGCAGAAAGATGACTACTTCAAACAGTTATACCAAAGGGCATTTTCAGAAGAAAGTGAATTCATCCCTGTGTGTCATTACTTCACAAATAATGTCTTATTGAGGAAATGGAGACCATCACACATTCAGGCAGATGAGAAATGGGCAGAGATTCATCAAATTATTTTGTCAGTGGGGTATAGAAAGGTGGTGCTGCGAGTGGCACATGAGCTACCACTTGGAGGACATTTAGGAGTGAGGAAAACACAGGCTAGAATATAAAGACATTTTTAATGACCTGGACTACACAAGGGGGAGAATGTGCAAACTCCACACACAGTCACCTGAGTCTAGAATTGAACCTAGGTTCTGGTGCTCTGGGGCAGCAGTGCTAACCACTCAGCTACCGTGCTACCCATACCCTGCAAACAGATGAGACTTCTGGCCAAAGTGGTCATGTTTTTGAAGTGACCTGGAGAATGAAAGGGGAGTGGTCAGCTCTCTAGCTGAACAGGCGAAAGTGAGGACTGCAGATGCTGGAGATCAGAGTCAAGATTAGAGTGGTGCTAGAAAAGCACAGCAAGTCAGGCAGCATCCGAGGAGCAGGAAAATCAATGTCTCGGGCAGGAGCCCTTCATCAGGATGCTGCCTGACCGACTGCTTTTCCTGCACCACTCTAATCTTGTCTCTAGGGGAGTAGTTTAGTTCAGTCCAGAACTGGTTAGGAGTTCAACAGTGAGCTGTGTGGAAACTCTCTCTCTCCTAACTTCAACCTGTAAGCACCTGATCTTTTTTGTATGGTGTTTTAAAGGGATTTTGCTTATTGGGACTGTTGTGCATATTCGGAACAGCATACTTAAGTCTAGTTTGGATAGACTGAGTTCTGGAGGGGTTCTTCATTTGGTTCTTTGTGTTTCACTGTCTAATTTTGTGAATAAATTTTTGTCTGTTTTAAACTCGGTAGTCAACCTCGCTAACCTAATCCTGGTAATTCTCACTGTACACTTACTGAAGCAAACTGCAAAGTTATAGTCTGGGCTGCCTGCTCAAGAATGTTTTGAGTGGCCTGGCCCAGTCCATCGCACCTGTGAAGTACATCTGATCTTGTTTGTTTCAATACGGTCACTCTTACTCTGTTATACTCCAGTGAGAATGGGGCCAACCTACTCAACAAGTCCTCATACCAAAGCCAGGGAGTGTTGTCTCGTGGTGATGACACAAGACTAGTAATTCAGAACCCTGGGCTAATGTTCTATCATTTCAGATGGTGAACCTTTCGAACAATTACAGTCCAGCCCAATGATGTAACCATTGCTAGTTGCTGTAAAAACCCACCTGCTTCATTAATGTTCTTTTGAGAGAAAATCTGCTGTCTTTACCTGGTCTGGACTAAGTGTGACTCCAAACCTGCAGCAATGCAGGTCCCTCTTAAGTACTCTCTGAAACTGCCAAAAATGTCACTCACTTTGAGGGCACTTAGAGATGGGCAGTTAATGCTGGCCTTACCAGTGAGTCTCACATCCTATGAATGAATTTCAAAACATCTCTCCACACCTACCATCAACCCAGTGAACTTTCTCTGAACTGGTTCTGTTGCCAGTAACTCCTTCCTTCGATGAAAGGACCAAAACCCTCCGGATGATGCATTTCTGTCTTCAAAGCACATTAGTGAACCAGTTGGTTCTGAGAATAATATTCCCACAGGCATCTGTTACTAACTATAGCTTTACTTTCTGCTTCCACATTGAAACATTCAGTTCTCAAAATGCCATGGTGAGCGATAAATCTAGCCTCCCTGCATTCATGGTGTAACTTCTGCATCACTGGCTGACTCCCTTTGTCTATCCATGATTGAGCAGCACAGTGGCTCAGTGGTTGGCACTGCTATCTCACTGTGCCAGGGACCCGGGTTCGATTCCACCCTTGGGTGACTGTTTGTGTGGAGTTTGCACTTTCTCCCTGTGTTTGTGTAGGTTTCCTTCCACAGTCCAAAGATGTATAGGTCAAGTGGATTGGCCATGTTAAATTGCACAGTGTCCAGAGATGTGCATGCTCAGTGGATTAGCCATGGGAAATATAGGAATGTAGGTGGGATGCTGTTCGGGAGGTTTGTGTCGAATTGATGGGCTGAATGGCCAGCTTCCATGCTGTAGGAATTCTCAGCATGTGAGGAGAAGCAACTGTGCGTTGGAAAGGAAATGTTCAGTGATGGATGGGAACTGCGCTGTGAGGAATGGGAAAATGGTGGTACCTAATTAGCCTTCAGTAATGGCAAATGAAATCTTCAATTCTCTCTGTTCCCCCTGTGGCTGTTCATGAATAGATTTGTTTTCTTTTTATCAAAATTGACCTGGTCTTGATATTTTCTCATGCACCCTACTCTCAGAGCTCTGGAAGTATTGTCCTGGTACTATCAGCTTGTGAAAACGCATTAATTACATTTCACATTATAAAGATTTTTATTACTTTTTATCATTAAAAAAATTTGCAGCAAGAATGAAATGTCATTCTGCCGTTAATATTTCATGACAGCTGGATAGTCTTCCGACAGGACACTGAAATTGCTTCTACTGGATGGAGTTCAGTTCCAATTTTATGCAGTTCTGAAGAAGCTTCATATTGGACTCAAAACATTAACGTGGTCCCTCTCTCTCTCTCTCTCTCCACAGATACTGCCAGACCTACTGAGTCTCTCCAGCAATTTTTGTGTTTGTTTACAATTTTCTTACTGACTCCCCCATAATGGAATTGTGATAATACCTACAAAGCCCATCTGGAATTGCTAGCAAATCTCCCTGTGGAGCTCAGTGAGTAGGAGTTCCCGTGGTAACAGGCAATCCCTGGAACTCATCGCCTGAGCCCTTGATAAAGCAGACAAAGGGCTTAACCTCCACTTCCAACTCCATTTTGATTTAGCCTCTTCCCCCTCTCCCCACCTCCTTCTCATCATTAGGAGTTGCCCTCAACAGGTTTTGCTTGCGAATGAATTAATTGGTGATTTGCTAGTGGTGGTTAATAGGAAGAATGGTGGTAGAAAACAAAATCAAGCTGAATGAGCCTGGGCCTGCAGAACTGTCTGCACTGGGCTGTGACTAGCCTTTGTACACCACGAGTAGAACATAGAACATAGAACATAGAACATAGAACATCAGTACAGGCCCTTTGGCCCTCGATGTTGCGCCGATCCAAGCCCACCTAAGCTACACTAGCCCACTATCCTCCATATGCCTATCCAATGCCCGTTTAAATGCCCATAAAGAGGGAGAGTCCACCACTGCTACTGGCAGAGCATTCCATGAACTCACGACTCGCTGAGTAAAGAATCTACCCCTAACATCTGTCCTATACCTACCACCCCTTAATTTAAAGCTATGCCCCCTC
>NC_057724.1:79738405-79777250 GCF_004010195.1 Chiloscyllium plagiosum | reverse complement strand
ACAACAATTCTGTTTGTTCTAACTCTGAGCTTCCAACCTAGCTCCCTGAAAGCCTGCCTAACATCCTCAGCGCTCCTCCTACCTATGTCGTTGGTGCCAATGTGGACCACGACTTCGGGCTGCTCCCCTTCCCCCCTAAGGACCCGGAAAACACGATCAGAGACGTCATGTACCCTTGCACCTGGGAGGCAACATACCAAATGTGAGTGTCTCTCGCCCCCACAAAACCGCCTATCTGTGCCCCGAACTGTCGAGTCCCCAATAACTATTGCTCTGCTCTTCTCCACCCTTCCCTTCAGAGCAACGGGGACAGGCTCCGTGCCAGAGTAGTGTTCCTATTTTGGTGCTCAACAATAAATGATGCTCCTTTCAAGTTGGGCTCTCTGAGTTAGTACAGTCTTTATTTTCAACTTTGTATTATTTCAATATTAGACTTCTTTCATCTCAGTTCCTAATGTTGCTGATATTTGTGGAGAAATGTTTTAATGTGTTAAGAGTATTGTAAACTGTGAGAACATTCCTAAAGACACTTGGTGGAATTTGTGGGGTCAGTGGAGTTCATCCCTGTGAGTTTTCTATCGGTGTGAATTCCCTGACCCACATGCAACTTTCTCAGGGCTCAGTAAATGAGCTCATCCTGAGACTTGGGCAGGGATTGGCACACACCATTTTCTCTGCAATTTAATACAACCATGAACCATTTCAGAAACACTAACTATGATTGGATGTGTTCTTCCAGATTTCATCACTTGCTCTCCGGTCTCTACACTCCATCCTTGCTGTGTTTCATGTGACCACAACCAATTGGAAAGCAGACAGGATCTTTATTATCCAATCTGATGATGTCTTGCCATTGGTCTTTTCACTCCATCTACTGTATCTTCACAAATAAAGTGGAATAGATGTGACATTGTACTTTCCAAAGCTCCTGTGAGTTTTTGAAAGTTGACATTGTCATGACCATTCTCCTCAGACTGTGCCATACTGAATATTTTCATAACTTTTTGTTTTTATTTCAAATACACAGTATACATGATATTTTGCTTTTACAGTAAGTGGAGCATTTGTCTACATTTAAGAGTAACAAATGAAGATATCTATTTATGTAGTCCCTTTCTCTGTGCCCCCGCCCCAGGCAGTGGAGCTGGGGATTTGTGGCTGAGGAGTGAGTGTTTGTTCAGTACAGGACCTGGCATCAGCGGGGTGAGTCCAGTGGTAACAGGGCCGCTCAGGGGCTGCTTTCAGGCCAGCAATATGTAGTTACTAACTCCTCACTTTAGGGCCTGAACTGGTGACAAAAAGCCTCCAGATAAAACCTTCTTTCTTAAACAAAGTCAATAATTTGGCTCCACATCCATTCATGTTAAAGAATTCCACAGGTTCACCTCTCCCCCCCCCAACCCCCCCCCCCCCCCCCCCCCCACCAAGCACCAACCCTGACAGGGAAACCTCTTGTTCTGGGGCACCATGAGAAACATTATCCCTGAATCCAGTCTGGCCAGCCCTGACAGATATTTTCATGTTCCAGTGAGATCTCCTCCCATCTTACTCAACTCCAGTGAATACAAACCCAGTTTGCCCAATCTCTCCTCATAAGAAAAGCTCCGGAATCACTTGGTGAAACTTTGCGCACTCCCTCTACAGCAAGTATATCTTTTCTTCGATAAGGAGGCCAAAACTACACACGATACTCCAGGTGTGATGGACCAGGAACAAGAATAGCTATTCAGCCATTGAGTCATAGAGATGTACAGCATGGAAACAGACCCTTCAGTCCAACTCGTCCATGCCAACCAGATATCCCAACCTAATCTAATCCCACTTGCCACCACCTGGCACATATCTCTCCAAACCCTTCCTATTCATATACTTATACAGATGCCTTTTAAATGTTGCAATTGTACCAATCTCCATCACTTCCTCTGGCAGCTCATTCCACACACTCACCCCTCTCTGTGTGAAGACGTTGCCCATTAGATCCATTTTAAATCATTCCCTTCTCACCCTAAACCTATGCCCTCTAGTTCTGGACTCCCCCAGCCCAGAGAAAAGAGTTTATCTATTTATCATATCCATGCCCCTCGTAATTTTATAAACCTCTATAAGGTCACCCTTTGGCCTCCGAAACACCAAGGAAAACAGCCCCAGCCTGTTCAGCGTCTCTCCACTGCTCTGCCATTAAATAAGTGTCTGGTTAATCTGATTGTAACCTCAAATCCATATTCCTACCAACTCTTGATAACCTTTCACCCACCCCTTTACTTAACAAGAATCTAACGGCAAATGCACAAATCCACACATATATATCAAAAGGCACTCACAAAAATGAAGACACGTTGAAAACAGACCTTCATAGAAATCTTTTATTCAGTGCATCTGATGGTGTATACAACAAACAATAAACATCTGGCCAGTACAGAAGCAGGAAAACTGCATGTACTTGATAACCCATGTAATGTTCGGAGCACATTATCCAACATGTTTAAAATACAGATCCTACATCATGCAACTCTATTCCATTATTACCAGCTTTCTCCCATGCAACAGAGAAATTAAAATAAAAATCTAAACTAATTGACAGAATAGTAAGAACCTGTGTGTACTGTGTACTGGGATCAGCTGAGGATAAACTGCCCAAAGGGAAGTTCAGTCACACTAACCGCCACCATTGCCCAGTACATGAACAGAGGCGCTGGCAGACTCTTACAAATAAGACTTTCCACATTGTTATAAAAATGAAGTCACCCAAAACCCCACAGTTTATTCAAGAGTAAAAACCACCACAACAAGGTCAATGTGCAAATGCCTAAGGTGAGAACGAGTCACGAGGGTGCGTTTTGCTAATGGATGGGATTTCTGCACTCTAAGAGTTTCACTAGAAGGTTATTGTTACTACAAACTAGAAACCCTTGTCATCAAGATTGCTCTAAGTTACACTTTTAACCACTTTGCCTGAGACACTGACTTCATTCTGTTCATTTATTTTGTTTTCGCAACCCTGATTAGTTTTTGAAAGTAATCCTATCACTGTTGGTTGGAGTATAAAAAAAGCTGTAGAACTGCAGTATAGCAAAACACTATCATCAGACTAAAGAAAAGAAACTGGGTGCAAGTGTATCAAGTGGGACTGAACAGCACTAAGCCAAGAACGGGGTGCAATTACTGTTTACTGATTCCTCGTTCCTTTAGTAAAACCCAAAGGTGGCTACATTCCTCTGGCAGGAGTAAATATGGTCTGCTTCATTTTGTGTGTGTCTGTTTGTGGTTATGTTTGAGTTTGTGTGTGCATGCCTGTGTGTCTGTGTGTGTGTGTGCGCGTGCACACATGCCCGTGTGTGTGACTATGTGTGTCAGTTTGTGTGTGTGTGCACGCGTCTGTGTGTGCGCGCACATGATTGTGTGCCTGTGTGTGTTTGTATGTGTGCCTGTGTGCCTGTAAATGTGTGTGTTTGTGAGTGTTCCTGTGTGCCTGTAAATGTGTGTGTGTGTGCCTGTAAATGGTGTGTGTGTGTTTGTGTGTGTGCCTGTGTGCCTGTAAATGTGTGTGTGTGTGTGCGCGCGCCTGTAAATGTGTGTGTGTGTGCCTGTGAGCCTGTGTGTTCACTGCTGAGCTGTAAATTGTTTTCAGCTTGTGAACAGGTTGCGAATTGTGTTATGAATTGTTTCCTGGAGACGGATCTGATGATGGGATAAAATGGCATTCCTTCCATTGCACCACATCCCACAAATGATGTTTCATCGGCCGTCCCAGTGTTTGGTGAGATGCACAAGCATTTTCTCGGCTAAAATTTATCCACTGACAGAAAAATCAGAAGGACCTAAGAGGCTGATAGGAGTGCGACTTTACCCAGCTCATTAGTAGCTTGTTTCCTGAATCATTTTATAACAGAAAGAGACTGTCTGCTAGTGATATGTTGACGGCATCTGTATCGTGGTTTGTCTGGACAGGGGTTGAGCCTCCAGGCAGCTACGTCGATTCAGTCTGACTCACCGTCTTTCCCCCGTTTAGCACTGCAGAGGCACTTCGACTCTTGGTGGGTGTTCCAGAACGGGACAGAACCTCCGCCAACTCATGTAGTGATGGCTCTCTGTAAAGGGCAACTGCAAATCAAAGAGGACATTATCATTAGTCAACACGTCTGACAAGTGTGTGTGTACCTGCGATATACATTGGAGTTGCTGGCTCACCCAGGGTGACAATCAATGTCAGAGCCATTGATAAAGAACCTGGACAAACACAAACAACAGTTCAGAGTAGATTATTCGCAAGGTGAGACAAAGGTGCGTGGGAGGGAGTACATATGGACACAACTGAAGGGTGAGGTGTTTTTGCTCGATAATCTGTTTTAACCAATGCAAATCAACCAATCCAGAAACATTGGCTTCAGGAAAGAAAGTAACCTTCACAGTCCCATTCCAAAGGCTATCCAAAACTCAAACACACTCAGATCAAATTACCCAGTGGCACTGAAGTAACGGCTATATATTTCTAAGTCAGGGTGGTGAATGACTTAGAGGGGAACTTAAAGGTGGTGGTGTTCCTATGTATCTACTGCCTTTGTCCTTCAAGTGGAAGTGGTCATGGGTTTGGAAGGTGCTGTCTGAGGATTTGGAGCTGCACCCATCCAGATAAGTGGGGAGAATTCCCTCACACTCCTGACTTGTAGATGGGGCTGGACAGGAGGTGAATTACTCGCTACAGTATTCCTAGTCTTTGACCTGTTCTTGTGGTCACTGTACTTAAATGGTGAGGCCACTTGAATTTCTGGTCAATGGTAACCCCCAAGATGTTGATAGTGAGGCATTCAGTAATGCCAAGAGGCAGATGTTCGATTTTCACTTGTTGGAGATGATCATTGTGTACTATAAATGTTACTTGCCACTTTTCAGCCCAAGACTGGATATTTTCCAGATCTTGTTGCATTTGAACATGGTCTGCTTCAGAATCTGGCGAATGATGATGAATATTGCACAAACATCTCTGTTTCTGACCTTATGATGGAGGGAATGTCATTGATGAAGCAGCTGAAGATGGTTGGGACTAGGACACTACCCTGAGGGACTCCTGCAGAGGTGCCCTGGAGCTGAGATGACTGACCTCAACTTTGAAAAGATGTGAACCTGGATCTTTAGAATTACTAGTTCAGTGGCAATGATTGAAAATATCTTCACCACATTCAATGCATTCCTGATCCTAATGGATTGATGGTCTTATATAGATAGGTCATTGATTGGGAAGGGGACCAGGGATTACAGGGAGAAGGGAGGAGAATGGGATTGAGAAACACATCAGCCATGATTGAATGATGTAGCAAATTTGATGGGCTGAATGGACTAATTCTGCTCCTTTGTCTAATCCCTCAACAGGTTTTCCTCCTGCCCTGCCCTTCTTTAGATCAGTGCTTTCTGATTCTCAATCCTTCCATAGATGGAAACTGTTTCTCCCTGACTAGCCAATCTTGATCCCTTAGGATTTTGAACATCTCCTTTCAACTTCTCCAATCTGTCTTTGTCACTCTGTTTCCTCATCTCTGGGACCAGGCTTGTGAATCCTTCCTCTACCCTCTCTCAGGCCTGCACATCCTTCCTGACACGTGATGCCCTGAACTGAACACAATTCCCCAGTGTTAAACAGTTTCACCCCTTGCTTTTGCTGCAATACACACATCCCTGGAAATATTTTCTCAAAGCAAAACCAATGTAGTGTACAAAATACCATGCAAGGACTGCACAATACACTACATAGGACAAACAGGAAGACAGCTAACGATCCGCATCCATGAACACCAACTAGCCACGAAACGACACGACCAGCTATCCTCGGCGAACAGAACCACAACAACGAGCACCCGAGCTACAAATCTTCTCACAAACTTTGAATCTCAAAGAACTGAAGTGAGGTTTTGAGAAGGAGAAGAGAGAATGAGGGACGGAGTGTCTGGGTGAAATCTGTAACTGAGATGCAGCAGGATCCCACAACATTGAGGGCCGAAGGGCCTGTGCTGTGCTGTACTGTTCTAACACAATTGTCCTTCTGCATTCTAGCTGCCAGTGTCAGCCTCTGCCAGGCTGGCTCCGATCCTTCTGCCAGTCAAACCCATGTGAAAAAGACATGATTAAAGCTTTCAGATTGATTAATGTAAAGTCTGGGCCAACAATCTCTGTGATGGTGACCGTGCTTTATGTATCGGAATGCACCACTGAAGCACTTTCCGAACACATTCCAGACTAGATTTGGGAGTAATGATAAGATTTCTGAGTCAGCAGAAGGCAACAATTTTCTGTTCATTTCAGTGTCATTTGAGCCCACTCATGTTGTGCAGCTCTGTGAAACCTCTGGATATAGGCACCTCATTACCGGTAGGGGCCAATCCTAGTGTCGAAACATCTAGCTATTGGTCCTGCCAACATAATACTGAAGACACACTGTAGACCTTACTGTGTCATTGCCAAACTGTTCTAGCCCTGCAACATTGACAGCAACCCCACATGAGTAATATTGCCCAGGTATGTCCTGTACACAAAAAGCAGGACAAATCCAACCCGGCCAATTACCACCCCATTAATCTGCCTTCGATCATCAGTAAAATGATGGAATGTTTCTTCAACAGTGCTAACAGGCTTTTAACAACTCAGCAATAGCCTGTACACCACCACTCTGCCAGCATTCTACCATGTTCACACAGCTCCTCATTGCAGTTAAACATGGTCACTACAGTCAATATTGGCTCCTTGGTGAATGAGGCTGGGGAGTTAATAATGGGCAACACAGAAATGGCGCAGTGATTAAATTAATATTTTGTTTCACTTTTCATGGTGGACAACACTAGTACCATCCCAACAGGAACGGGTACCGCAGAGGTTATAGAAAGGAAGGAACTTAGAATGATTATCACTACTAGGGGAAAAGGTACTGAACAGACGATTGGGATTGAAGGCATCATATGACAGCAGACATGTCCCCAGGAAATGGCAACAAAGATGATGGATCCATTGGTTACAATATTCCAAAATGTCCTAGATGTGGGAAAGGTTCCAGTGGATTGGAAAAATCCAATATGAACATTGTTACCCAAAAACAGAGGGAGACAGAGAGAAGGAAATTACAGGCAGGTAGTTTGACGTATATCATTCAGAGTTTGATAGAATACACTATTGAAGAAATAATAACAGTTAGCAAGTCAAAATACAATACAATACAGCATTGCTGTATAAAGAGTAAATCATGTTTGACTAATTTGCTAGAGTTCTTCAAAGATATAACAAACAATGTGGATAATGGGGATCCTGTAGGGGTAATATACCTGGACTTCAGGAAGGCATTTGTTAAGGTGCTGTATTAAAGGTACATGCACAAAGTAAGATCACATGGGGTTGGGGGGAATTTATTAGCTTGGACATGGTATTGGCGAACCAACAGAGAGTAGAGACGGGATAAATGGGTCTTTTTCTAGTTGCCAAGGTGCCATGACATTAATGGCTGGATTCACGGACAGAAGATACTATGGCCAAAGTTGTAGATGACACTAAAATGGATGGGAGACTAAGCTGCAGTAAAGAAATAAGCGATTTCTTATAGGTTAGATGAAAGGGCCACATTTGGTGTATAACGTTTAACATCAATAAGCATACAGTTATCCATTTTGATTGGAAGAATAAAAAAGCAGTTTATTATCTAAATACTGTCAAAGACATATAGCACAGAAACAAACCCTTTGGTACAACTCATCCACACTGACTAGACATCCCAATCTGACCTAGTCCCATTTACCAGCACCCAGCCCATATCCCTCTAAACCCTTCCTATTCATATATACATCCAGATGCCTTTTAAATGTTGTCATTGTACCAGCCTCCACCACTTCCTCTGGCAGCTTATTCTGTACACATACCACCCTCTGTGTGAAAAAGTTGCCCCTCAGGGTAAATCTTTCCCCTCTCACCCTAAACCTATGCCCTCTAGTTTTGGACTCCCCCAACCTGGGAAAAAGACATTGGCTATTCACTCCATCCATGCCCCTCATGATTTTAAAAATCTCTATAAAGGTTACCCCTCAGCCTCCGATGCTCTAGGGAAAATAACCCTAGCCTATTCAGCCTCTCTCCATAACTCAAATCCTCCAGCCCTAGCAATATCTTTGTAAATCTTTTCAGCCTCTCTCAAGTTTGAAAATTGTATGCAATATTCTAAAAGTGGCCTAACCAATGTCCTGTACAGTTGCAACATGACCTCCCAACTCCGACACTGAATGCACTGACCAATGAATTTGAGAGTGTCTCACTGCAGAGGGACCTGGATGTCCTCATACATGAACCACAGAAAACAAGTACACAGATTCAGTGGGTAATAAGGAAGACAAATGGAATTTTGGCATTTATAACTAAAGGAATAGAGCACAGAGGTAGAGTAGTATTGTTGCTACTGCAGAAAGCATCAGTGAGATGGCAGCTGGAGAATTGTGCACAATTTCGATCCCCTTACTTGAGGAGGGATGTAGTTGTATTGGAGACAATCAGAGGGGATTCACTAGATTGATCCCAGAGATGAGGGGCTTGCCTTATGAAGAGAGATTGAGCAGTTCAGGCCGATACTGTCTTGAGTTTAGAAGAATGATAGGAGATCGAATTGAGAGATAGAAGATGCTAAAAGGGATTGACAAAGTAGATGGTGAAAAGGCGTTCCCTCATGTGGGGCAGTCTAGAATGAGAGGTCACAGTTTTAGGGTAACTGATATCAGGTTTAAAACAGAGGTGAGGAGAAATGACTTCTCCCAAAAGGGTCATGGATCTGTAGAATTCACTCCCCCAGCTGTGACTTTGAGTAAATTGAAGGAGGAGGTCGACAGATGATGAATCAGTAATGGGCTGAAGGGTTATGGAGAGCAGGCAGGAACGTGGAGTTGAGGTTCAGACCAGCCCCGAGTGATAAGCAGGCTTAACAGACTGAATGGCTTACTCCTTCTCCTAGTTCTTACATTCTAAAAAGAGCTGCATTCTCGAGGGTAGGTGAGAGTGACAGCCCTTGACATCAGGGAGCACTAGCAAAACTGGAATCAATGGGTATCGGCAGGCAAACTCTCCATTGGTTGGAGTCATACCTGGCATATACAAAGATGGTTGTGGTTGTTGGGGGCCAGTTATCTCAGCCCCAGGGCATTTGTGCAGGAGTTCCTCAGGGGAGTGGCTCAACTCACACACCATGGTGAATTGGAACAGTTTCCTTCACTGATTCTAATTCACCATTAACAGACATAATTTCAAATCTCTGGGTCCGAAACTCTACAATTCCCTCTCTCCTCCAATTTCAGACAGTCGGTAAACTCGGTGTCATGGGTCCTTCCTCCTAATGTCAGTCAGTGCTAAAGGTTGTGCTTGTGAAACATTCTTGGGTGTTTTAAAATACTAATGTAAATGTAAATTGTTATAACAATAAGGTTTCTTGTCACACCTTCTGTAGCTGTAATCTGTTCCACAATATCACTGCCATAGGACTGAAAATCTTCCTCCTGCATTTATTAATTGCTAGTGCTAAAAGACCATAAGATATAGGAGCAGAAATCAGCCATTTGGCCCATCGGGTTTGCTTCATGATTCAATCATGGCTGATACGTTTCTCAACCCTCATTCTGCAGCCTTCTCCCTGTTACCCTTCATTCTTAACCAATCAAAAACCTATCTTTTTATTCATTCACAGAATGAGGGCGTCACTGGCCAGGCACGTTTATTGCCCAGTTCTAATTGCTCAGAGGCAATTAAGAGTCATTGCTGTGTGTCTGGAGTCACATGTAGGCCAGACCAGGTGAAGATGGCAGTTACTTCCCTAAAGGGCATTAGTGAACCAGATGGATTTTTCCAACAATTGAGTCATGGTCATCACTTGGCCTCCTCCTGTGGGAATGAGTTCCACAGATTCCCCACCCTCTGGCTGAAGAAATTCCTCCTCATCCCAGTTCTAAAGGGTCATCCCTTCACCCTGAGGCTGTGCCCTTGGGTCCTAGTCTCTCCATGTTCACTCTATCCAGGCCTCTCAGTATTCTGTAAGTTTCAATCAGATCCCCCCTCATCCTTCTAAACTCCACTGAGTACAAATCCAGAGTCCTCAACCGTTCCTCATATGACAAACCCTTCATCCCTGGGATCATTCTTGTAATCCTCCTCTGGACTCCCTCCAACACCAGCACATCCTTCCTTAGATATGGGGCCCAAACTTGTGCACAATATTCCAAATGTGGCCTGAACAGAGCCTTATACAACCTCAGAAATATATTGCTGCTCTTGTATTCTAGCCCTTTTGAAAAAGGATGCTAACAGTCAGGGAATTCAGCATGTCCAAAATGACCCTTAGCAACTCCTACAGACGCACCAAAGAAAGCATCCTATCCAGGTACATAAAAGCCTAATATGGCAACTGTTCTGCCCAAGACTGTAAGAAACTGCAGATAATTGTGTGCACAGCTCAGACCATCAAAGAAGCCAACCTCCCATCTATAAACTCCATCTGACTTCTTGTTGCTACGGAAAGGCAGCCAACATTATCAAAGACCCCACCCACCCCAGTTACAATCTCTTCCAATCCCTTCTGTCAGACAGAAAATACAAAAGCCTAAACACGTACCAACAGGTATATGAACAGCTTCTTCTCCACTGTTATTAGACTTTTGAATGGACATCTCAACTTTTAATCTAACATTGATATTGCTTTTTGTGCACCTTCTCCCAGTTTCCTGGTAAAAGCTAAAGCAGGAAACTCCAGATACAGGTCCAGTGCTGGTCAGAGGAGGCAGAGGATCAACTCCGGTACTGTCTGGAATCGGCTGATTGGACCGTGTTCAAACAGGCTGCAGGTACCTTGGACGGGTACGTCACCACCGTCACAGACTCTATCAGCAAGTGTGTGGAGGACGGCATACCGAGGGAATCAATCCGGGTGTTCCCCGACAGGAATCCCTGGATAAATCAGGGCATACAGAACCTGCTGAAAACCAGGCATGTGGCCTTCAGATCAGATCCACTCAAATATAAGGAACCCAAGTATGATCTTCACAGAGCCATTAAGACAACCAAGGACCAATACCGATCCAACTAGAGACCCAGACAGACACCCGGTGACTATGGCAAGGACTGAATGGCATCACAGGTTCTAAAAAGAGACAGTGCAAGACAGCAGACGATGACACATCCCTCCCTGATCGTCTCAACGTCTACTGTGCTCACTTTGAGCAGAATTCTGGCAGAGTGGGAACACCTATTCTGATGAACCTATCCCAACAGTCACTGCATGAAGGTCAGATCAGTTTTCCTTCGTGTGAATCCAAGGAAAGCGATGGGATCAGACGGAGTACCAGGCCGTGCACTCAGAGCATGCGCAGATCAACTGGCAGAGGTCTTCTCAGACATCTCCAACCTCTCCCTGCAGCAGGCCACTGTCCCTGCCTGTTTCAATAGGGCCAAAATCATCACTGTGCCTAAGGAGACTCATGCAGCATGTCTCAATGACTACCGCCCAGGGGCCCTAACTTCAGTGGTCATGAAGTGCTTTGAAACGCTGGTCATGACATTAATCAACTCCAGCCTCCCCATTACTCTTGACCCACTCCAATTTGCCTATCGGACCAATAGATCCACATCAGGTGGAACGAGTGGAGAGTGTCAAGCTCCTGGGAGTGGTCATCTACAATAAGCTTTCTTGGACTCGTCATGTGGACACACTGGTTACAAAGGCCCAACAACGTCTCTTCGTCCTCAGGCAGCTGAGGAAGTTTGGCATGACAGTGAATACCCTCGCCAACTTTTATGGGTGCACCATCGAGAGCATTCTGTCTGGATGTATCTCTACCTGGTATGGCAACTGTACCATTCAAGATCGGAGACGGTTACAGAGAGTGGTGAACTCAGCCCGGACAATCACAAAGTCCAACCTCCCATCTATAGAATCCATCTACCAGGCCCGCTGTCAAGGAAAGGCCGCCAGCATTCTCAAAGATCCATCCCACCCTGGCAATGTTTTCTACAACCTCTACCATCGGGGAGAAGGTACAGAAGCCTGAACACACTCACCAGCTGGTTTCACATCAGTTTCTACCCGACTGTTGTTAGAATACTGAATGGACTCAAACTCTTAGCATTGACCTGTAGCTGTTTTTGTTTTGCTGCTGTTCCCTATTATTTACTATCTATGCTACTTAACTCTGTGATCAGCCTGTATTGCTCACAAGATAAAGCTTTTCACTGTGCCTCAGTAGATGGGACAATAAATTCAAATTCAAATTCTCTGCAGCTGTAACTCTATATTCCTTGCTCTGTACAATTACCCTATGATCACGGTATATTACGATCTGCCTGTCCTGCACACAAAACAACATTTTTGGCTGTACTTAGGTACGTGTGACAATAATAAATCAAATCAAAACAAATCGTTGCATTTGCCTTTCTAACTGCCAACTGAACCAGCATGTGAAACTTAAGACAATCCTGAACAAGGACTCCAAAGTCTCTTTGAGCTTCAGATTTCTGAAGCCGTTCCCCATTTACAAAATAGCCTCCACCTCTATTCTTCCTTTCTACCAATGTGCATAATCTCACACTTTCCCACAGTGTGTTCCATCTTGCCCAATCTCCCAACCTGTCCAACTCCTGCAGCCTCCCACTTCCTTAGTACTGCTTGTCCCTCCACTTACTTTTGTGTCATCTGCAAATTAGCAACAATGCCCACAGTCCCTTCATCCAGATCATTCATGTCTTTATTTTATCAAAATAACCCCTACGCTCAAATTCTGACCCAGTGGAACAGTTTGCCTGGATTCAGTTTGATCAAAACTGTAACGACTTCAAACACACGACCCCTTGCTTTATTATTCTTTCCTCATTTGTCATGTTGTCGAATTGTGTAGTGAATTTTTTGTCTGGAAGATTTATGTTGGGTATGGTTAATGGCACCAAAGCAGATGGGCAGAGGTAAGGTACAGACTGACAACGAACTAATGGAATGATAGAATGTGTTTAAGGGGCTGAATGGCCTGCTTCAACAGAGGGAACAGTAGAATCTGATTTTATATCAAGCCAGTCACTGGCTTGGGTTGAGGAAAGGGTACATCAGTTGCTTGTTGGGAATGAGCAAGGAATCAGATTACAAGAATGGGTTGAGCAGAGAATGAAGGCCTGCAGAGATTTGTTGGGTCAAATGGCCTCTTTCTACTTAGCAATTTCGATATAAATCTTACTTACATCTTAGTTTATGGGGATCTGAGCTGACAGTTGAAGTTATTCTTTTGCATTCCTGAGAACACTATGGCAACTCAATAATGGTGAATAAATAATGAAGAGCAGGATTGTTGAAAATGTCTGTTACAAATATAAACTTGACCGAACATTACCTTTTCAAATGGAGTTATAAAGAAACAAAAGAATAGTATAGCACAGGAAAAGGCCCTTCGGCCCACCAAACCTGCACTGACACATCATGCCTTTCTGAACCAAAATCCTTTTGCCTCTACACGGTCCGTACCTCTCTGTTGCTGTATCTGTCAAGGTGCCTTGTAAATATTGCTACTGTATCCGTCTCCACTACCTCCTCTGGCCGTGTATCCCAGGCACTTACCACCCTCAGTGTAAAAACCTGCCTCATCCATCTCCTTTAACCGTAGCCCTTTTTACCTGAAACCTACGTCCCCTAGTAATTGACATTTCCACCCTCGGAAAAAGACTGGTTATCCATTAGAGACATTAGCTACACCAATGGAAACACAATGCACAGACTCTAGGCTGTTCTGGGAAGTGAGAAAGGAGGTTGCTAAGCCGCTGGCGAGGATATTTGCCTCCTCACTCTGCACGGGAGTCGTACCGGAGGATTGGAAGGAGGCAAATGTCGTTCCCCTTTTCAAGAAGGGTAATAGGGAAATCGATGGCAATTATAGACCAGTCGTCTTACGTCTGTGGTCAGCAAAGGTTTGGAAAGAATTCTGAGGGATAGGATTTATGACTATTTGGCAAAGCATAGTGTGATTAAAGGCAGTGAGCATGGCTTTGTGAGGGGCAGGTCATGCGTCACTAATCTTATTGAGTTCTTTGAGGAGGTGACCAGACAAGTCGACGAAGGTCGAGCAGTGGATGTGGTGTATATGGACCTCAGCAAGGCATTTGATAGGTTTCCCCATGGTAGGCTCATTCATAAAGTCAGGATGTATGGGATGCAGGGAGATTTGGCTGTCTGGATTCAGAATTGGCTGGCTGACAGAAGGCAGAGAGTGGTCCCGCAGGGCTCTGTTCTTGGGCCTCTGCTCTTTGTAGTTTTTATCAATGACTTGGATGAGGAGGTTGAGGGGTGGGTTAGTAAATTTGTAGATGAGACAAAGGTTGGCGGTGCCATTGATAGTATCGAGGGATATTGCAGGCTGCAGCGCGACATAGACAGAATGTAGAGCTGTATTCTTGATGAAGGGCTTTTGCCCGAAACGTTGATTTTACTGCCCCTCGGATGCTGCCTGAACTGCTGTGCTCTTCCAGCACCACTAATCCAGAATCTGGTTTCCAGCTTCTGCAGTCATTGTTTTTTCTACCAGGATGTAGAGCTGGGCTGAGAAATGGAGATGGAGTTCAACCTGGATAAATGCGAAGTGATGCATTTTGGAAGGTCGAACTCGAATGCTGAATATAGGATTAAAGACAGGATTCTTGGCAGTGTGGAGGAACAGAGGGATCTGGGTGTGCAAGGACATAAATCACTCAAAGTTGCCACCCAAGTGGATTGGGTTGTTAAGAAAGCAAATGGCGTTTTGGCTTTCATTAACAGGGGGATCAATTTTAAGAGCCGTGAGGTCCCTGGTGAGACCACACTTGGAATATTGTGTCCAGTTCAGGTCGAAAAATGTGTTGCTGGAAAAGCGCAGCAGGTCAGGCAGCATCCAAGGAGCAGGAGAATTGACGTTTCGGGCATAAGCCGTTCTTCAGCCCTTAAGCCCGAAACGTCGATTCTCCTGCTCCTTGGATGCTGCCTGATCTGCTGCGCTTTTCCAGCAACACATTTTTCAGCTCTGATCTCCAGCATCTGCAGCCCTCACTTTCTTCCAGTTCTGGTCGCCCTATTATAGGAAAGATACAGAGGCTGTGTAGAGGGTGCAAAGATGTTTTACCAGGATGCTGCCTGGACTGGAGGGCTTACCTTATGAAGAGAGGTTGAATAAACTCGGACTTTTCTCTCTGGAGAGAAGGAGGAAGAGAGGTGACCTGATCGAGGTATACAAGATAATGAGTGGCCTAGATAGAGTCGATAGCCAGAGACTTTCCCCCAGGGCAGGATTGACTGGTACGAGGGGTCATAGTTTGAAGATATTAGGAGGAAGGTATAAAGGAGACGTCAGAGGTAGGTTCTTTATGCAGAGAGTTGTGAATGCATGGAATGCGTTGCCAGCTGTGGTAGTGGAAGCAGAGTCATTCGGGACATTTAAGTGACTGCTGGACATGCACATAGATAGCAGTGAGTTGAGGGGTGTGTAGGTTAACTTACTATATTTTACATTCAGATTAAATCTCAGCACAACATCATGGGCCAAAGGGCCTGTTCTGTGCAGTATTTTTCTATGTTCTATGTTCTAGTGGAAGTCTGAGTGACATGGCTCATGGGGAGATGTGTGGCAAAGTTGGACAAGAAGACTAGCGAGGCTCATCTCAAAATCAGGGCCTACACACCCCATCTGTTAAACTTTTGACAATCGGATTGGTGCATTTCTCGCTAGGAGATGGCAAAATGCCAATAAGAGGGATTAACAATTGTTAAGCACATCTTGCCTCATGATGATTCAGCTTTCTATTTTACTAACAACATATTGATAACTCTCAATGTGGAAGTCCGAGCAGGTATCTGGTGCCTTCAGTTTGCTGCTTTCTCTGAAAGACCTCTATGTTGGATACCAAGCACCAACATCTCAGGACATGCTCCATATACACTAGTCACATATACCCCACATCTATGACGTTGGCATTCAATATGTACCTGGGACATAAACTGTACTTTTTTAAAGATATGTCATGTATATAGCTCATGGGGTATTGTGTCATCGGGATGGCCAGCATTTATTGTTCTTTCCTAATTTCCCATGAATGCTTGCTCAGTCATTTCACAGTCAACTATATTACTGTGGGTCTGGAGTCACACATAGACCAGAGCAGGTAAGGATAGTAGATTTCCTTCCACCTAGATGTGGTTTTACATTAAGCAAACATAGTCAGTATGGTCATCATTATAAGAGACTAGTTAGATTTAGTTATTAACTGAATTTAAGTTTCACTAGCTGCCCTTGGTAAGATTGGAACCCACTTCCCCAGACCATGAGCCAAGCCCTCTGGATTATGAGACCATTGACTTTCTCCCTGTACCATCATCTTCTTCTCTACTGAAACATAAGGCTCATTAGGAGCAAGGCTGGGCAGCCTTCATCGCTTGGCAGCACCACTCAAGCTCACAAATACGTCAAGAAAGTAGCATTCAAACATTCAAGGCTAATGTCCAATGACAGATCCAGAAGATAAAGTTCAGAGGAAGGGAAGACAAAATCTGAGAAATCTAATGATAACCTGACCATTGTGTCAAGCAGAGCTTTGTAAAGCTGCCCGAATGTACAGTGTTTTGGAAAGGGCAATGTACATTCAGTTTCTTTGGAGTTGCCATACACACTTAAACCAGAAGTTAGGAATCTGTTACAGTCTGCAGATTCATTTTTAACAAAGGATGCCCTCGAATGCTTGGCAGCTTCGGTGCTGGGTATCTCCGGCTCTTTTGATCCTAACAATTTCACAACCACCAGTGCTAGCAACAGACCAAAATCAAATGCACGTATTCACTATCACTCAGAGCATGGTGTTACTTTGCATAAGGATGACAATGCGATCCACCTACACTGTAACAAACAATTCCAAACTCTCCCCCAGATCTCAACTATGGTGAATAAATAATGTTGCATCCCATCACATGAGTTCAGTTACTCGTTGTGTACCACAAGGATCTGTTTTGGTCCACTGCTGTTTGTCATTTTTATCAATGACCTGGATGAGGGCATAGAAGGATGGGTTAGTAAATTTGTGGATGACAGTCAGGTCAGTGGAGTTCTGGACGGTGACGAAGGATGTTGCAGATTACAGAGGGATGTGATAAGCTGCAGAGCTGGTCTGAGAGGTAGCAAATGGAGTTCAATGTGGAAAAGTGTGAGGTGATTCACTTTGGAAGGAGTAACAGGAATGCAGAGTACTGGGCTAATGGGAAGATTCTTGGTAGTGTAGATGAGCAGAGAGACCCTTGAAAATTGCCACCCAGGTTGATAGGGTTGTTAAGAAGGCCTACGATGTGTTATCTTACATTGGTAGAAGGATTGAGTTTGGGAACCATGAGATCATGCTGCAGCTGCACAAAACTCTGGTGCGGCTGCATTTGGAGAACTGCATATAGTTCTGGTCACCACATTATAGGAAGGATGTGGAAGCTTTGGAAAGGGTGCAGAGGAGATTTACCAGGATGTTGTCTGGTATGGAGGGAAGGTCTTATGAGGAAAGGCTGAGGGACTGGAGGCTGTTTTCATTAGAGAGAGGAAAGTTGAGAGGTGACTTAATTGAGACATGTAAGATAATCAGAGGGTTAGATAGAGTGGACAGTGAGAGCTTTTTTTCTCAGGTGGTGATGGCTAGCACGAGGGGACATAGCTTTAAATTGGGGGGTGATAGATATAGGACAGATGTCAGAGATAGTTTCTTTACTCAGAGAGTAGTAGGGGCATGGGACGCCCTGCCTGCAACAGTAGTAGGCTCACCAACTTTCAGGGCATTTAAAAAGTCATTGGATAAATGTATGGATGAAAGTGGAATAGTGTAGGTTAGATGGGTTTCAGATTGGTTTCACAGGTTGGCACAACATCAGGGGTCGAAGGGCCTGTACTGCTTTGTAATGTTCTATGTTCTATCACCTTCTCAAAGCCAAATGACAATAAGATCAATAAACTAATCATTAGAACATTTAAAACCAAAATATCAAAAATCTGAATCAACTGAAATTACAACTGTGCTGTTACGTTTTCTCTGAAGATATGTTCTAACCACATATCCACACCTATACCAAAGTTATCAACTTCCATCTTCTTAGCATATTTTTATTCATCTGTGGGACATGGACATCACTGGCTGGGCCCAGCTTTTACTGCCCGTCCCTAGTTGCCCCTTGAGAAGGTGGGGGTGAACTGCCTTCTTGAACCGCTGCAGTCCCTGTGCTGTGGGTTGACCCACAATGCCCTGAGGGAGGGAATTCCAGGATTCTGACCCAGCGACAGTGAAGGAACGGTGATATATTTCCAAGTCAGGATGGTGAGTGGATCAGACAGGGTGGTGTTCCCATGTATATGCTGCCTTTGTCCTTCTGAATGGAAGTGCTCGTAAGTTTGGAAGGTGCTGTCTGAGGAGCTTTTAAATGTTTCGACACTGCCTCAGATTTGCTGCTGCTAAAGATTTTGTGACCTTCAGGTTCAACAATGATAGACAGTCATTTCAAAATGCAGCTCAGAAACAATTCCACACACACAACATTGTGGGGGAAGAGGAACTCTCCTTTGCAAACTACAGTTAATGCTAGATCTAGTCTTAACTCTGTGATGGATAGATTTTTGCCAATTGCATATATGAAGGGATAGGGGTTGAATGCAGAGCCATTAGGACACAGATTGGCCACAATTTCATTGAAAGTTGGGATATGTCCCCTTGTCCCAATTTTTAGAATCATGGACAAAAGTGTAGAGAGAAATGGAGACTTTCTTTTTCCCTCGAGGATTCTTAAATGTTTGGAAATAAAGGATGGATTTGAGAGGATAAAATGTGTCCGACCGTCTGTACTGATTGATAAACTAGTGAGAAGGATTATTAACTTAAGATTACCACACAAAGAAGGTGAGGGGATGCAGACAAAACTTTTCAACGCATTAGAGATGGAAACAGCTTATTGCTTGTGACTGCTGGGGTGCAATGTGCCCCGTGATTTAAAAAAGGAGTAGGTTCTGGATTGGAAGAGGAAGCAGAGAGATGTCAGGAAGCAAACAGGTAATTAAGACTTTAATAGAATGCTAGCATAGAGCTCCTCTTAACTGTAGCTCCCATAGCATCTCTACAATATTCAATCATTCTTTTCAACCAATATCGACCAGATTATAGATGAACCTGATCTCTGGTTAATTGCCTGTTTCCAGGTGCTCACAGTGCAAGTTAAAACCAAGAATTTTGTTGAGTGATTACCTTCTAATGGTTTGGGGAGGAAGTGGGCTGCTGGTTTATTTTTCTTCACGTGGTTTCCTTTCATGATTTCGCCCTCCTTGTTAAGTCCCAAGTACCAGCCCCTTCCAGACTGCTGCTGTCTATACAACATGGATGAGTAGGTCACATAGTAGTTTTCAAATACCGATTCCTTGAACCTGCATTCTGGTGTGAAGTGTTCCTGGTGACAGAAAGAAAGGAAAAAAACACAATCATCATTAAGTTGCTACTCTTTAAGGGAGGATGCTCATTCAAATCAGAGCTCTACAGAAATGCAACCACAGAATGAATTCCCTGAACCAGTGAATCCTTTGTAAAGCTGGAGAGATTCTTAATGAATGAGGGGGTTAAAGGGGGGGGGAGCAGGCAGAAAGGTATTGAGGTCACAATCAAATCAGCTGTGATCTTCTCAAACAGAGGAGTAGTTTTGAGGGTCTGAATGGCCTCCTGCTGTGATTCACATATCTGTATCATTCTGGTCTCCCTGGCTGTGCACCCACTTCTTCCATACAGCCTTGCTGATTGGTGGTTGCCTGTCACATGTACCGATGTAACAATAATTACTACATATTAAAAGTACATCGATTGGAATGGAGTGGGGATGTGAAAGGCTCTACATGAATGCAATCTCTCTCTTTTTGTTATCACTTTATTAAAACCAACTGTCTAAATCATATACCACAACAAATAATAAAATAGATTATTTATAAATTGAAATAAAATGACTGTAAAAACTGGTGAATTCTTACAAAACCCAACTGGTTCATTCCTATCCTCAGGACTTTATGACCATTATCGGGTTGGACTGTATATGACTCCCATCCCATATTAAGCAGGTCATTTTAACATTACACTGAGGCAGCAAAGTGCACACATTGCGTTAAGTTCAGACTTCCATCCAAATTTACTCTGAACTACCCAGGGTATAAACCCAATGACCACTGGGTGGGATGGTTTCCTATCACTCCCATTCAGGGGGAGATCTGGACGCTCCAGGTAACTATTGAGCCACACCTGAAGTATTGGATATCTGGTTCAGTTCCAGCTTGATAATTGTCTATCCCAAGCTCTATCTGAATCAACAAGAACACTCTTTAAAAAACAGTCAGTCACTCAGGTCCTAACACATTAACAGGATCTCGAAGAACTGAAATTCCACAAAGGAGATTCCTCTCAATAAACTTTGATAATACCGCCCAAAAGATGGGGAAACACAACTGGTAAAGTTAGAGAGCGAAGAGATGCAACTGCCATTCCAACCCCCCACCCTCAACCTGACCCCACAGTTCTTCCCGCACATCTCCCCCAGCATCCTACTGGGCAGAATCGATGAGCAGCTGGGTGGTGGGTAGATTCATTGTTATAATTGTTGTAGTAGGTTAACCTTAAAGGGTTAGTTTTTGGAGACAACATTAAGCACCACCTAACCGACTCACCTTGGGTCAGGAAATTGGGAAAATAGCTCTGAAGCTTGTAGGGGATTACTTGTATCATCATTACATGTTGTAGCAATGTTTAACCAGCTAATGCAATGTGTACTTGATAGCTATCATGCAATAAGCTATGTCTTTTAAACTTAGGGCCTCTTCTCATCAAGACTCACTAGTGGTCTTCCTCTGCACCATAAAGCAAACTAGCCTTTAGACCTGGTGAAGGAAAGAGGGATGGGAGAGTACCCTTCTACCCAGACATACCCACTGACCCAATAAGGCTTTGTTACTCAACTGCACTTCAAGGGCTACATTGCAAGGAAATATTAAAGAAATGAGGGTATAGATGGCTCAGGGCAGCACTACTGCTGTATGACTGTAGTGTTAAAGTACAAAAAAAATACAAACAGGAGATTTAGAATCTCTTCAGGCCAGAGAAAACAAAAATGGATCGGGGCAATTTACTTTTTGTTCATTCACAGGGTGAGAGTGTCACTGGCTAGCCCAGCATTTATTGCCCTTCCCTAATTGCCCACAGGGCAGTTAAGAGTCAACCCCATTGCTGTGGGTCTGGAGTCACATATCAGCCAGATTAGGTAAGGATGGCAGGTCCCTTCCCTAAAGGACATTAGTGAACCAGATGGGTTTTCCCCAAAAATTGGCAATTGATTCATGGTCTTAATTAGACTTTTAATCCCAGATTTTTATTGGATTTTAATTTCCCCCCAAGTGCAGAGACAAGATTTGAACACAGAACCCCACATTATTACCTTGAATGTGGGTGAGGGCCTGGAGGACTGAAGAATGGCTAATGTTATCCCCTTGTTTAAGAATGGTAGCAGTGATAATCTAGACAATTATAGACAGGTGAGCCTGATGTCAGTAGTAGGGATGCTGCTGAAGAAGATACTGAATGATAGGATCTATTCCCATTTGGAAGACAATGGGCTTACTAATGATAGACAACATGGTTTTGTGCAGGGAAGGTCATGTCTTACCAACTTAATAGAATTCTTTGAGGAAGTGACAAAGTTGATTGATGAGGGAAGGGTTGTGGATGTCATAAACATGGACTTCAGTAAGGCATTTGATAAGGATCCCCATGATGGGCTAATGGAGAAAGTGAAATTACCTGGAGTCCAGGGTGTACTAGCGAGATGGATAGAGAACTGGCTGGGCAGCAGGAGATAGAGAGTAGTAGTGGAAGGGAGTTTCTCAAAATGGAGAATTGTGACCCACAGGGATCCGTGATGGGACCACTGTTGTTTGTATTATACATAAATGATCTGGAGGAAGGTAGAGGTGGTCTGATTAGCAAGTTTGCAGATGACACTAAAATTGGTGGAGTAGCAGATAGTGAAGGGGACTGCCAGAGAATACAGCAAAATATAGATAGATTGGAGAGATGGCCAGAGAAATGGCAGATGGAGTTCAATCCAGGCAAATGCGAGGTGTTGCATTTTGGAAGATCCAATTCAAGAGTGAACTATACAGTGAATGGAAAAGTCCTGGAGAAAATTGATATACAGAGAGATCTGGATGTTCAAGTCCATTATACCCTGAAGGTGGCAACGCAGGTCAGTAGAGTGGTCAAGAAGGCATACGGTATGCTTTCCTTCATTGGACGGGGTATTTAGTACAAGAGCTGGCAGGTCATGTTACAGTTGCACAGGACTTTGGTTTGGCCACATTTGGAATACTGCGTACAGTTCTGGTCGCCACATTACTAAAAGGAAGTGGTTGCTTTGGAGAGGGTACAGAGGAGGTTCACCAGGATGTTGCCTTGTATGGAAGGTGCTAGCTATGAAGAGAGGTTGAATAGATTAGGATTATTTTTATTAGAAAGATGGGGGTTGAGGGGGGACCTGATTGAGCTGAAAATGTGTTGCTGGAAAAGCGCCTGAAGAAGGGCTTATGCTCGAAACGTCGATTCTCCTGTTTCTTGGATGCTGCCTCACCTGCTGCGCTTTTCCAGCAGCACATTGTCAGCTCTGATCTCCAGCATCTGCAGTCCTCACTTTCTCTTCGGGGGACCTGATTGAGGCCTACAAAATTCTGAGAGGTATAGACAGGGTGGATAGCAAGGAGCTTTTTCCCAGAGTGGGGGACTCAATTACTAGCAGCTACGAGCTCAAAGTGAGAGGGAAAAGTTTAAGGGAGATATGCAAAGTGAGAGGGGAAAAGTTTAAGTTTACACAAGAGGATGGTGGGGGCCTGGAACATGTTGCCGGTGGAGGTGGTAGAGGTGGGAATGATAGCAGCATTTAAGATGTGTCTAGACAGATACATGAATGGGCAGGGGGCAGAGGGATATAGATCCTTGGAAAATTGATGGCAGGTTTAGATAGAGAATTTGGATCGGTGCAGGCTTGGAGGGCCGAAGGGCCTGTTCCTGTGCTGTAATGCTCTTTGTTCTTTGTTCGGCCTGAGTCTCTGCATTAACAGACCAGCAATAATACCATTAAGCCATCACCTCCCCATTGACCAAAGTTTGCAACATGTTAGAGTGATCGATGGTGTAGATAAAAAGAAACTATTTCTAATGGATGGACCAGAGAACATGAATCAACAAATTAAAACCTGGGCTTTACAGAAGAGAGATTAGAAAACATTTTGACAATAGCAGAAATTTGCGACTTCCTTCCGTTAGATCAGTTATTAATTATAAATGTGAGATTTGTTAATGAAAAGTAAACACATTAATGGATACGGGGCATTTATTGGCCAAATGAATTTGAGGGACCGAAATGGTCAAACTCCTGTTGATAAAGTAGAACAGGCTCACTGGGTAGTTGACTCAGCCCCACAATTCCCCCATTTTGATGCTAGCCTTAGATTCCCTTCACATGGTTGAAGAATAATCCAGAAAAATATCCAGGGCTGCTGTCACAGAGGCTGAGAGAGCCAATACAGGCCTGTTGGCTAAAGGTAATCACAGCCAGAGAATAACAAAATCAAACCAATCTTCACTGGCAACAGAAAGATTGATTCATGACTGCTTGTAGTAAGGAAACACACTGTTCTCCATCCCTTTTCTATACACCTATTATTCAATTACTCCAGCTTCCAATGGGATTGACAGCAAAATAATGCAGTTCTATTACAGACATTCTGGACATTTTGGCGTACTGAACTCAGCAGAATGATTTTGAATCCAGGGCAGGACTGCAGAATGACATTTGAAATTAAGAACTATTACAAGGCAAGAATTGTCACACAGTAGTAAATGGGTGAGATTATAGTTTGTGAGCTGAAAATATATTCAGCACTGGTCTTTTCTGAAGATTGATTGCTTCATGGAAAATCTAATTTAAAAACCACTGGTGGGTCATTTCGACTCTGTGATAGTGTCAAACAGGTGAGGATGACCCTGCAGCATAAAATGCAGGCAGGGTTGTAAGCAGGCTTTTGGCTCACTGTTGTTATGTTTTCTATCTCAGAGTAATGCAGAGGTAACATTGATACCTACAAAAGGGTCTTTGAACCTGAAACATTAACTGTTTCTCTCTCCACAGATGCTGACAGACCCGCTGAGTTTCTCCAGCAGTTTCTGTCTTGGTTTCTACGTGTGTAACAGATATTATCCACATGTCAACCCAGACATCATCTTCAGCATCTTCCCAAAAATTGTTTACCTCTCCCTGATCCCACATTAACCAATAAAATGGTGAGTATCAATAGCAAACAGCCTCACATAATCAAACACAGAACAACTGAACACAACTTTCCTCCCCTTGTAAAAACTAAGGACTTCATTTGAAATGAAATAATCTGAAACAACAAAAGACCAATCAAGCACAGTGAGCAGCAGTAGTAAGCAGGCTCACATAATCAAAGATAGATATTTGATCACCACATTCGGTGCCACCTATTCTTCATGCTTATATAGAATGAAGATCACTCCATCCCACTCTCCACAATGTATTGCGCATTGCTGAGTCAGTCGTGGGCCAGTTGCATAACAACTAAATTTCACATAATTTATATCCTGGAAATTTTTTCCTTGCCAATGTCATCAACCAATTATTGTTTCATTCTCTAGGGAAAGATATGAAGGCAACAGGAGTGACCCATCTCAAGCTAACAACATTTAACAAAAATAATTCAAAATGCACAAAGTCCTCAGCTGATAAATCCGTATGCCTCCAGGTTAAACAACATTTGGTGGAAGCGCTGAGGGTGGCAGGGGCACAGAGTGTTCTCTGGGTGGTGGATTTAATGTCCCATCACCAAGAGTGGCTCGGCAGCAGCATTACTGATCGAGCTGGTCGGGTCCTAAAGGACATCGCTGCTGGACTGGGTCAGCGGCAGGTGGTGAGGGGATCAACAAGAGGGAAAAACATACCTGACCTCATCCTTACCAACCTGCCAGCTGCAGGTGCACCTGTCCATGCCAGTATCGGTTAGAGTGACCACCGCACAGTCCTTGTGGAGATGAAGTCCCACTTTCAGATTGAGAATACCCTCCATTGTGTTGTGTGGCACTGTCACCGTGCTAAATGGGACAGAGTTCAAACAGATTTGCAACACGTATGAGGCAAAAACTTTGGAATACTGGAAGCTGCCTGGGCAGCATGACATCTATTTGAGAAAGGTAAAGGAAGGAAAGAACTTTGACCTTTGGACATTAAAGGTCAAGTCTTGTATGAGACTTCGGGAAAATCATTCTCTTTGAGGAGTTTTAAAATGTACTCCCTCCATTTGTATGAACTCACATAGAAAACTGAATAGTTGTAACTGCAGTAAGTGAAGCCGAAATAACCAATGACTGCAAACTGGTCCACAAATCCAAAACCTTTTCCTAGATCTCCCACAAACCTGAGAAGGTTAGAAAGTGAGCGTATGAAAGGAAGGCTAGTGCTAGGGACAGCTGGCAATGTCCCCAGGATCTCCTCTGCAGGCCTGAAGGGAAGGCACTGAGGGTGGAACTGATAGAGAACATCCAAAATAGCAGCAGCTGGAGGCCATTTGGCCTTTGCTGTCCCTGATATCCAGGGGCTTAAGCACCTCCAATGCCGCAAGGTGGGACAACTTTGAGTGGTTTGATTGAAGTTGCAGGGAGAGTGGTGGTGGTGGGGGTTGTGGAGGGGAGTGTACAATCAGTACAGGAGGCCAGATCAAGAATGCAACAGAGTGAATTGTAGCTCTGAGTGAAAAGTATAGACGTGGCAGATAGATTGTTGACTTCCTCTGCACTATCTTACAGGCATGGGGAATTCTTGTCAACTGAAAAAAAAGTTACTATTTTCTCGCAAATGAATCAAGTAAATAGTTATTCTTAGAGATACAGAAGCATCTTTAAACCCTCTTGCTGGAGCAAAGCATAACCTTTCTACCAACAAGTTACATGGATGTTCAATTTTTGTTGAATAGTATGAGTGGGGCGTATATACCCCCATATCAAGGTCACTCAGAGTGACCGTACATCTATAACTGTACTGTTGGTGTTGTCTACAGTTTACCCATTCACAGAGCCAACTTACTCCAAGGGAATTATTTGATCAAAGCAATGGATCCCGAAGGCTGTTTGAGGTCAATAAAACAGAGTAGTTGCAGGAAAAGGTTAGGGAAGTGTTTCCTTTATCTGTACTGCCCTGAACAATGGATAAAAAATATTCAATTATCACAGGTCATGTTGGCTGTAGAGACAGATATTTGATCATCTGAAACCTTCTGTGGGGATTTGGATAATCTCGATAAGTCTGCTCGGATCGAGATTCAGTGAGCTGATGCCAAGATATTGAGAGGAGCTCATTCAGTTCAAGCTTAAGATGAAATAGAGGGAGGGAGTTCAGGAACGGTATAAAATGGAAAATGGAATTCTGATTTAGGAAGTGAAAAAATCCTCAAAGACCTACAGATGATGAGTGGATGAAACATTGGTATCACACAGAGATCATCACGAAACATTAAAGGGAGCCCATGGAGTCCAAATGTTATGGCATGTAGGAATGCCATAGTCCCAAGCATGTTAGATAAAACACTCTTACTGGCCAGGAGGAGTCGCAAAGCTGACAACAGGAAATCCAGTGTACAAGCATTCCAATTCTCACACACACAGTCTCTGAGGAACCATTTAGAATCAATAACCAGACAATTCAGAAACTCTTTGGCCCATCAATCCTGTACTGACAAAGTGACAGGAATAGTGTCTACAGGATTAGTGCCAGAACACTGGAGGATAGCAAATATTGTTCCCTTGTTCAAGGGGAGTAGCGACAACCCGGGTAATTATAGACCAGTGAGCTTTACTTCGGTTGTGGGTAAAGTGTTGGAATGAGTTATAATAGATAGGATTTATAATCATCTTGATAGGAATAAGTTGATTAGCTATAGTCAACATGGTTTTGTGAAGGGTAGGTTGTGCCTCACAAACCTTATTGAGTTCTTTGAGAAGATGACCAAACAGAAGGATGAGGGTAAAGCGGTTAATGTGGTGTATATGGATTTCAGTAAGGCACTTGATAAGGTTCCCCACGGTAGAAAATACAGAGGCATGGGATTGAAGATGATTTAGTGGTTGCGATCAGAAATTAGCTAGCTGAAAGAAGACAGAGGGTGGTGGTTGATGGGAAATGTTCATCCTGGAGTTCAGTTACTCGTGGGGTACTGAAAGGATCTGTTTTGGGGTCACTGCTGTTTGTCATTTTTGTAAATGACCTGGCTGAGTGCGTAGAAGGATGGGTTCATAAATTTACAGATGACACTAAGGTCAGTGGAGTTGTGGATAGTGCTGAAGGATGTTGCAGGTTACAGAGAGACATAGATAAGCTGCTGGGTTGGGCTGAGAGGTGGCAAATGGAGTTTAATGCAGAAAGTGTGAGGTGATTCACTTTGGAAGGAGTAACAGTAATAAGGAGTACCAGGCTAATGGTAAGATTTTTGGTGGTGTAGATGAGCAGAGAGATCTCGGTGTCCAGGAATATAGATCCTTGAAAGTTGCCACCCAGGTTGACAGGGTTGTTAACAAGGCATATGGTGCGTTAGCTATTATTGGACAGGGATTGCATTTCGGAACAATGAGATCATGCTTGCGCTGTAAAAAATTCTGGTGTGGCCGCACTTGGAGTATTGCGTACAGTTCTGGTCACCGCATTATAAGAAGCATGTGGAAGCGTTGGAAAGGGTTCAGAGGAGATTTACCAGGATGTTGCCTGGAATGGAGGGAAGGTCTAATGAGGAAAAGCTGAGGGACTTGAGGCCTTCTTCGTTAGAGAGAAGAAGGTTGAGAGGTGACTTAATTGAGACGTATAGGATAATCAGAGAGTTAGAGTGGAAAGTGAAAGCCTTTTTCCTTGAATGGTGATGGCGAGCACGAGGAGACATAGCTTTAATTGAGGGGTGATAGATATAGGACAGATGTCAGAGGTAGTTTCTTTACTCAGAGAGTAGTAGGGACATGGAACGCACTGCCTGCAACGGTAGTAGACTCACCAACTTTAAGGGCATTTAAATGGTCACTGGATAGACACATGGATGAGAATGTAAGTACTTTTAAAGACAGTGGGGTTTCCTGCCACAACCACCCTCCCAGGCAGTGCACTGCAGACCCCACCCCCCACACCCTCTGGGTGAAAAGAAGATTCTTCAAATTCCCTTAAAGCCTCCTGAATTTCACTTTAAAATGATGCTCCTTTGTTATTGACAATTCAACTAAGGGGAGCAGCTGCTTTCTATCCATCCTACCCATGCTCCTCATAATCTTATACATCTCTGTCAGGACCTTCTTCAACCTTCTCTACTCCAGAGAAAACAACCCGAGCTTATCCAGTCTCTCTCCACCGCTGTAATGCTCCAGCCCAGACAGCATCCTGGTGCATCTCCTCTGCACCCCCTCCATTACAATCACATCCTTCCTATAGTGTGGGGACCAGAACTCCAGCTGTGGCCTAACCAAAGTTTTGTCCAGCTCCAACATAACCTCTGTGTTCTTACAATTTATGACTGATAAGGGCAAGTGTTCTGAATGCCTGGAGTTTCAGAGGCTGAGGGTGACCTTACAGCAGTTTATAAATTCATGAGGGGCATGGATAGGGTGAATAGCCAAGGTCTTTTCCCTGGGTTGGGGGATTCTAGAACGAGAGGGCAGAGGTCTAAGTTGAGATGGGAAAGATATAAAAGAGACCTAAGGGGCAACCTTTTTCACACAGAAGATAGTGCGTGTATGGAATGAGCTGCCAAAGGAATTGGTGGAGGCTGGTTCAATTACACATTTAAAAGGCATCTGGATGGGTATATGAACAGGAATGGTTTTAGAGGGATATGGGCCAAGTGCTGGCAAATGGGACTAGATTAATTTAGGATATCTGGTTGGCATGGACGAGTTGGACCGAAGGGTCTGTTTCCATGCTGTATGTCTCTATGACTCTATTAACCTGTCCTGCCATCTTCAGGGATTTGTGGACACATCCCAAGATCCATCTCTTCCTCTGAGCTTCCTAGTGTCCTGCCATTCAATTAGTACTTTAGTAGGGAGCTACTAGATTGTGTGCAGCCCTTTCAAATAGAATCGTAGAATTTTACAGAGCAGGAGGCCCATTGTATCTGTACCTGCTAAAGTCAAGAAATATCAGTATATCCTTTTAGTGATGTGGATGTGGGTGTTCATGTTCCCAGGTACTATTCCTTGAGAACAATCACTGCTAAAGGTAGTGATCGAGAAGTCATCCAGTTCTTAGCTTGATGTGGAGTATCAATGGAGAGCTGATCTGATCAAAATTCTAACTACACGTTTAAAACTTTTCCAGAAGTTATGATCAGTCCAAGTGTAACAGTTAAAATTTCCATACTCGAGGGGTTTTAGAAAGGTGTTATCAAACCCTCAGAACAATGATCAGAGCATATTGTTATCGACATCCTGATGATTGAGGCAAGGAAATGGAATTTATTTATTTACTGAATAAGGCTACAAGTTTTCAGCCTGTTGACATAGTTTATGGGAACTAAGGGAAGATCCCCAAAAATTAATCAAGGAAAATGTTCTTAGGACAGAGGGAGGCATCCTTTGCATTAGACAGTGTATCTGTGTCCAGGAGTGGCTCAAGAACACATTATAGTATCACAGACAACCAGGAGGAAATGGACTGGTTAGCACATCAAATTCCAAACATATCAACCAGAGATTGTGTTAGTACAATCGCCTTTCCAAGGTGCATGGCTCTGAAGTCCACACAGGGCAGTGGAAAGGTTTGGTGAATTATTTGATTGCTAACCAGAGGAAGAATAGGTTGTGTCACAAGAATATGTTGGAACGAAACCACTGCTGGGAGAGACTGATGAGTGCAGACTGTGTCAGGTGACTAGAACAGTTGAGAATGAAAGAGAGAGTAAACACAAAGATGGAGGATTAACCAAGTCCCAAATTGAACCTCTTTCTCTCTGATGAGCTAATGTTTAGTAGATTAGACTCTATGCCTTCCTATTTCACAAAATCACTGAAGTGTTACATTGCAAACAGAGGCCAATCAGCCCATCATGTCTGCATCAGCTCTTCCATTGAGCACTCCACCTAATATCATTCTGCTGTAAAACTGAGGATTCTTCAGGTTTCAAACATTTCTGAGGACCTCAACTGAATCAGATTCTCAGGCAGTACATACCAAACCCAAACCATTTATGTGAAAAAAAAGCTTTTCCTAGTTTTGCTTCTTTTAATTGTTATGCCCTCATGTTCTTAATCTGGTCACAATTTCAGAGTGTAAGATCCAGTCAACTGAAGATCTCAACATCAATGAAGAACTGATGAAAACAGGAATACACAAGAGGCCAGAGTTTAAATTAGAAATAGACATAAATGTAGTCAATACTGATTGGAAAAATGTGCAGAGCTTCAAGCAGATGGCAATTCAACCATACAATGGTATCACTGTCCATTGGACTCTGAAGAGCCCCACCCAGACTCTCAACATCGCTATCCACAGATACAATCAAACCTGCTGAGTTTCTTTCACACTTTATGCTTTTATTTCATATCTCAAGTATCTACAGCATTTTGCTTTTATTGGGGCAAGCTGGTGATTGGCTGCAACTCTATCAGTCCCTCATGACCTCAATCCCCTCTGTGTCCACACACTCAATGTCAGTAATTCATTAATTGGTGAGAATCATTCTGTCTGCAACTAAACCCAAGCTTCAGTGTGACAACTCTAACTTAAAGCTTGATTGCTAATACCAAGTAACAATTAGACCTATTACAGATGCTAAATGAGGATGCTAAATTGAGATGTAGAAGAATGAGGAGACTCAACCAAGCTCCTGACAGAATGGAAGGGAATCCCTAAAGGGAAACCGAGCTGTGCGGCTTAGCCACACGTGATGTGGACGTAGCAGAGCCTTCTCCGATAAAACAGCATCTTTACTGCTTCACAGAAACCAGCTCAGGTGAAAGCAGAAATCCAGCTCAGGTTGGGAAACAGCCTAGTTGTATCCAGTCAAAGTAGATGGAGTTCACCAATCATGCTCGTGCCTAAGATTGATCATTCAGCCAAATAGTACAGTGGCTGCATTGTGGCTCAGTGGTTAGCACTGCTACCTCACAGCACCAGGGACTCAGGTTCGATTCCAGCCTTGGGTGACTGCCTGTGTGGAGTTTGTACATTCTCCCTATGTCTGCATAGGCTTTCTTCCCCAGTACAAAGATGTGCAGGCTAGGTGGATTAGCCATGGGAAATGCAGGATAATGGGGTGGATCTGGGTGGGATATTCTTTGAAGAGTTAGTGTGTACTTAAATGGCCTGCTTCCACACTGTAGGGATTCTACTCTATGATACAGGAAGGTCGAATCGGTGGATAAACGCTGACTATTTCCCACTTGGAAGGCTTTTACTAGGGTTAGCAGTGCCAGGTTTCTCACTAAAATCAATGTTTTAAACCGATACTCACAAGTTATTTTAATAGCTCAAGTTGCAGAGATCACACTAAATGATCTTTTCCCAATGTTGGCTGGGGCCATTCAGCCAAGGAAGTTCCCAGTCTCTTTCCAGAGACTGATGGTAGCAAATGGGAGCAAATTAGAAACGCCCGAATTGTGTAGTTAACTTTGACGTTCTGTTATCCAGCAACACTGGAAAGGACCACTTGGAACAATTAGAAGTTCTTGGATGATACCTTTTAGATTTAGTCTTAAATCCCACCAAATGTATGTTTTAAAAGGTACGGATAAACTACCTAAATTGTATTGTAGGATGAATGCTGGCAATGAAAGTACAAATGCAACATAGAACATGGAATGTTACAGCACTGTACAGTCCCTTCAGCCTTCGATGTTGTGCTGACCTATGAAATTAATCTGATGCCCACCTAATTTAGATTGTTTCATTATTATCCATATGTAAGCCCAATGCCCATTTAAATGTCCCTAAAATTGGTGAGTCTGCTATTGTTGCAGACAGGCTGTTCCACGCCTCTGCTACTCTCTGAGTAAAGAAACTACCCCGACATCTGTCCTATTTCTATCACCCCTCAACTTAAAGTTATGTCCCCTCATGCTAGCCATCACCATCTGAGGAAAAAGGCTCTCACTGTCCACCCTCTGATTATCTTGTATGTTTCAATTAAATCACCTCCCAACCTTCTTCTCTCCAATGAAAACAGCCTCAGTTCCCTCAGCCTTTCCTCGTAAGACCTTCCCTCCATACCAGGCAACATCCTCGTAAATCTCCTTTGAACCCTTTCCAAAGCTTCCACATCCTTCCTATAATGCAGTGACCAGAACTGAACACAATACTCCAAGTGTGGCCTTACCAGTGTCTTGTACAGCTGAAGCATGATCTCATGGCTCTGAAACTCAATCCCCCTACCAATAAATGCTGACGCACTATATGCCTTGTTAACAACCCTATCAATCTGGGTGGTAACTTTCAGGGATTTATGCACCTGGACACAGAGATCTCTCTGCTCATCTACACTGCCAAGAATTTTACCATTAGCTCAGTACTCTGCATTCCTGTTACTTCTTCCAAAGTGAATTAGCTCACACCTTTCTGCATTAAACTCCGTTTGCCACCTCTCATTCCAGCTCTATATCTTACCTATGTCCCTCTGTAACCCACAACATCCTTCGGCACTATCCACAACTTTGCCCACCTTAGTGTCACTTGTAAATTTACTAACTCATCCTTCTACACCCACACCCAGATCATTTATAAAAATGACAAACAGCAGTGGCCCCAAAACATTACTGGTAACTGAGTTCCAGGATGAACATTTCCCATCAACCACAACCCTTGTCTTCTTTCAACTAGCCAATTTCTGATCCAAACCACTAAATCATCTTCAGTCCTGAAGCTCTATTTTGTGCAATAGCCTTCTGTGTGGAACCTTATCAAATGCCTTACTGAAGTCCATATACACCACATCAACCACTTTACCTTCATCCACTTGTTTTGTCATCTTCTCGAAGAACGCAATAAGGTTGCGAGGCATGACCCACTCTTCACAAAACCATGTTGACTATCCCTAATCAAATTATTCCTTTCCAGATGATTAAAATCCTTTCTCTTATAACCTTTTCGAACACCTTACCCCCAACCAAAGTAAGGCTCACTGGCCTATAATTACCAGGGCTCTCCCGACTCCCCTTCTTAAACAAGGGAACAACATTTGCTATCCTCCAGTCTTCTGGTGTTATTCCTGTCGAGAGAAGAAGATCAAAGCCAAAGGCTCAGAAATCTTCTCCCTGGCTTCCCAGAAAATCTGAGGATAAATCCCATTTGGCCCAATTGTCTTATCTATTTTCAGATCTTCAAAAAATTGCTAAAACCTCCTCTTTGTCAACTTCAATCCTATCTAAGTACAAGAGGAAATTGCTACCTGTAAAACTAAATCAGAAATGAGGAGTTTTTTAGGGATGGGTGGTTTCTATCACAAGCATGTACCAAATGTCAGCAGCACTATAACTGCTCTAGTGACAGACTTAATACACGAGAGAAGAGGCAAGAGACTGTGTCACATGGATATATTTTAACAGAGCCACAGGTGGGAGGAATGGAATGAGTACAGGTCTGTCAGATAGCTATGACAGCAGAGGATAAGGGACAGTTAGTAATGAGGCAGATAGAGGATTAGGTAATTCCCAGTTTGAACCAGCTCCAATCCAGTTAGTGACTATGGAACTTTGAGAAGCTCCTTGTAGAAAATTTCAATTAGCAATTTTAGGAAAAAGCCCTTGCGGTGAATTGCTTCAGCTCAGTTGGCTGGATTGTTGGTTACAGAGCAGTGTGATGCTAACAACATGGGTTCAATTCCCATCACCTGTTTGACTCTCCTTCTCAACCTCTTCCCTCACTCTGAGGTCTGGTGGCCCTCAGGTTAAATCACCACCAGTCACTTCTCTCTGAGAGAGCAGTCCCTATGGTCTGGTAAGACTGTGGCAACAACAACAAACCTTGCAAAATGTGTGTTTCCGAAACTACCAAGTCATATAGGACAGATGCTAATCCGGTCAGAAAAGTGCGATTCCCCGCATAAAAACTAAACCAGAAAAAAAACTCAAAGAACTTTGGTAAGGGAGTGTGACCCCTTCTGAGAGGCAGAAAGCAGCTCTAACTGAGAAGGCAATGTTGCTCCCAATTTAACAAAACCTTTCACTGACACATAGATGTTCATAACACAGAAGGAAGCCATTCAGCCTACTGCATCCATGCTGGTCAATAGAAATCTGACAATACTAATCCCACTTTCCAGGGCAGTTAAACTACAGTGTTAACAGTCATTTCTGTTCCAGTTGCATAGTGAGGTTTGTGTACTGATAGAGCCAAGGTGTGAATATTTGACAAAGGACTCCACCTTGGAGCACGCATATTGTCTTGCTCCACATGTCATTGCACAGAAGGTACCAGAGAACAGGCATTGATATAAACTGGAGGTAGCCATGATAGAAATATATTGGCTCCCTCCTGCCCTTTGACCCTGTTGCTTTCTGCATCACTCCCAAAAGACTGCGTGATGATTATCATTGGATCAAACTCAAAGCAACAAAATGGAGACCTGCTCCAGCAGATGTCAGGTGACCCAGTTGGATTCTGGCAGCGAAACACCCTGAGGAGTGGTATTAAATACACACTGTGTTGTGAATGCATGGAATGCGTTGCCAGCAGTGGTGGTGGAAGCAGTGTCATTGGGGACATTTAAGCGACTGCTAGACATGCACATGGATAGCAGTGAGTTGAGGGGTGCGTAGGTTAAATTACTACATTTTACATTAGGATTAAACCACAGCACAACTTTATGGCCAAAGGGCCTGTTCTGTGCTGTACTTTTCTATGTTGTATGTTCTAAATGTCACACTGCTGTCATTCTGGTCCTCGACCATGTATTTCCAAAACCTTAGCTCATGACACATTAGAATTCCTGACTCACAGGTTCAAACCCCTGGTTAATAACAGCACATTCACGTTTCAAACAGCGCTCTGCAGGAGGAAATGCTTTGTCACTTCTTCTCAAACTCTCAGGTCCCAGCTGTTTAGGCAAGTCAGATCCCAGACTGAGACACGGCTTCAGAGACCAGAGTTTTTTATTTGTCTTTATTGTGAAGGTCGATGACTGGACAAACTGGCAAGAGGCTGCCAATGCAATTTAAGAAAAGATCATAGGAATTTCTCAGACAAAAAACACAAAATATTTTACACTAGCCAGATATATTGGAATGATCTCATTACATAAATCAGAAAGAAAGATTTAGTGCTTCTATCTTAACAATAGTCTTATCGTCACTCAAACCCTGCTGAAGGGACTGCCCTACCTCCATGTTAATGCTGCCTGGTCAGCCAGCACAGCTACAATCAGTTTCTTTCTGTCAATGTGCCTCACTTTCACTTGATACTATTATCTTCAGTACGTGTCTCTCAACAAACTCTGGAAACAAATTGCTGACTCAGCTCACTATTCCTTAACATGGGTGTTCATGGAGGTTAGTCAAACTCATGTCTTAGCTGAAATCATATGATGTTTTGTGATTTTTTTGAACTCATTTTTTAAAACTGCTTTCTGACCTTTCAAATCAAAAGTTAGACCTTCAGATAACTGAAAAATTAAAACCCATTTTTCTCTTTTACTTTAGAACCTAAGTTCTCAAAAGAAAATGAGTGATGATTTCAGAGCAATCCTGACTGAATGATGGATTTTACGCTCCAGCTAGAGTCTTGCATTCCCTTTGCTGAATCTAACCGCAACTACACTGGCCCCACCCCCCACCTTTTCCTCCGCTACATCGATGACTGTATCGGCGCCGCCTCGTGCCTCCTCTCAGGTGGAAGACATCGTACCCAAAGAGCTACCAACCAATTCAAGGTACTTTCCCCACCACTGCCATTAGGAGCACTGTCTGTTGCCAACGATGCACCCACCAGAGACCGAAATAGCTGAGGGAACCCACGGTGGTCAGAGCATGGAGTCAGAAGAAAAGGCAAGAGGGTTTTTTTCCCAGCAGGCTTCATTCCCTGATGCTGGTCCCTCAATCAGGCTCCACGAGGGGGTGAACTCTATCCCTGACAACATTGTGGGTCTACCGCCATTAAATGGGCGACAACAGTTCAAAAAGGCAGCTCACCATCACCTCCTTGAGGGCGATGTGCAATACACACATCCCCTGATTAAATTAAGAAAGAACATTAGAATCAGCGACTGTTCCCTCCAGCTACCCAGAAAGCAGCCTATCCTTCTCCTCTCACAATGAGCCCCCTGCCCAGTGTGGGTCCTAGCAATGCCACAGTGGGAGCCTTGTGGATCACTGAACAAAATCCATTGGCTCTCCTGCCCTCGTATTTAATCATTACCCCCAATCTTGGCAGCTTTCTTTCGAATCTACAGTTTAGATTCTTGTCTTCAATGCTCCTAATTACAAAATGTTAATTTTGTTAATAGATTGACATTTGGGGCTGAGAGTTCCTCCTCTCTCATAATTAAGGAATTCCACTCTGCTACCTTATCACTTTTACCAAGAACTTGGCAACAAGAGACTTGGGTGGAGACTCAATCAGTTAGCCTATTTACTATCCCAGTTTCATTCAGGCATTTCATGGCAGACTAACTCAAAGTATTTGTGAAATGCTGTCCAATACCTGTGGGTGTGCTCTTGTGATTCTTGAAGCTACAGACCCTTTCATGTGAATTACAGTTAAGATTAGACCAGAAAACCATAAGAAATAGGAACAGCAGTAGGTCCCTCCAGCCTACTCCACCATTCAATAGGATCTTGCCTGATTTGGTATTCCTCGCATCTACTTTTCTGCCTTTTCCCTATAACCCTTAATCAAGAATCTCTCTCAGCCTTCAATATCCACAGGGACTCTGCCCCCACAGCTCTCTGTGGAAAGGAGTTACAAAGACTAACAACCCTCTGAGAGAAGAAATCCCTCCTCATCTCAGCCTGAAATTGGTGCCCCTTTACTTTGAGACTGTGCCCTCTGGCCCTGCAGGAGAAACATCTTCTCAGCATTGACCCTGACAAGCTCCTGAAGATTCCATTGTTTCAATGAGATCACCTCCCATTCCTCTCAACTCCAGTGAGTACAGCCCCAAACTGTTTAGCCTTTGTTCCTAAGACAATCCCTCCCCATACCAGGGATCATCCTAGCGAACTCTCTCTGACCCATCCCCAATGAAATAGAACATAGAACAGTACAGGACAGGCCCATCAGCCATCGATGTTGTGCTGGCCTTTTATCCGATTCTAAGATCAGATTAACCTACATACCCTTCATTGTACAAACTTCCGTGTGCTTATCTAAGAGTCACTTAAATGTCCCTAGTGTATCTGTCTCTACTACCACTGCTGGCAGTGCATTCCATGCACTCACCACTCTCTGAGTAATGAACCTACCTCTGACATCTCTCCAAACCTTCATCCAATCACCTTAAAGTTATGCCCCCTTCTGATTCACATTTCCGCCCTGGGAAAAAGTCTCTGGTTATTCACTCTATCTATGCCTCTCATCATCTTGTACACCTCTATCAAGTCACCTCTCATCCTTCCTTACTCCAATGAGAAAAGCCCTAGCTCCCTCAACCTGTCTTCATAAGACATGCCCTCCAGTCCAGGCAACATCCTGGTAAATCTCCTCTGCACCCTCTCTAAAGCCTCCAGATCCTTCCTATAATGAGGTGACCAGAAGTGAACACAATATTCCAAGTGTGGTCTAACCAGGGCTCTATAGAGCTGCAGCACAATCTTGTAGCTCTTAAACTCAATCCCCCTGCTAATGAAAGCTAACACACCATAAGCCTTCCTAACAACCCCATCAACTTGGGGGGGCAACTTTGAGGGATCTATGGAGATGGACCCCAAAATCCCTCTGTACCTCCACAATGTCAAGAATCCTTTAACCCTGTATTCAATACTCAAATTTGACCTTCCAAAGTGAGTGACTTCACACTTTTTCAGGTTGAATTCCATCTGCTACTTATCAGCCCAGCTCTGCATCCTGTCAATGTCCCGTTGCAACCTACAACAGCCCTCCACACTATCCACAACTCCACCAATCTTCATGTCATCAGCAAATTAACTCACCCTTCCGCTTCCTCATCGAAGTCATTTATAAAAATTACAAAGAGCAGAAGTCCCAAAACCGATCCCTGTGGAACACTACTGGTCACTGAGCTCCAGGCTGAATACTTTCCATCTACTACCCTCCTCCGTCCTCTATGGGTCAGCCAATTGTATCCAGACAGGCAGATCTCGCCGTATCCCATGCCTTCTTACTTTCTGAACAGGCCTACCATGGGGAACCTTATCAAACGCCTCGCTAAAATCCACATACACCACATCCTGCTATTGTAAGGACAGACTGACAGGCAGAGGGGGTGGGGTGGCCATGCTGGTAAGGGATGATATTCAGTCCCTTGCGCGGGGGGAACCTAGAATCAGGGGATATAGAGTCAGTATGGATAGAGCTGAGAAATACTAAGGGTAAAAAGACCCTCTTGGGAGTTATCTACAGGCCCGGATGTAGTCCAGATGTCGGATGAAAGTTGAATCAGGAGCTGAAATTGGCCTGTCGCAAAGATGTCACTACAGTTGTTATGGGGGATTTCAACATGCAGATAGACTGGGAGAATCAGGATGGTATTGGACCTCAAGAAAGAGACTTTGTGGAGTGCCTCTGAGATGGATTCTTAGAACAGCTTGTGCTGGAGCCTAC
>NC_057724.1:79729567-79736822 GCF_004010195.1 Chiloscyllium plagiosum | reverse complement strand
ATAAATGTATGGTTATCCACTTTGGTGGCAAGAACAGGAAGGCAGATTACTACCTAAATGGAATCAATTTAGGTAAAGGGGCAGTACAGAGAGATCTGGGTGTTCTTATACACCAGTCAATGAAGGTAAGCATGCAGGTACAGCAGGTAGTGAAGAAGGCTAATAGCATACTGTCCTTCATAACAAGAGGGATTGAGTACAGAAGCAAAGAGGTTCTTCTGCAGCTGTACAGGGCCCTGGTGAGACCACACCTGGAGTACTGTATGCAGTTCTGGTCTCCAAATTTGAGGAAAGACATTCTGGCTATTGAGGGAGTGCAGTCTAGGTTCACGAGGTCAATTCCTGGAATGGCAGGATTACCTTACACTGAAAGATTGGAGCGACTGGGCTTGTACATCCTTGAGTTTAGAAGACTGAGAGGGAATCTGATTGAGACATATAAGATTATTAAAGGATTGGACACTCTGGAGGCAGGAATCATGTTTCCGCTGATGCGTGAGTGCCGATCCAGAGGACACAGCTTAAAATACGGGGTAGACCATTTAGGACAGAGATGAGGAGAAACTTCTTTACCCAGAGAGTGGTGGTTGTGTAGAATGCTCTGCCCCAGAGGGCAGTGGAGGCCCAGTCTCTGGATTCATTTAAGAAAGAGTTGGATAGAGCTCTCAAGGATAGTGGAATCAAGGGTTATGGAGATAAGGCAGGAACAGGATACTGATTAAGGATGATCAGCCATGATCATATTGAATGGTGGTGCAGACTCGAAGGGCAGACTGGCCTACTCCTGCACATATTGTCTATTGTCCATTATCTATTGTCTATTGTCTACCGTCATTATATCTTTCCTCAAATAAGGGACCTAAACTGCTCACAGTACCCCAGCTGTGGTCTCCCCAGCACCATGTACAGTTACAGGAAGACTTCTCTACTCTTAGACTCCAACCCCCTGGAAATAAGGCCTAACATTCCATGAGCCTTCCTGCTTATCTGCTGCCCCCTGGCTGCTGGCTTGTTGTGTTTTGTGCACAAGCTCCCCACAAAGTCCCTTGGTGTTGCAGCTTTCTGTAGTTTTATTCCATTTAAATAATATTCTGTTCTTTTGCTCTCCCTTCCAGAATGAACAACTTCACATTTTCCCATATTATACTCCATTTACCAATCTTTTGCTCAATTACTTAACCTATCAAGGTTATTAGATTAGATTAGATTACTTACAGTATAGAAACAGGCCCTTCGGCCCAACAAGTCCACACCGACCCGCCGAAGCGCAACCCACCCATACCCCTACATCTACCCCTTACCCAACACTACGGGCAATTTAGCATGGCCAATTCACCTAACCTGCACATCTTTAGACTGTGGGAGGAAACCGGAGCACCCGGAGGAAACCCACGCAGACACGGGGAGAACGTGCAAACTCCACACAGTCAGTCGCCTGAGGTAGGAATTGAACCCAGGTCTCTGGCGCTGTGAGGCAGCAGTGCTAACCAGAGGTCTCTCTGTAAATTCTTGGTATCCCTCTTGCAACTTGCTTTTGCACCTATTAATGATATGAAATTAATTATTTTTTTCAAATGAACCTTTCTCTTATTCGTGTTTCTAGTCTCTGTACTACCTTTTACTAGAATTTCTGTTTAACTTTATTTTTCTTGTCACCATGGTGCCTCTTAGTCTCACTCAGTTCACACCAGCCTCCTGCCACTTCACAAAACATTCATCATCTTCTGAAGTCAAGTGTCTGATTTGTCTTTTGTTTTTTTTCGCTGCCTCAGCCTTCTGTCTGGTTGAACCAGATGCTCTTGTGAATTAGTTGCTGCCTTGCTACTTGCAGAACCTCTGTCCTTGCACAATTTGAACAAACTGTGTGACTCAGCTCTCTGGCTGTACAAGCCTCACAAATCAGCTAACCCAGAAACAACACAACTGAATGCTCACAGACCTCACACTGCACTCACTTTGTCCTGCCATTTAAAAAACTGAAAATGAAATGCAGAAAATTGGATTCCAAAGATTCAGCTCCAAAATACACCAGGCTTTGCTTACAATCCATTGACACTCACAGAGTCATCGACTCATACAGCATGGAAAGAGACCCTTCAAGTCCAACCAGTTCATGTTGACCAGAATCCCCAAACTAAACTAGTCCCACCTGCCTACTCCTGGTCCATATCCTTCCAAACCTGTCCTATTCATAGTTAAAACTCACACAACACCAGGTTATAGTCCAACAGGTTTAATTGGAAGCACTAGGTTTTTGAACGCCACACTTTCATCAGGTGGTTGTCTCTGGAGGTTTATTCCACATATGAAGCACTTTCTGTGTAAGAAATGTGCCAGCCAAGTCTTTTTAACTTACATCAATCTCTTCACTGGATGTACAGATGCATAAAACAAAGCATCAACGGTAATTCACAAATTTTATCACAAGTGGAGAGATGAGGGGAGTTATCTTTTCACACAGTGAGTTGTGATCAGGAACATCCTGGCTGAATGTGGTGGGGGTCGAATAAGATTTTACAGTAACACAGGACAGCAGAAAAGGATCAGGGGTGAGTTGGGTGAATTCGACTGCTCTTTCAAAAGAAGTCTCACAGGCTGAATAGACTCATCTTCTGTGCTGCACTGATTTTCAACGCAGCGCTATTCAAGTATCATCGAAATGGAGAGAAACTTCAAATTCTTCGGTGTAGAGGGATCTTGGTATCCTCGTGCATGAAGTACAGAAAGCCAGGATGCAGGTACAGCAGAGAATAAGGAAGGCAAATGAAATTTTGGCATTTATTGCTAAAGGAGTAGAGTATAAAATTAGGGAAGTGTTGCCGTAACAGTACAAGGCATTAGTGAGACTGCATCTGGAGTATTGTGTGGACAGGCAGGAGGCTGGGGGATCACAGCAAGGCAGCCGGCATCAGGAGGGACAGGCAGGAGGCTGGGAGAACATAGCAAGCCAGGCAGCATCAGGAAGGACAGGCAGGAGGCTGGGGGAACACAGCAAGGCAGGCAGCATCAGGAGGGACAGGCAGGAGGCTGGGAGAACACAGCAAGCCAGGCAGCATCAGGAGGGACAGGCAGGAGGCTGGGGGAACACAGCAAGCCAGGCAGCATCAGGAGGGACAGGCAGGAGGCAGGAAGAACACAGCAAGCCAGGCAGCATCAGGAGGGACAGGCAGGAGGCAGGAAGAACACAGCAAGCCAGGCAGCATCAGGAGGGACAGGCAGGAGGCAGGAAGAACACAGCAAGCCAGGCAGCATCAGGAGGGACAGGCAGGAGGCAGGAAGAACACAGCAAGCCAGGCAGCATCAGGAGGGACAGGCAGGAGGCAGGAAGAACACAGCAAGCCAGGCAGCATCAGGAGGGACAGGCAGGAGGCAGGAAGAACACAGCAAGCCAGGCAGCATCAGGAGGGACAGGCAGGAGGCAGGAAGAACACAGCAAGCCAGGCAGCATCAGGAGGGACAGGCAGGAGGCAGGAAGAACACAGCAAGCCAGGCAGCATCAGGAGGGACAGGCAGGAGGCAGGAAGAACACAGCAAGCCAGGCAGCATCAGGAGGGACAGGCAGGAGGCAGGAAGAACACAGCAAGCCAGGCAGCATCAGGAGGGACAGGCAGGAGGCAGGAAGAACACAGCAAGCCAGGCAGCATCAGGAGGGACAGGCAGGAGGCAGGAAGAACACAGCAAGCCAGGCAGCATCAGGAGGGACAGGCAGGAGGCAGGAAGAACACAGCAAGCCAGGCAGCATCAGGAGGGACAGGCAGGAGGCAGGAAGTTGGTCAGTGGGAGAAATGAATCCGGTTGGTGGTAGGGAGAAGTGGAAGGGAGGGGAGGGGCTGGGATGGGAGTTGGGGGATGGGGAGGGAGGTTGGAGAACTCAATGTTTAGTCTTACAGGCTGTAGACTGCCCAAGCAGAAGATGAGGTGTTGTTCCTCCAATAGGAGCCATGTTTTGTTTTGGCAATAGGGGAAGCCAAGGATAGTCCTGTCGGAAAGGGAGTGGGAAGGGGAATTAAAACGGGCAGGGACTGGGAGGTCCGGTCAGCGACTGGGAGGTCCGGTCAGCGACTGGGAGGTCCGGTCAGTGACTGGGAGGTCGGGTCAGTGACTGGGAGGTCCGGTCAGTGACTGGGAGGTCCGGTCAGCGACTGGGAGGTCCGGTCAGCGACTGGGAGGTCCGGTCAGCGACTGAGAGGTCGGGTCAGTGACTGGGAGGTCCGGTCAGCGACTGGGAGGTCCGGTCAGCGACTGGAAGGTCCGGTCAGCGACTGGGAGGTCCGGTCAGTGACTGGAAGGTTCGGTCAGCGACTGGGAGGTCCGGTCAGTGACTGGAAGGTCCGGTCAGTGACTGGGAGGTCCGGTCAGTCCCTGCAAGTCTAGTTGTTACGCTCGGTGAGCCATTCCCTAAGTTTACGTTCAGTCTCCCTGATGTAGAGAAGCCCACATTGGGAGCAGCTGATGCAGTGAACTGGTTGGAGGAGAGGCAGGTGAACCTCTGTCTCATCTGGAAGGACTGTTTGGAGCCCTGGATGGAGGTGAGGGGGTGGGGTACTGGCAGGTTTTGCATCTTTTCTGGTTCCTGGGGGTTCAGTGGCAGGGGTGGTGTGAACCAAGGACTGTCAGAGGGAACAGACCTTGTGGAATACAGAGAGGGATGGGGAGGCGAAGGTGTTCTTGGAACTGTGCACTGTGTACAGTCTCTGACTCCTTACTTGAGGAGGGATGGAGTTGAATTGGAGACAGTTGGGAGAAGGTTCACTCGATTGATTCCAGGGATGAGGGGTTTGTCTTGAGGAGACATTGAGCAATTTAGGGTTCAACTATCTGGAGAAGAATGAGAGGGCAGTTAATTGGTATATAGAGTCGTAGAGTCATAGAGATGTACAGAATGGAAACAGACCCTTCGGTCCAACCTGTCCATGCCGACCAGATATCCCAACCGAATCTAGTCCCACCTGCCAGCACCCGGCCCATATCCCTCCAAACCCTTCCTATTCATATACCCATCCAAATGCCTTTTAAATGCTGTAATTGTACCAGCATCCACCACATCCTCTGGCAGCTCATTCCATACACATACCACTCTCTGTGTGCAAAAGTTGACCCTAGGTCTCTTTTATACCTTTCCCCTCTCACCTTAAACCTATGCCCTCTAGTTCTGGACTCCACAACCCCAGGGAAAAGACTTTGCCTATTTACTCTATCCATGCCCCTCAATTTTGTAAACCTCTATAAGGTCACCCCTCAGTCTCCGACGCTCCAGGGAAAACAGCCCCAGCTTGTTCAGCCTCTCCCTGTAGCTCTGTGGGATATAGGTGAATTAATGTTATTTCTGCAGTTATAAGTTCTGATACAGAGTAAATGAATTCACATTAGTTTGGGATTGTTTCGGACGAGAGCTGACTTAGCAAAAATGAGGAAACATATAATCCATTAAAGAAAATGGTATGTTAGCATGAGACGTGATTACAGAACAATGGTGGATGTTTGGGCAAACAGGAAAAACATCTGTTTCCCCCACTTGTACAGAGACACAGGAACAAACCCCAAATAAAAGGGCTTAGTGATAAGATGCTGCGAGGGGCAGCGCAGATGGAGGGAGCAGATAATGGTAAGCAAAGGACGGGATGACATCAAACAACCTTATGGGAGGCAGAGATAGACATTTGTCACTGACAAGGCCGGATAAACAGAAGTTGTGGGATCAGTCTTAAGGAAATGAGTGACGTAAGCGAAGCAGGGAACAAACAATGGAATAAGGAAAACATATGGGAAAAAACTGTATAAATTGTGAGAGTTTGTTGGGGTTTACTGTGCATTTGTCATTGCCTTACCTGGCAATTAGACAAGGCACCCACTTGCAAGTGTACAAATAAACGACTCTGTTTCAGAGTTTTGGTCTCGGACTGAAATTATTAAAGTGAGTGAGCTTTTGTTTCTCACAGCTCAAATCCTCCAACCCTGGCAACATCCTTCTAAATATTTTCTGAACCCTTTCAAGTTTCACAACGTCTTTCCGATAGGAAGGAGACCAGAATTGCACGCAATATTCCAACAGTTTATCTGAATTAAACTCCATCTGCCACTTCTCTGCCCATTGGCCCATGTGGTCAAGATCCTGTTGTAATCTAAGGTAACCTTCTTCACTGTCCAATTCACACCTCCAATTTTGGTGTCATCTGCAAACTTACTAACTGTACCTCTTATGCTTGTATCCAAATCATTTATGTAAATGACAAAAAGTAAAGGGCCCAGCACCGATCCTTGTGGCACTCCACTGGTCACAGGCCTCCAGTCTGAAAAACAACCCTCCACCACCACCCTCTTCTTCTACCTTTGAGCCAGTTCTGTATCCAAATGGCTAGTTCTCCCTGTATTCCGTGAGATCTAACCTTGCTAATCAGTCTCCCATGGGGAACCTTGTCGAACGCCTTACTAAAGTCCATAAAGATCACATCTACTGCTCTGCCCTCATCAATCCTCTTTGTTACTTCCTCAACAAATTCAAATCAAGTTTGTGAGACATGATTTCCCATGCACAAAGCCATGTTGACTATCCCTAATCAGTCCTTGCCTTTCCAAATACATGTACATCCTGTCCCTCAGGATTCCCTCCAACAACTTGCCCACCACCGATGTCAGGCTCACTGGTCTATAGTTCCCTGGCTTGTCTTTACTGCCCTTCTTAAAAGTGGCATCACATTTGCCCTTCTTAAAAGTGGCATCACGTTTGCCAACCTCCAGTCTTCTGGAACCTCACCCTTGACTATTGATGATACAAATATCTCAGCAAGAGGCCCAGCAATCACTTCTCTTGCTTCCCACAGAGTTCTCAGGTACACCTGATCAGGTCCTGGGGATTTATCCACTTTTAACAGTTTCAAGACATCCAGCACTTCCTCCTCTGTAATATGGACATTTTGCAAGATGTCACCATCTATTTCCCTACATTCTATATCTTCCATATCCTTTTCCACCGTAAATACTGATGCAAAATACTTGTTTAGTATCTCACCCATTTTCTGTGGCTCCACACAAAGGCCGCCTCGTTGATCTTTGAGGGGCCCTATTCTCTCCCTAGTTAACCTTTTGTCCTTAATGTATTTGTAAAAACACTTTGAATTCTCCTCAATTCTATTTGCCAAAGCTATCTCATGTCCCCGTTTTGCCCTCCTGATTTCCCTCTTAAGTATACTCCTACTTTCTTTAAACTCTTCTAAGAAAGTAGGAGTATACTTAAGAGGGAAATCAGGAGGGCAAA
>NC_057724.1:79721689-79728728 GCF_004010195.1 Chiloscyllium plagiosum | reverse complement strand
AATAAGGTTATCATCCCTTTCTTATTTCTCAGTTCCACCCAAATAACTTCCCAGGATGTATTTCCGAGAATATCCTCCCTCAGCACAGCTGTAATGCTATCCCTCATCAAAAATGCCACTCCCCCTCCTCTCTTGCCTCCCTTTCTATCCTTCCTGTAACATTTGTATCCTGGAACATTAAGCTGCCAGTCCTGCCCATCCCTGAGCCATGTTTCTGTAATTGCTATGATATCCCAGTCCCATGTTCGTAACCATGCCCTGAGTTCATCTGCCTTCCCTGTTAGGCCCCTTGCATTGAAATAAATGCAGTTTAATTTATTAGTCCTACCTTGTCCCTGCCTGCCCTGACTGTTTGACTCACTTCTGTTCTCAACTGTATCAGTCTCAGCATGATCTCTTATAATATGTTAAAGGGGGTTGACAAAACAGATGTAGAGTAGAGGTTTTCTGATGGGGAAATATACAAAGAGGGGTCATAGTTGTAGGATAAAGGAGAGCAGAATTATAACAGAGATGAGGAGAAATTAGTTCTCTCAAAGAAACTCTCTCCTCCAGAGTGCAGTGGATGAACTAATTCCACAGAAGTTGGTATTGTGTCACCAGGTCATCCTTTATTTACACGTGGAAAGTCCTTGACTCTGGCCACTCCCCTCCGAGCCAGCTCTGAGTGTCAGAATGTCTGATACTCCAGATTTTAACTGTCAACCAGGGATCGCTGATTGGACCAGATTAACAGCCCAATCAGGAACTCATATTCTATTTTTATTATGGGGAGCAAGAGCGAATGTTGCAAGCAAACGTTACCACCAGATGCTGGCTGATTTCTACCAGGATCATCCAGGGGTTTCCAAAATGAAGATGTAGGCAAGAAGTTGTGGCCAGGATTGGATGCCAACATAGCTGCGTTGGTATGGCAGTGACCAGAGTGCCAACAAAGACAAAGATTACCACCAGCTATCCCCATCTTTGTGGGATTGGCCAGGTAAACGCTGGACTCAGTCACACATCGACTATGCAGGTCCTTTCATGGGGTCAATGTTCCTGGTTATTGTAGACGCTCGCCCACTCAAAGTGGCTGGACGTGCATCGAGTTCATTCGTTAAACATGGGGACGACAGTAGAAAAACTGCGAGCATCGTTTGCAAAATTCAGACTCCTGAAGGTGTTGGTCACAGATAATGGGCCATCGTTTACCAGCAGGGAATTTGAGTATTTCCTAAAGTCGAATAGCATTTGAACATATAAGGACAGCTCCATATCATCCATCATCCAATGGTCTGGCAAACTATAAAGAAACAGACTACAGCTTCACTCAATGCCAAACTGTCCCAGTTCCTATTTGATTATCGGACCACCCCTCATACAACTGTAGAGATAGCTCCAGCTGAGTTGCTAATGGGGAGACAATTCTGCACCAAATTAAATCTGATATTCCCAGACCTGAGGGGGATGATAGACAATAGACAATAGCCAATAGGTGCAGGAGTAGGCCATTCTGCCCTTCGAGTCTGCACCACCATTCAATATGATCATGGCTGACCATCCTTAATCAGTATCCTGTTCCTGCCTTATCTCCATAACCCTTGATTCCACAATCCTTGAGAGCTCTATCCAACTCTTTCTTAAATTAATCCAGAGACTAGGCCTCCACTGCCCTCTGGGGCAGAGCATTCCACACACTGAGCTACGTCCCCAGAGCTACAGTGAGACACATGATCGAGGTCGAAGCCTGAGTACAGTCCTGCATTGTCAGAGATAAAATGTTTATATGTTAAATCAGGTCTGCCCATTCAGAGATTAGAGGAATAGTGGAGCCCCCGGTATTTTTCCCAATTCGATTTCTATATCAATCAGGCTCTACTTGCCTGGGCTGTTAAATCCAGCCTGTGCCTGAACAATTGTCAATCAGTTACTTTCACACACATCAAAGCCACTAACAGCCAGGCTGTTTAACTCCCACCCACCTCCTCGCACCATCCCCCTTGATGTTTTTACTCATGTCCACCAAGAATCTCGTACAATACAGAAAAATCCTCTGGCTACTATGTGTTCGCATATTTCCCAGGGCGGGATATTCTGATCTCGATTCTGGATCAGTGGTGCTGGAAGAGCACAGCAATTCAGGCAGCATCCGAAAAGCTTCGAAATCGACGTTTCGGGCAAAAGCCCTTCTTATTCTAATCTCGAATCTACCTCCCAAACAAAACAATCATGACCGCGGTTTGTCAAGTGTATCCGTGAGACAGGACAACCGACCTAATGGTGCGTTGATATGAGCCGCGCACAGTTGCTTCACGCCCCCGTTTGGTGATTGTCGGTGATTCCGAACTGATAGCGGCTCCTTCAGGGTAAGCTGGACACAGTCCCCGGGCTGTCATCACCGAATTCACATGTGGCCACATCTGCCCAGACCCAGCTTCTTTCGGCGCTTCACATCTTGGCAGGGAAACGAACAGGCGCTTTCACTCGGCTCTTTTTTGGGGGCGTTTGTTTGTTCCTCTCCCGATATAGGAGGGACAATCACTAACAACAACAACAATTATAATTAACTTGGAAACAGTATTCTTTCTATTCCATGTCATCAACCGCAAGTTACACTATTTTGCTGTTCCTCAGTGACCCGAAAACAACTCCTTTTTTTTTGTTGTAATTAATTCGGTTTTCCTTTTGGGGTAGTTTCCCCAGAAGTCACCCACCACCGGGGAAGACATTCGTTGAGCAAGTTGCAGAGAGTGGGACTGAGACAGAAGCGAGTTTGTGGTATGGTAGGACGGGGTCACTTACACTTTGGATGCTACAGAATCACTGAATACACTACTTAACAGTTCCCTCAATACATACTGAGATGTGCTTTGTGCTTAATTCCACAATCGCAGAAAGGAAATTCTCCAAAGATGTAGTATCTTTATTTAATGCAATAGTCAAGTTATTGTGGGTGAGACGCAGTAACCTGCTCAGAATTTGTGTTAGACGAGAGATTTGTTTCCCTGAAAACTATTGCCGTTTTAGATTTGAACCCCGTAACTGTTTCCAGCGCAAAATTACATTTTTTTTTCCTCCTGATAAGAGTATAGAAGTTTGCATTTGAGAGAGCAGCTGCAGGACACTGTGCAATGAAGATGTGCGTCCTCCAGAGTGAGGGAATGGAAATATTCGACACAAGGGAGAAGGTTAACAAAACGGTGTTCCACACGTCTCCTTATTTTATGTAGTTAACTACAATCGGAAAACACAGAACGAATCCAAATCCAAACATTTAAACTGGTATTGGACATTCACCAGTGATCGTAATGGCGCCATCTAAATTCGGATCTCTATTTCTTTATGAAAAGGGGACAGGAGGAAATAACAAATTTTGTCAATAATGAAAAGAAAGACGTGCATTTTTTGGTATCGTCAATTACCTTAAAGCGCCCCACCCAAGCACTTTTCAATCAGTGGGGTATTTTTGTAGTGGTCACTGTTCTCGGGTGGTAAATGCTGCAGCCAAATTGCACACGGCAAGAAGCCCCAAATGATCAGATACTGTTCCTTTGCTGCTTCCAGTGCGCGCACCGCCACTCTATCCAAATTGTTCATGTCATATGTTGATTGCTCATCCTGTGAAGAATTTCGACATATCGGTTCTAACATGTGCCTTTGTCCCTCTAAGCCTTTGTCCTACTCTGACAGTCTGAATTGAGGTAATATTTTAAATGAACTTTTTTCCATTTCATTAACTACACCGCTTTCATTAGCTACACAGTATGAGGTTGAAAAGGCCAATGTCTTCAGTTTGTCAGAACTCAGCCATTTGAGAGTAGGGTTGGACTTATAGTCCTTCTCTGCACAACCTCCAGTGCTTGTATATCTCCTCTTTGTCTTGGCAACCAAACTGAATGGAATATTTAAGTAATATCTGACTAACACCTTCAGTTTTATCACAAGTTCTTTGAACTCACATTACACCCTTACCATTCAAATCCATTTCCTATTTGTGCTACTGTGTCCTTGTTTATAATCATTAGTGGGCTTCAGTGGCAAAATCAGTTGAAACTTAACTGTCTTCTATGTCTCTCTGACAGGAATAAAGTTTCTACTTTCTTAAATGGATAAATAGACTTCTCCGTGGTCGGCTCCAGCACTAGCTGTTCTAAGAATTCATCTCGGAGGCACTCCACAAAGTCTCTTTCTTGCAGCCCAATACCATCCTGATTCTCCCAGTCTACCTGCATGTTGAAATCCCCCATAACAACTGTAGTAACATCTTTGTGACAGGCCAATTTCAGCTCCTGATTCAACTTAAATCCAACATCCGGACTACTGTTTGGGGGCCTGTAGATGACTCCCAAGAGGGTCTTTTTACCCTTAGTATTTCTCAGCTCTATCCACACTGACTCTACATCTCCTGATTCTAGAAACCCCCGCACAAGGGACTGAATATCATCCCTTACCAACAAGGCCACCCCACCCCCTCTGCCCATCAGTCTGTCCTTACGGTCGCACGTGTAGCCTTAATATTCATTTCCCAAGACCTGTCCACTTGAAGCCACGTCTCAGTTATCCCCACAATATCGTAGCTGCCAATTTCCAAAAGAGCCTCAAGCTCATCCATCTTATTTCTAATGCTTCGTGCATTCATGTATAGTATTTTTAATTTGTTACTGCTCTCATCCTTCCCATCAACTCCTATTTCACTCAACCTTACAGCCATGATCCCTTTCCGAGTTTTCTGCCTCATTGATACAGTTGTCTTTCTTGACTTCCCTTGTTCTAATTTTCCTCCAATTTCCTTCTTAAACATCCAGTTTGTCCCCTCCCCCCGCTACTTAGTTTAAATGTAGCGGTGTCCCTAACCTATTAAGGTGCAAACCGTCTCTCTTGTAGAATTTATGCTTACCACAAAACATACCCCAGTGATCCAAGAATTTAAATCCTTGCTTCCTGCACCAGTTCCCCAGCCACACGTTCAAGTCCATTATCTCCCTGTTCCTGGCCTCACCAGCCTGAGGAACTGGAAGCAAACCGGAGGAAACCACCCTGGACGTCCTGCTTTTCAGCCTTCTTCCGAGTTCTCCGAAGTCCCACAGTAGTATGTTCCTCCTCTTCTTCCCGACATCATTTGTGCCGACATGTACCACCACCTCTGGCTCTTCACCCTCGTCCTTGAGGATTTCCTGCACTCTGTCTGTGATGTCTTTAACCTTGGCACCAGGAAGGCAACACACCATCCTTAAGTCCCGCCTGCTGCAACAAAAACCCCGGTCAGTTCCTCTCACTATGGAATCCCCTATTACCACGGCTCTGTGCGATGTCCGACTCTTCCGCTCTGCCTCCACCACCAACTTTTGATTGACAGACCTGGCCACCTCGCAGACTGGCAGTGCCACCTGTCTCTACTGTTTCTAAAAGATTCAACTTGTTCCTGACAGGTACTTCCCCCGGGGTCTCTTGAACCTGTCTCCTCTCTGCCTTCCTCATCGTCTGCTCTCTTCTGGTATGATTGGTGTAATAATGGAACAGCTTCAGAAACACCAATGTTGGACAAATCCTTACAATAACAAGGTGACCAAAACTGAACACAATAAGTGCGGCCTCACCAACGTCCTACATAACTTCCTAACTTATACTCAATGCCCTGACCGATGAAGGCCAGTGTGCCAAAAGCCTTCTTCACTGCCCTACTCGCAGAGCGCTTCAGAGAACATCTCTGGGACACCCGCACCAACTAATCCCACCGCCCCATGGCCGAACACTTCAACACCCCCTCTCACTCTGACAAGGACATGCAGGTCCTGGGCCTCCTCCAGCGCCACTCCCTTACCATCTGATGTCTGGAGGAAGAACGCCTCATCTTTTGTCTCGGGACCCTCCAACCCATGGTATCAATGTGGATTTCACCAGTTTCCTCATTTCCCCTCCCCCCACCTTATTCCAGTTCCAACCTTCCACCTCGGCACGACCCTGATGACCTATCCTACCTGTCCATCTTCCTTCCCACCTATCTGCTCCACCCTCCTCTCTGACCTATCACCTTTACCCCACCTCCATCCACGTATCGCACTTTCTGCTTCCTTCCCCGCAGCCCCACCCACCTCCCATTTATCTGTCTACCCGCTCGGCTCATAGCTCCATTCTTGATGAAGGGCTTTTGCCTGAAATGTCAATTCTCCTGCTCCTTGGCTGCTGCCTGACCTGCTGTGCTTTTCCAGCACCACACTCTCGACTCTGATCTCCAGCATCTGCAGTCCTCACTTTCACCTTCTTCACCTGTCTACCTGTGACTCCACTTTCAGAGAATGGTGCACCTGAACTCCAAGGACCCTCTGTTCCACCACACTCCTTAACATCCTGCCATTCACCATGAAACCCCTACCATGATTTGACTTTGCAAAATGCAAAGCCTCACACTTATCTATATTAAACTCCATGTGCCATTTCTCAGCCCACTTCCCCAGCTGATCAAAGTCCTGTTACAATTTCTGATAACCTTCCTCACTGTCCACGATACCTCCTATTCTAGTGTCGTCTGCAAACATACTAATCAGGCCTTGTACATTCTCATCCAAATCATTGACATAGATAGAACATAGAACATAGAAAAGTACAGCACAGAACAGGCCCTTTGTTGTGCCGAGACTTAATCCTAATGTAAAATATAGTAACTTAACCTATACACACCTCAACTCACTGCTATCCATGTGTATGTCCAGCAGTCGCTTAAATGTCCCCAATGACTCTGCTTCCACCACCTCAGCTGGCAACGCATCCTATGCATTCACAACTCTCTGTGTAAAGAACCTACCTCTGACATCTCCTCTATACCTTCCTCCTAATATCTTCAAAACATTTATTGTATCCGTTGCTCCTGATGCAGTCTCCTCTACATTGGGGAGACTGGACGCCTCCTAGCAGAGCGCTTTAGGGAACATCTCCGGGACACCCGCACCAATCAACCACACTGCCCCATGGCCCAACATTTCAACTCCCCCTCCCACTCTGCCGAGGACATGGAGGTCCTGGGCCTCCTTCACCGCCGCTCCCTCACCACCAGACACCT
>NC_057724.1:79706554-79721382 GCF_004010195.1 Chiloscyllium plagiosum | reverse complement strand
TTCCCCCACCCTCCTCTCTGACCTATCACCTACATCCCCACCACCACTCACCTATTGTACTCTATGCTACTTTCTCCCCACCCTCACCCTCCTCTCATTTATCTCTCCACCTTTCAGGCACTCTGCCTGTCTTCCTGATGAAGAGCTTTTGCCTGAAACGTCAATTTTACTGCTCCTCGGATGCTGCCTGAACTGCTGTGCTTTTCCAGCACCACTCTAATCCAGAATTTGGTCTCCAGCATCTGCAGTCATTGTTTTTACCTTGGATATATCTGGTCAGGACCAGGAGATTTATCCACCTTCACACATTTCTAATTCATCCAACACCTCCTCCACTGTGATATGGACTATCCCCAAGATATGATCGCATCACCCCTGCTCACGACTCCACCCCCATTCCCTCTACCACCACACCCACTCCAGTTACAGGCTGCGCCCCCACCCTCAACTCCACACCCACACCAAGTCCTAGCTCCCAGCCCTGCCGAGATTTCACCATCCCCAGAGACCTTCCCCTCACTGAGGACGAACGATCAGTCCTCAGCAAAGGCCTTACCATTATCGCCCTCCGCCCACACATCAATGAATTTAATACACACCGTGACATTGAACACTTCTTCCGCCACAAGAATCTCAGGTGATCATTAACTGCCCCAAGTTCCCAAGTCTTCATGTCTTTCTCCACGGTAAACACAATGGAGAAATATTCATTGAGGACCTCGCCCATGTCCTGTAGCTTTACACAAACATGTCCACTTTGGTCCTTGAGGGGTCCTATTCTGTCCCTCGTTATTCTTTCTCTTTTAATATACTTAAAGAACCTCTTTGGATTCACCCTAACCTTCTCAGCCAAGGCTATCTCATGCCCCCTTTTGGTCCTCCTGATTTCCTTACACAGTAAACTCCTGTATCCCTGATGTACCTCCAGGGATTCCCCTAACTCCAGCTGCCTGTACCTGAGCCATACTTCCTCCTCTTTTCTGGTCAGAGCTTCAATATCTCTTGTCATCCAGGGTTCCCTATTCCTGCCAACCTTGCCCTTCACTGTCACAGGAACATATAGGCCTTGAACTCTACCTATCTCACTGTTAAAGGCCTCCCACTTGCCAGAGGTCCCTTTCCCTGCAAATAAACTACTCCAATCAACCCCTGCAAGCTCCTGTCTAATTCTATCAGAATTCACCTTGCCCCAATTTAGAACTTGAACCTGTGGACCAGTTTTGTCCCTCTCCGTAACTATTTCAAAATTATTACAGCAATGATCACTGGTCCCAAAGTGCTCCCCCACTGTCACCTCCATCACCTGGCCTGCACTATTTCCCAACAGTAGGTCGAGTTTTGCCCCTTCCCAAGTAGGACCTTCTATATACTGCTTAAGGAGACTTATCCTGAACGCACCACTCCAACTAAGCCCTTAACACTCTGGCAGTCCCAGTCTATGTCAGGAAAATTAAAATCCCCTATTATGACAACCCTATTATTTCTGTAAGTCTCCCCAGTCTCCCTGCATATTTGTTCCTCTAATTCCTGTTGACTATTTGGGGTCCTATAGTACAACCCCAATAACATCACCATCCCCTTCTTATTTCTTAGCACCACCCACAAAGCCTCACTGGATGATCCATCAGTTATTCTATCTCTGATTACTGCTGTGATACTCTCCTTAATCAAAAATGCATCTCCCCCTTCCTGTCTTCCACCACCTCTGTTGCACCTAAAGCACCCATACCCTGCCACATTAAGCTGCCAGCCCTGTCCCTCCTTCAGCCATGTTTCTATGATGGCTATAAAATCCCAGTCCCACGTACCTATCCATGCCCTGAGTTTACTGGCCTTATCGATCAGCCCTCTTGTATTGAAATAAATGTAATTTAATCCAACAGGCATTCATCGCTCCAGCCTGATTTGTCTTTTCACTTTCGTATTTCTGATTACTATATGTGTCAGCATTCCAGGCTGAGGGAGGAAATTTACACTCTCCAGTTGGGAAACATGAATCACAAATATTTCTGACTGAGAACATGAGTCAGAAGAAAATGCCCTGAACCTTCAGGTTTTCAGTTTGATTAGATTCAATTCTCTACAGTGTAGAAACAGGCCCTTCGGCCCAACCAGTCCATGCTGACCCTCCAAAGAGTAACCCACACAGACCCATTTCTGTCTGACTAACGCACCTAACACTATGGACAATTTAGCATGGCCAATTCACCTAACCTGCACATCTTTGGACTGTGGGAGGAAACCAGAGCACCCGGAGGAAACCCACGCAGACACGGGGAGAATGTGCAAACTCCACACAGACAGTCCCCCGAGGCTGGAATTGAACCTGGGACCCTGGTGCTGTGAGGCAGCAGTGCTAACCACTGAGCCACCGTGTTTGAGGGGAGTCCTTGGTTGATCACCAGTATCAGGACTATCTTTTTGAAAACTGTTCTGAATTCAGTGCTGGCCAGTTACAGTAAAATCAAGAACAGAAACGACAGCTGGCTCGGCTTCATCTCCCACAGACTGCTTACATTCCCCATACCCAATCCATATGAGATGATATGTCACATCACACACCAACACCCCCCATGGCCTCATACACCACAAGCCAATCTATTCCCCCTTAGCTCATCCCCATAGCCCCTGAGATGCTCCTCTCCCCAGTCCCATGGTCCATAACAGCCTGTATGTTACTATGGTCCTGTACTGATCTCCCGTGTCCTTTACAGTACCAGGCACGCCTCGTACTAACTCACATTAACCTACACAGATGTGGTCACAGATTTAAAACCAAGATTAGGAGAAATTACTTCTCTCCAAAGCTCATGAATCTGTGGAATTCACCACCCAGTGTGTGGGGTATACTGGGGCACTGAGTAAATTTAAGGAGGAGATAGGTTTTTAATTATTAATGGACTGAAGAGTTGTGAAGAGGGAGCAGGAGAGTGGAGTTGAAGCTCAGATGTGATCAGTCATGGTCGGATTGAATGGGTAAGTAGGCTTGAGGGGCTGAATGGCCTCCTTCTATTCCTAGTTCTTATGCCTTTATGCACTTACCAACTGCACCGTTCATTTACATCTTCCATTTTTACACCCAAACCACCCTGTTTCTACCATGAATAGTCCTCAGGAACGAAGGTGAGTTGAGATAAAATACAAAGTTCAATGTGTCTATTAATGATATCGCTGTATGTTAACAAAATCTACTGATCAGGTTTAAGTCCCTCCAGTTACTTAATCCTTTACAAAGAGAGACAGTTACACCCAGAGCCACACATCAAAGATAGAACATACAAATGCACAACCTCTGGAGAACAAGATGCACAAACTCCGATCACGGCTCAGCTTCCAGTGTGCACTGCGGGACTGCTGCGCACTCTGCTTCACAGAAACCTGGCTCAACCCATCCATTCCTGACTGTGCACTTCAGCCTGATGGTTTTTCTATCCATCATACGGACCGTACAGTGTCCTCGGGTAAGACAAAGGGTGGAGGGTTTGCTTTTTAATCAACAACTTGTGGTATATGGACATTGCAACCCTGGGCAGCCATTAGTCCCCAAACTTTGAATTCCTCACCTTCAAATGCCGCCCCTTTTATCTACCATGGGAATTTACCGCTGCTATACTAACTGGTGTGTACATACTTCCATAAGCAAAGGTTGAGGAAGCTCTGGATGTGCTTTACTCCATCACTAACATCCTGGAGACAGAACACCCCAAAGCCCTGTTTATTGGCCCTGGTGACTTCAATCAAACCAATCTAAGGAAGGTGTTGTCCAAGTACTACCAGAAACATTACCTGCCCCAGGACTGTACACCAAGGAAGTCATCCCCAACAGGATGAACCAGCTAGAAACCAGGTATGAAGCCTTCAGATCAGACCCACTCAAATATAAGGAACCCAAGTATGACCTTTGCAGAGCCATTAAGACAGCCAAGGCCCAATACCGATCCAACTAGAGACCCAGACAGACACCCGGTGACTATGGCAAGGACTGAATGACATCAGAGTTTCTAAAAAGAGACAGTGAAAGACAGCAGACGATGACACATCCCTCCCAGATCGTCTCACCACCTTCTATGCTTGTTTTGAGCAGAATTTCGGCAGAGAGGTAACACCTATTCTGACAAGTCCAGACGAACCTATCCCAACAGTCACTGCATGAAGGTCAGATCAGTTTTCCTTTGTGTGAATCCAAGGAAAGCGATGGGACCAGACGGAGTACCAGGCCGTGCACTCAGAGCATGTGCAGACCAACTGGTAGAGGTCTTCTCGGACTCTCCAACCTCTTCCTGCAGCAGGCCACTGTCCCTGCCTGTTTCATTAGATTAGATTAGATTAGATTACTTACAGTGTGGAAACAGGCCCTTCGGCCCAACAAGTCCACACCGCCCCGCCGAAGCATAACCCACCCATACCCCTACATTTACCCCTTACCTAACACTACGGGCAATTTAGCATGGCCAATTCACCTGACCTGCACATCTTTGGACTGTGGGAGGAAACCGGAGCACCCGGAGGAAACCCACGCAGACACGGGGAGAATGTGCAAACTCCACACAGTCAGTCGCCTGAGGCGGGAATTGAACCCGGGTCTCTGGCGCTGTGAGGCAGCAGTGCTAACCACTGTGCCACCGTGCCGCCCAGAACGGAGGGTTGACATCATCCCTGTGCCTAAGAAGGCTCACGCAGCATGTCTCAATGACTACCGCCCAGTGGCCCTAACTTCAGTGGTTATGAAGTGCTTTGAAAGGCTGGTTATGACATTAATCAACTCCAGCCTCCCCACTACTCTTGACCCACTCCAATTTGCCTATCGGACCAACAGATCCATGTCAAATGCCATATCACTTGCTCTTCACTCCTCCCGAGAACATCTTGACACCAAGAACAGCTACGTAAGAATCCTACTCATTGACTACAGTTTAGGCTTCAACTCTATTATCCCCTTGAGACTGATTACTGAACTTAGTCATCTTGGACTAAGCCCCATTCTCTGCAACTGGATCCTCAGTTTCCTGACCCACGGGCCACAATCAGTGAAGATTGGGGACAATATTTCATTCTCACTAACACTCACCACTGGAACCTCTCAGGGGTGTGTACTCAGGCCCCTACTGTACTCACTGTATACCCATGACTGCATTGCCAAATACCAGACTAATGCCATTTACAAGTTCGCTGATGACACTACCATAGTCGGTCAAATGTTAGATGGGGAGAAAACAGACTACAGACGGGAGGTGGAAGACCTGGAAAAATGGCACACTGAGAACAACCTAGTTCTCAATGCCGACAAAACCAAGGAATTCATTATTGACTCTCAGCGGGATGTTACTCATGCCCCCCCGACACATTAACAGCACAGAGGTGGAACGAGTGGAGAGTGTCAAGCTCCTGGGCGTGGTCATCCACAACAAGCTTTCTTGGACTCTTCATGTGGATGCACTGGTTACAAAGGCCCAACAATGTCTCTTCTTCCTCAGGCAGCTGAGGAAATTTGGCATGATGGTGAATACCCCTGCCAACTTTTATAGGTGCGTCAACGAGAGCATTCTGTCTGGATGTATCACTACCTGGTATGGCAACTGTACCATTCAAGATCGGAGACGGTTACAGAGAGTGGTGAATTCAGCCCGGGCAATCACAAAGGCCAACCTCCCATCTATAGAATCCATCTACCAGGCCCGCTGTCAGGGAAAGGCCGCCAGCATTCTCAAAGATCCATCCCATCCTGGCAATGTTTTTCCATAACGGGGAGAAGGTACAGAAGCCTGAACACATGCACCAACTGGTTTTGCAACAGTTTCTACCCTCCTGTTGTTAGAATACTGAATGGACTCTCAAATGCTTAACATTCGCCTGTACCTGTGTTTTTGTCTTTGCTGCTGTTTCCCTAGTATTTACTTATCTACGCTACTTAACTCTGTGATCTGCTTGTATTGCTCGCAAGACAAATCTTTTTGCTGTGCCTCGGTACACGTGACAATAAATTCAATTCAAGTCAATATATGAATTGGGGTAGGACGCTTTTAACCTGCTCCGGAATCCATCAGATCATGTTCTTACAGCACATTCCCATCTGACCCTGATTATTTTTCATCACCTTGCTTACCAAGCCTCTGTCTACTGCTGCCCTCCAAGTGTTGAAACACTCGGTTTTTAACACCTCTTGAGGAACAGCATACTAAAGACTCACAGTCTACCATTAACAAAATTCCCTCATCTCAGCCTTAAATGGGCTAATGGGTCACCATATAGTTCTAGATTCTCCCAAATGAGGAAACATTCTCTCCACAGCCACCCTGTCAAGACTTCAGAGGGTTTTAATTAAGTCACTTCTGACCCCTGTAAACTCCAGCAGCTACAAGCCTCATCATGGAGTCAGAGAATCATACAGCACAGAAAAAGCCCTTCTACCCATCAAGTCTGCATCAACAAAAACTACTCCAAATCTACACTAATCCCACTTTCCAGCACTTGTCTCACAGCCTTGAATGTTATGACATTCCAAGAGCCTATCCAAGTGTTTTTAAAGTCTGTGGGGTTTCCCACCTCTATTACTCCCCCAGGCAGTGCATTCCAGTGCCCCACTCTCTGGGAGAAAAGGGTTTTCCTCAAATCCCTTCTGAACCTCCTGCTATTCACCTTAACATAGCCCATTGGTACTGACCCTTCAACAGCTGGAACAAAACACAATTCCAGATGTTGTGCAGCTCTGGGAAGGAACAGTAGTAGGCCATTCAGCCCATTGAGTTTGCTCCACCGTTCTTTATTCTCAACTCCACTTTCCTGTCTTTTCTACATAATCCCTGGTTCCCTTACAGATTAAAAACCTCCCTGTCTCTCTCAGCACTGAATATATTTCATGATCAAACCTTGACAGCTCTCTGTGGTAACAAGTTCCACAGATTCACCACCTTCTGAGCAGAAGCTTCTCCTCATCACTGTCTTATATGGCTTGTCCCTTGTTCAGAGGCTGCATCCCCTGGTGCTAGACCCTGTCGCTCAGAGGCACCTCCTTCTGTATCCATTGTGTCTGCCCGATTAAGAATTGTGTACGCTTCAATGAAATTGACTCCTTTCCTCATAAGACAACATCCCATCCAGGTACTAGATGAGTAAGCCTGTTCTGAACTGTTTCCAACACATTGACGTCTTTCTTAAACAAGGATATCAACACCGTACACAGTGTCACAGGTGTATTCTCACCAATGCCATGTGTAACTGAAGCATAATCTTCCTACTTGTGTGTTTAATTGACATGATGATAAACAATATCATTCTATTTGCTTTCCTAATTACTTACTACAACTGCACATGAACATGTTGTGACTCATGCACTAGGACACCCAGAACCTTCTGCATTTCAGAGCTCTGGAATCTCTCACCCTTTAGATAAAATGCTCCTTTGTTAACCTTTTCTATCAATTACACTTTCAGAAATTATATTTCATTTGCCAGATTTGTCTGCTCATTTATCTATATCCATTTAAAGCAGCCTCACATCTTCCTTAACACTTATTTTCTGACCTATCTTTGTGTCGTCAGCAAAGTTCGCAGTGATGACTTCAGTACCACTATCAAAACCATTTTTAACTATTGTCAGAAGTTGAAGCCCCAGCATCGTTCCACCTTGCCAACTAGAAAATGAGCCAATTATTTCTACTCTCTATTTCCTGTTAGCTAGCCAAACTTCTATCCCTGCCAATATGTTATCCCCTACAGGATGTACTTTCATTTTCAGCAATAACCACTAAAACAAACCTATTCAGTTCATCGATCATTTTCCAGAAAAACTGAAAGAACAGCGAATGCTTAAATCAGAGGCAAAAATTGAAATTGCTGGAAAAGCTCAGCAGGTCTGGCAGTGTCTATGGACAGAAATCAGAGTTAATGTTTTGGGTCAAGTGACCCTTCCTCAGAACCCAGAAAGGATCTAAAATTAAAGCTTGGAGATTTCAAATGCGAGGTTGTGAGAATTTCCTTCGGCAGTTTGTTCCATTGGTGATAGTCCTTGGAAGGAGGGATCACTGATAAAATGCATGGAAAAAGTAGTCATTGTAGTTGGTGTGGATAGTTATCTCATTACTGAAGGGTCAGGGGTCAACACAGAAAATAGGAGCAGGAGGAGACCATTCAGCCCTTCGAGCCTGTTCCACCATTCAGTATGACCACTGGTCATTGATCTCAGCCTACTGTTCCTGCTTTCTCCCCAAACCCTTTGATCCTTTTAGCCCTTACAACTATATCCAACTCCTAACTACAGGCATTTGTTTCTGTCAACTTCCACCAGGACATTTTTCATTTTATAGAAAGTGCCCTGCCTATTTCTCTCCCTCCTTTGCTTCAGTGATTCCTGATTCCTGAGGCAGATCTTTGATCAGAGTTATGATCCTGACATATTTCTCAGACTGATCAGTGCAGAACTATTCTGCACAATGTTCGGTCATTGCATCCTTATTTATCTTTCTCCGATAAGGATCTCACCAATGACTTGCAATCTCCAGGACAGAAGAAGCAGTAGGTTTGGTAAGCTCCAACTCGGATATTTTCATTGCAATCCCAAAGGCTCTTCCTCAGAAATCCAAGAATCCTGCTGACTTTGGATATTATCCATGGTTGGTGAAGTCTCCCAGGTAGAAAATCTTTCTTCCGATGATCCTCCAGGTAAGGTTGTGTTATTGAAAAATTAGAGCTGAAAATGTGTTGCTGGAAAAGCGCAGCAGGTCAGACAGCGTCCAGGGAACAGGAGAATCGACGTTTCAGGCATGAGCCCTTCTTCAGGAAAAATTAACACAAATTAAAACTGTTTGGATGGATCCTGTTTGCTGGTAATTTCTGTGACATGTATTTTCTGGCATTGAATAGTATCTTGAATTGGTCCTGTCTTTCTTGGAATGAATGTTGTTTTATTTATACATTTACAAAATGTGTCCAACATTTATTGCCCAGAGGGCAGTTAAGGGTCAACTACATTGCTGTGGTTCTGAAGTCCAGACCAGGTAAGGATGGCAGTTTCCTTCCCTAAAGGACATTAATGACCCAGATGGAATGTTCTTGACAGTCAACAATGGATTCATGGTCATCATCAGACTCTTAATTCCCGATTTTTGTTTCCTGAATTCAAATGTTGCCATCTGCTGGGGGAGGGTGGGGTGGGGGGATCAAATCTGAGTCTCCAGAATATTATCTGTCTCTCTAGTTTAATCAGAGAATCACAGAATCCCTACAGTGTGGAAAGAAGCCAATTGGCCCATCAAATCTATACTGATCCTCCAAAGAGCATCCCACCCAGACCCATGCCTCTATCCAAATCCCTGTAACTCGCAGTTACCATGGTCAATCCACCTAATCTGCACATTTTTGGACTAATAATCTAATGATAATACCACAAAGCTAGTTCTGCCTCTTCCCCTTTGGAAGGCGATGATGAAAGAATGCAATGGGTGCAGTAAGACAAAGTGAACATGATAACTGACATACCCATTTTGTGATGTTGGGTTACATTGGCTTCTCGACTACAGCCAGCGCCCATTGTATCTCTCAATAATAACAGTCCAGAGCTTGATCATTTTGCTCAGCCAATGCAGGTTGTAGTGATTAAAATTTCTTTGTACATATCATGTTTGGCTATAATTTAGTTTTGTTGTGTCAAATCACCCTAATTATATTCCGAAAGAGCGGACATTATCCCAGAACAATAACAGTTACAGGGGCATTAGCTTTAATATATTACTTGATTACCTCATTGTATGAAATTATCCTGAACCTTGCTGTTCCAATGGAGTCGCAGTTAGATGAATGCTGGTAATTGTTGCGATCATTACTGAACTTTAAAATTGATGCAAGTTATCATAATAATCTCAGCTGCTTCACTGTCTGGTATAGCACTGATTTCTGCAAATGAATCTTGAGTTTACAGGAACAACATTTTACTATTTGTCTGCACTGAACCACAATATCAGGCATTTGTATAGCACCATGATGTACTATAATGCTCTAGAATGTTTCACTTGTCTCTCATTTAGGCTGTCCCTCAGGATTCAGGATGCCTTATGCTTCTCCATCAGATTCAATTACCATGGTCGCTGGGATAAGTAAGGAGATTTTTATATTGATGAAGAAATGTTTGGTGTGGAATTAGGTTTCAAATGGAATTGTAAAAGAGCAGAAGAGAGGAAATGAGAGAGAGAGAGAAAATGTACAAGAGTGCAGAATCTGAGGAACACAGGAATCTCACAGCCTTGTGAGGCTGGGAGGTGGTTACAATGCATGAAAACGGTCAAGCCAATGGTAGGGATTTAATGCAAGAATTTGAATACGAAATTCAATGTGTTTTTGGACTGGGAATCAACATGGGCTTGTAATCCCAAGGCCTGGGTCACTGCACTCTGTGAAATGGGTTCGAACCTCAACACAGGAGCTGATGAAATTTAAATGCAATTAATTAGTAAATCCAGATATAAAGCTGTCCTCAGTGCTAATTTACATTGTATTTAAATTTACCAATTGGGAAATGTGGGTGGTTTATTAGTGGTGGTGAATTGATGAAAACATATCACGGGTGATTTGGTGATGAGGAAAAAAGAAACATTCAGTTGTGTGGTGGAATACTTACAGATATAATTTTTTTAAAAAAATGCTCATCTGATTCACTAATGCTCTTTAGGGAAGGAAATCAGTTGCTCCAAACTACATATCAATCCAAAAAATGTGGCTGATTATTAACTTCCTCTGAATGTTTTTGTAATTCAAAGGATGTGGGTGTCGCTGGCTAGGCCAGTAGTTATTTCCCTAATTGTCCAGAGGGAAGATAAGAATCCACCACATTGCTGGGGGTCTGGAGTCACTAGACCGGGTAAAGATGGCAGTTTGCTTCCCAAAAGGATATTGATGAAATGGATGGGTTTTTCAAACAATTAACAATGGTTTCATGGTCATCATGGACTCTTAATTCTATATTTTTTACTGAATTCAAATTCCACTAACTGCCATGGAACATTAGCTGGGTCTCTGGATGACTCATTCCTGATGAAGAGATTATGCTTGAAATGGCAACTCTCCTGCTCCTCAGATGCTGCCTGACTGGCTGTGCTTTTCCAGCACCATGCTCTTTGTGTCTGGATTACTAGTCCAGTGATATTACCACCAGGTCAGTGCCCAACAAGTCATTCAGATCAAGGAAAACTCGCAATGAGCAATTAATGCTGCCCTTGCCAGTGGCCCCTACAAGCCATGAACAAATCATAAATAATTTCCAATATGGTGGGGGGGCACAAATTTAAAATTTGTATATGCTGGTTCAACAGCACTCCTTCTTACAAAAGCTAGTGGGAAATGTGGAACTCTCTCCTGAAAAGCTGTCAGAGTTGGAGTCAACTGGAGCTCTCCAGACTGGGCTCAACAGGTTTCTTTTGAAGCAAGGGACATGGAATGAAGACTGGTGCTCAGTGTTGAGAAACCATGTTCACTCAGGTCAAGCAGAAGGTATTCCATACCAGAGGTGAAATGCTTTGTTATCTACAGGACAGTGCAAAATAACTGTAATAGCTCAGCCCTCAATCCTCGAGACCTCTAGAGTGGAAAACATGATAAAATACTCTCCCATGGGCAACGTCACATAAAAACTGGAGAAATGAGAGCAGGAGCGCACTCAATCCCAACTGACCATCCAACAGGACCATGACTAGCTTCTAATCAATCTACCTTTCCCTTTCAATTCCTGGATCTTTTAATCATTGTCTTGCCCAAACATCTACTGGATCCCATGTCCAATGAGGAGCAACCACAAACTCTGGGGGAGGGAGGGAATTTCAAAACTTTTCAACCCCATGATTTGATTTAATTTATTGTTGTCACCTGCACCTAAGTACATTGAAAGGTTTTGTTTTGCGAGCAGTACAGGTAGATCACAGTAAACAAGGACACACAGATCATAGGGAGCTCAGACAGAGTGAGGCCTACACCTGAACAGGAGGGCACAAAGTAAGATCAACATTAGATTTGAAATTAGAGTGAGGAAATATTTCTTCACTTCAGTTGAAAATGGTTGATCTCCTCCACTGAGACGAGCCCCTAAGTATAGTCTCTCCCTTTTAGTACTTTGTACCTACGCTTTTTGTCCCAAGGTGCCTTTGTACCTAAGATGGTGCCATGTGTGGAGACATTATACACTTTTCACTGTACTCCAGTACCTCTGTACTTGAGCATATTTGACAATAAAATGTAAATCTAAGCAGTCTTTCGACATCTACCCTGTCAACTTCTCTTAGAAACCTATATTTACCAATCAAATTACCTCTCATTTCTACATATGTGCCTTTGTATTCCTGTGACAATTTGTTTTAAATTTAAATGGAGTGAATAAAACACATTTCTACTTTGAGTTCTGTGCTAGGATCAAACACCCCTCAGATTGGGCTGGTCTCTTCATCTCATGGTTTTTATTGTTCTGAACAAGAAAGCTCCAGTGCGGATGGACACTGAGGTCGATTCAAAAGCAGCTCTCAGAAAGGAGAACTCGCCAAGAAACTGTGTAACAGATTGCCATTGATCCTGACACAGGCCTGTTTGATCCCTGACTTCTGCATCAGGAGAGGAGCAGAAGTCAGGAGACTGAACAAAATTGATCAAAGCACACACCTTGCCTTGAAAATAAATTGCTTATTCTTTGATGCACATTCAGTGTGAAAACTCACTGCAGTTTAAAAAGTGCAAATATCAGGAGATTTTGAATCCATTAAGATTCAACTTTTATTAAAAACTTTGAATGACAAGTGACATTATGTTATTCACTGCTACATGCTTTAAGCAACAAATCTTATTATAGCCAAGGGGAAGGGCACTAACGTGGATGAGGAGATTGCAAGTTGGCAGTCTGTATCCCCGCAACTTGTTTTATTCTGATTTAAGTCAATGGGGAAGAAAGCTGAATGGAACATAAAACAAGTTGGCTCATTATCATTGAATTCTCACTATCAGGAATTTGAGAGTCTGTTTCCTGGATTCCCACTTGAATAAATACTTTGCATCAGGCTTTACAGTAGATGTTAAAGGCATTCCAAAATGACTAAATCCTCAAAGGGTTCAAAGTTAGGGGGGAGAAATGCAATAACTATCACTCAAGAAAAAGTCCCAGGGAAACTAATGGGGTTGTAGACTGCAAAGTCCCCTGGACAGGATGGGATGTATCCGAGCATTTCAAAGGAAGTAACTACAGAGATAGTGGATTCGCTGACAGTAATCTTCCTGGAATCTTTAGATTCTGGAAAAGGCCAAGAGGTCAAAGGTGAAAATGTGTTGCTGGAAAAGCGCAGCAGGTCAGGCAGCATCCAAGGAGCAGGAGAATCGACGTTTCGGTCATGAGCCCTTCTTCAGGAATGAGGATTCCTCATTCCTGAAGTAGGGCTCATGCCCGAAACGTCGATTCTCCTGCTCCTTGGATGCTGCCTGACCTGCTGCGCTTTTCCAGCAACACATTTTTCAGCTCTGATCTCCAGCATCTGCAGTCCTCACTTTCTCCTCCAAGAGGTCAAAGGGACTAGATTAATTTGGGAAACTTGGTGAGCATGGATGAGCTGAACCGAAGGGTCTATTTCCATGCTGTATGCTTTTAGGATTGGAAAACCACCTCAGTAACACCTTTATTTATAAAGGGAAGGGGACAAAAAATTCCGATAACAATAGGCCAGTGAGCTTAACATTCGCAAGGTCCCTTTGGGAAGAGTTGCAATAATATGGTTGAATATTCACTAAGACATTCTGAGACGAAGGTCCTGAATCTAAATAAAGGAAATTACAACAATATGAAGTGGGAGCTGGATATGATAAATTAGAGAACATTACCTCAAGGGATGATAGTGAAGAGGCAACGACAAATACTGAATGAGCACAAGGAGGAACTGCAAGTTATTCATTCCTGCCATAAAATAATAAAATGGGAAAGGTGAAACAGGAAACAGGAAATGGGAAACCTAGATCTCGGTTCCGCCTTCTGCAACTGGATCCTCAGCTTAGAGTCATAGAGTCATAGAGTCATAGAGATATACAGCACGGAAACAGACCCTTTGATCCAACCCATCCAGGCCGACCAGATATCCCAACCCAATCCAGTCCCATCTGCCAGCACCTGGCCCATTTCCTTCCAAACCCTTCCCATTCATATACCCATCCAAATGCCTCTTAAATGTTGCAATTATACCAGCCTCCACCACTTCCTCTGGCAGCTCATTCCATTTCACCCTCTGTGTGAAAAACTTGTCCCTTAGGTCTCTTTTATATCTTTCCCCTCTCACCCTAAACTTATGCCTTCTAGTTTTGGACTCCCCCACTCCAGGGAAAAAACTTGATCTATTTATCCTATCCATGCCACTCATAATTTTGTAAAACTCTATAAGGTCACTCCTCAGCCTCCGATGCTCCAGGGAAAACAGCCTCAGCCTGTTCAGCCTCTCCCTATAGCTCAAATCCTCCAACCCTGGCAACATCCTTGTAAATCTTTTCTGAACCCTTTCAAGTTTCACAACATCTTTCCGATAGGAAGGAGACCAGAATTGCACACAATATTCCAACAGTGGCCTAACCAATGTCCTGTACAGCCGCAACATGACCTCCCAACTCCTGTACTCAACACTCTGACCAATACAGGAAATCATACCAAACGCCTTCTTCACTATCCCATTGACCTGCGCCTCCACTTTCAAGGATCTTTGAACCTGCACTCTAAGGTCTTTGTTCAGCAACACTCCCTAGGACCTTACCATTAAGTGTATAAGTCCTGCTAAGATTTGCTTTCCCAAAATGCAGCACCTCGCATTTATCTGAATTAAACTCCATCT